>NC_090449.1:969834741-970137771 GCF_031143425.1 Pleurodeles waltl | reverse complement strand
CCTGCTATATTCCAAGATAATAGCCTTAGGAATTTCTGTTCTGGACATGCTTCTGATGGAGCACTACTCATGCAACATGTGGGGCACTCACGGCCTGAGGAAGCCAATCCCATTGGGAGTCAGCAGATCATTTTTAGGATTGATTCTTTAGTTTTCTAAGTAAGTGAAAGAAGTGCCTTGTGCACCTCTTGAAACTGACATTGGGGGTCATTATGATCCTGGCGGAAGGCGGAGAACCGCCGGTAAGACCGCCAACAGGCTGGCGGTCTTACTTCATGGAATTATGACCATGGCGGTTACCGCCATGGTCATCCGCCGGTTCTCTGTTCCGACCGCCGGGCTGGAGACCTGGGTCTCCAGCCCGGCGGCCGTCACTATACCGCCGGCGATATTTTGACCCGGCTTACCACCGTGGATTTCCAGCGGTTTGAACCGCCATAAAATCCATGGTGGTAAGCACTATCAGTGCCAGGGAATTCCTTCCCTGGCACTGATAGGGGTCTCCCCCACCCCTCACCCCCACCCCGACTCCCTCCCCTACCCCCCCACCAGCCCTGCCACCCCCCAAAGGTGGCAGGCCCCCCCTCCCACCCCAACCCCCAACATCACATCACCCATACCCACATGATACGCACGCAGGCACCAGCTACACACTTACACGTACACACGCCGACATACATGCCTACATCCACACACACAGTCAGACACGCACACCCACATACAAACATACACGCACACATCCATACAGACATACCCACAGACATACACGCACTCATTCCCATACACACAACATCCTGCAAGCATACACGCACTCACACACCCCCTCTACATACACACACGGACACCCCCATGCACCCACACAACACACAACAGCCCCCCGCCCCCCTCCCCTCACGGGCGATCGACTTACCTGGTCCGACGATCCTCCGGGAGGGGACGGGAGCCATGGGGGCAGCTCCGCCGACACCACACCGCCAACAGAACACCGCCACGGCGAATCACAGGATGTGATTCGCTGGGCGGTGTTCTGTTGGCATGGCGGTGGAGGTGGAGCAACCTCTACTTCCCCGCCTCCCGCCAGTATGGCTGTTGGCGGCTCTCCGTCCGTAAAAGGACAGAGAGCTGCCAACGGTCATAATAGGCCGAGCGGCAAACCGCCACCACTGGCGGTCTTCCGCGCCGAGGTCAAAATGACCCCCATTGTCTGCTTGTCTAATACTGGGGAGACGTTATGACTTTAAAGCAGAAGCGGGTATCCAACAAACTCCAGTATACCTATAGCTATCCCCCAGACCTCAAAGCATGAGGTAAAGGAAAGGATAAGATCTACTATTTCTGCTGATGCCCAGATTGTTAAGGTAGCTTCTAATTGTTGTTACTCATGGCTGGTTGAAGACAGTGTGCTTAGCTCTGGAATTCCTTTTAGTAGCCGCACTATGTTTCCCCTATTAAGAATGTAATAGCTCCCCTGTGAAATGTAGTGTGGTTGGAGACGTAGTTTGAGATGAGAGACTTTGCAGCTGGAATGGAGTTGTCCCAACATGGAATTTGGGACAGTCAGCTTGTTCAATGTTTTGTGGCTTGAAGAGGGGCTAAGACGAGGGACTTCTGTGAGGATCCCCTTGCAAGGTTTGCCTGGGGCTAGTTTTAAAAAGCTTAAATTTGCCTGGGTGGAAGAAACTACACAACATTGAGTCTTGTGTAGACACTGTGGCTGGCTTAACCAGAATTGTGCATCCCTGGCTTCCTGCATTCACTATTAGCAGACTATTTGAAGAGGTGCCATATTCTGATTTCTCACTTTTAGCTCTTAAAGCACCATCATCTGGAGTTAGGAGCCTTTGGCCTGGTATGGCTCCAGGGAACACTGACGTTGTGGCGCTAGTTCTTATTTTTGTTTGCTGATTAGTTGAATCCTCCGGATAGGTACTCCTAGGTTGTTTAATTATGTTTACATCTTTTGGCTCCAGTTGAGGGACTTGGGAGGGAGTCTGAGCGTTTAACAGTTTTTGGTCCTGTTGAAGTCTTGGATTTGTCAAGTGAGGTATATACTGCCAGACCTTGCAAGAAGATTGTTGCACAATTTCAGAATTAACACATTGATTTCTAGAGTCATCTTGATAGTTGCTCTTGTGTTTATTTATGTTTTCTCCATGTAATTCCGGCAGAGACACTCGAATTTGGGACTGAGCAATTGATGATTTCTGATCCTATTGTGAATCTAATTCACCCGAGATCTTCGATTGTATTGAGATCTTCCTGCTCTTAATGATGAATTGTTTCACTGTCCCAGAGGTGGATTGAATGATAACATCAGGCTTTGACGCTAATGAAGATAGTTTTGCCAGATCTGAGACACTACTGGCCTCTTGTATACCAGTGTCTCTCTCTGCATTCTTGTTGTCCTACTTCTCAGACTGTTTGGTGAATATTTGGTATATATTTTTACTTGTTTTGTCCTTGTATTCTGACTAATTCTTTCTCGCTTTTCTTAAATGTTTGCATTGCCTATTTGTTAATTTCTGAGAGGAGGATGTATTACTCACTGGATTTAACGCTTCCTTTGAGATCTCCTTGGAGCATTGCTGGATAGCTAGATTGATCTGGTTGGAGGGTGTTTGTGACTCACAAGACAGGTCAGGTTGGACCAAATCCCCTTCCGACTTATGGAGAGAATCTACGAATTGTGGCTGGTGATGGATTCCTTTTTACTGACGGGCTGTATAGATTTTAAAATGTTTGTTAGTATATCCGGGAGAACAGATAGTTTATCAGTGATGGGACCGCAGCAACATTGCTCTTGAATATGTATGTAACCAGCACAGGAGTCTCACTGGGATTAATGGTAGACTCTCCATTTTTTTATCAATTCCTGCAATTTGTTCTGCCATTAAATTCATGATGTCATGATGGTAATCTGCGTATCCAGCTTATCTGACTGGAAATTCAAGACTTCTATAGATGATTGTAAAGTTGCGAGTAAGCAGTCCCACCAATGCGGCATACTTAGGCTCTCATTACAACCCTGGCGGTCGGAGGTTAAGCGGCGGTAAGACCGCAAACAGGCCGGCGAAAAAAAAAGGAATTATGACTGAGGCGGTTACCACTGCTGTCATCCGCCACTTCACCATTCCGACCGCCATGGCGGTGAAGACCTCTGGGCTGGAGATTGCGGTCCCTACATACCGCCATGGATCACGGGTGGTTGAGAACCGCCATGAGATCCATGGCGGTAGGCACTATCAGTGCCAGGGAATACCTTCCCTGGCAATGATAGGGGTCTCCCCCACCCCCAGTGGCCCCCACAAATCCTCCCCTCACACCCTCCACCCCCCTGCCACTCCTCAAAGGTGGCACAACCCCCTCCCCGACCCCGAACATGCACATAGACACACCCCTACACGCACACCCCCCTGAACATGCACATATACACACCCCTACACGCACACATACACCCCGACAACACATACCCGCACACATACAGACAGACATGCACACCGTCCGACCCGCACACATTTGCCATACACACAGCACCCCCGCACGCATACACTCACTCACTCACCCCCTCTACACTCTCACACGCACACCCCCTTGCACGCACACAACACACAACACCCCTCCACCCCCTTCCCTAACGGACGATCACCTTGTCCGTTGATCCTCAGGGAGGGGACGGGATCCATGGGGGCAGCTCCACCACCAGCACACCGTCACCAGAACACCGCCACACCGAATCATGGGACGTGATTCAGTGTGCGGTGTTCTGTTGACGTGGCGGTGGAGGTTGAGCAACCTCCACTTTCCCGCCGTCCTCTAGTATGGCTGCTGGCGGCTTTCCAACCGGAAAAGGACAGCGGGCTGCCAGCGGTCATAAAATGTGGCGCGGAAGACCACCACCACTGGCGGTCTTCAGCACGGCGGTACATCGGCGGTCTTGCAAAAAGACCGCAGAGGTCGTAATGACCCCTGTAGTGTTTGATTGGGTTCTTGGTTGGAATCATTCTAACTGATTTTGTCATTGTACTGCAAGGGGGAAGAAGTTTGCCAGAGGTTTTTTGAGCACACTTCTTCATAGTCCTGCCTTACTATTTGCTGCGTTGAGGAGGGTGCAAAGGAAGCTTCAATTAGGGGAGTATTCCACATTGCCCCCCCCATGGAGATAAAGTCAGCGCACAATCTTTTTTCTCATGCTCTGGTGACAAGCACTGCATCACCCTTTTGCTGTGATTCTGTGCTGTTGATCTTTGGGTTATATTACTTGGAACTGGGCTTCCCGATTGTGTTGGGGGCTTGGGAGATTGTGGACCCTCAATATGCATTGTTTTAACTTCCAAGGCTTTAATCTGATCAGCATTTCTTGAAATCGAGAGTGAGCAGGACCATGATGCGTAGATATGAGATTCATGTTTAACAGGAGATGCTGGCAAATGATGGATGATTGTGGGATCTGAGCAACATCAAGGGCTGAGGGCGAGGTGCAGGCATCTTCATTTACAATTGAAGATGACCTATGAACTTGAGCCATTTTTGTAAGATCGAAATTCAAACTTTGGAGAATGGTACGAGGAGAAACATGATGGTGTGATGTAAGCTCCAAATTAGATCTTGATGGATTTCTAAATTTCAAAGTTGACTGAGGTGTGTGATTTCATAACCACTGTGCTGTTCTTTTTAAGCAGGATGATAAGGCTAGGAAGGTCTGAGGTGTCATCCGGTGTTGCATATATTACAGCCACTGGTTCTTTCAGGTAAGAGAGAATTGACTCTCCTGATTGCGATGAACGAATCCTCGGTAATGGTGGCGCAATCAGGCTACTATTATTTGATTTTGTTTGATTGCTAGCTGTTGGTAAGTGCTTCAAAGATGAATTCTTATGCACTTTATTAGGTATTGGCTGTCGAGTTTTGCCGAATCTCATATTCTTTCTTTGAGCGCTACTACAGTGCCCTTCCTGGGTTGTTTAAAAGCTGCACCGCATGCACCTGTTTTGTGTTTTAAGTTATCTTGTGTGTATCTTGTGTATTTCATGCTTTAGCATTCCCACTAACTAGAAAAGTCTGATCTCTTAACACAAGGGGATGAGGATCAGGAGTGGTGGAGCACACCTGACCATAAGCCACCCCAGAACCTAGCCTGGCCGCTTCCATAGTAACGGGTCTCAACCTTCTGATAGGAGGCCTAATGCCTACAGTACCCTCATGAAAGCACCTCAGAACCTTGCTGTTTGTTAGTTCCAGAGTATTGTCAGGAAGTGAAATGTCTAGTTCAATATGTCAGGTGCTGGATTTACCACTCCCTGCCTCCTCTCCTGGGCCTCCCTGGTCAACCCCCCTTTTAGCGAAGGAGTGGAAGGGTACGAGCATGCAGTTTGTAGTTAAATACCTTAAGGATTGCTGAGATTACTGGGAGACATCCTGGTAAATGACTAGAGAGGCTGAGCAAACCCATGTGTGTGGTGAACATAAATGGAGCAGGTCTCACGGCTGCAACCACACCCTGCACCTCCTCACACTATCTCCACACTTTCTTGTGGCTTCTTGTGACCTACAGCCTCTATTAGGCCCACCAGTGCCAGCCCCTGCTTTGGGCTAACCAGGTCTCTGTGCGCACACTCACCTCATTCACCACATTCACCGCCTTCACCATGGGTTCCATGGTATCTGCTAGGGCTCTGCTGGCCTGCCACACCCTGTGTACCCTCCACGCCTTCAACGCCTCTTCCTTCACCTGCTCTGATGGGCTCGGGTTCAGGCTCCCTCGAGCTCTCTAAAGCCTCTGCCCGCTCAGCCTGCTCCGCTCAGAGAGAGCCGCGGCTACAAATGCAGCAGAAGATGGCACAGACAGCGGCAAGGGTGGTGGGAATGGAAGGGGTAGCATAAGGGTAGCTGCGGGGTAGAGGAGGACTCCAACAGTCTTCGAGCTGCGACCCAGCAGCAGCAGACAATGGCAGTTATGACCCAGAGTGACGGAGCGGCAGCGAGTAGCAGCAGGCCCCTCCTACTTTCTCAGCATCCTCCTCAGCGTCAACAAGCCAATTCTTGTTCGTTTGCACAATACAAATCCATAACATAGCTTAACATGTCTATCTATCTCTCTCTCTATCTATCTATCTATCTATCTATCTATCTATCTATCTATCTATCTTACGTAGTTGGGTCTTCTTATGAAATGTTTGTCAGTGTTTTCAAATCTTGTGTTACACAGAAATGAGGTCTCACTGTGAATTATTTCTTATAGTTCACTTTGCTGAATTCATTTGGATGATTTGTATCTTCCCTAAACAAATACAAACAACTAAATACAACAATTGTCTTTCTTTCAGTGCTGGGAGAAAAAAAAGTCTTCACAATGACAGTGTTCTTCGTAGAACATTAAATAACACACATAACAAGCTCAGTCTGGCAGTCATCATTGAGTAATTGCAGGTAGGACAATGCTTCAATAGGAACTGTGATCTGCCTTTTTCAATTTTAATCAACACCTCTTGGGCCAGGTGTGTGGGGGGTCACCAAATGTGTAATTTTGGGGAAAGGGTCATGTTGCTCCCTTCTCTGAGCCATTCAGAGGACACAGGGACCCCATCCTAGAGCTGCAACATTCTGTTAAGGGGAGGCGTTGTGCAGTCCTCCTACTTCATTGATACATGTCCCTGGAAATCCCAACCCCCTGCTCATTTAGGACCACCACAGCATTGTCAGCCCTTAGGGCCAAGGGGGAGCCCCAGATCCCTTGTTAACCAACCAGTAAGCCCCCCCCACCTGCACCCATCCAGGAACAGCAGGAGATAGCTGCTTTTGTTTTTTCCCACCCATGGGAGCAAACCTGTGTTCCCTGCATGAAAGGGTATGGGAAGGGAGTGGAAGTTCCTCCTGCCTGTGCTTTCCTGGACAGGGAACCACACAGTGCTCTATGGCATGGGATCTCTGGGACACTGCTGTCATTGGGCCCTGGGGGATGAGGATCTTGGGTCTATGAAGGGAGGGGACGGGATCATCGGCTATACCTTCCATCAGTTCATTTAACGACAATGCCACGACTTTGTTTATGTTACCTGTGATGTTACAGTTACCGGACGGCCGTCAAGAAAGAACGATGGCTTTACTTGATTGTGGTGCTAGTGGCATATACATGGATAAGACTTGGGCCACTACTCAACAAATACCAACACGACCCAAAGAAATTCCAGAACAAGTGCACACAGTGGAAGGGTTCTTAATATCCTCTGGTCCAGTTGATACTACCACCCTGACACTAAGTTTACAATTTGGTAACCACCAAGAACACATCTCATTTGATCTCATATCATCCCCCAATCATACATCATTTTAGGAATTCCGTGGTTCATAATACATAACCCTTATGTAAATTGGGAAACCCAGACTATTTCCTTTTCCTCACAGTTTTGTCATGAGAACTGCTTTGCTTCAGACACATATTGGTCACCCAAGAGATTGATGCCTACTGAAATTACTACCGGGTGTTCTATCAATACAGTCCAAGGAGTCCCTGATGACTATCTAGAATTTCAAGATGTGTTCCAAAAACCATCCAGACCTGTGTTACCCCCACATCGAGATTATGATTGTGCTATTCCCTTGGAACCTGGAACTATTGTTCCCTTTGGGAGGATGTATTCACTTACGGAACCCAAAAAGAAAGTTCTAAAGGAGTATCTGGAAGAAAACGTACATAGCGGTCTTATTGTACCATTGTCCTCTCTGGCAGGGGCTCCCCTCTTTTTTGTACCCAAGAAGACGAAGGTTCTTCGTCCCTGCCTGGATTTCCGAGGCCTAAATAAGGTAACTATAAAAGACCGTTATCCTTTGCCACTTATCAAGGATATCTTAGAGGCAATCAGAGGGGCTCAATGATTTACCAAACTGGATCTACGGGAAGCCTACCACCTTTTACGTATTAAAGAAGGAGACGAGTGGAAGACTCCTTTCAGGACCCCATTTGGTCATTATGAGTACAGAGTTATGCCTTTTGGTCTCACTAATGCCCCCT
Source organism: Pleurodeles waltl (assembly GCF_031143425.1). Taxonomy (NCBI): domain Eukaryota; kingdom Metazoa; phylum Chordata; class Amphibia; order Caudata; family Salamandridae; genus Pleurodeles; species Pleurodeles waltl. The sequence continues at coordinate 970,129,763 of NC_090449.1, read as the reverse complement.
CCATTTTCCAAAGATTTATGGACTCTGTATTCTCTGATCTCTTGAACCATACGGTTGTCATCTACTTAGACGATATCCTTATTTATTCTAGACGTCCTGAACTGCATTCCTCTCACGTGAAACAAGTCCTCCAAAGACTCCAGGAACATCAACTGTCCTGTAAACCAGAAAAGTGTGAGTTTGACAAGACCGAAGTCAAATATTTGGAATATCACCTTAGTCCCACTGGCATAGCTATGGACCAAGAAAAGGTACAAACCATCCTAGATTGGCCTTCTCCTTCCTCTATTAAGGAAACGCAATGTTTTCTAGGAATGGCTAATTTTTATCGGCAGTTTATCTTAGACTTTGCAGAACAAACCAGCCACATAACTCAAACATTAAAAAAGGAGAATTTAAAGAAAGGCTTTGTTTGGACTAGGGTGGCTGAAATAGCTTTTCAAGGTCTAAAGAAGGCCTTCACTCAAGCTCCAATATTGAGACACCCAGATACCAACAAACAATTTATTGTTGTTACTGATGCTTCCGAAAGAGCCATCGGAGCTGCCTTACTCCAACAACAAGAAGATGACAGTCTTGAACATCCTGTTTTCTATTTGTCCCATGTACTCTCTTCGTCGGAACAACATTACTCAGTACTAGAAAGGGAGCTATTAGCTCTGAAAACAGCCTGCTTAGAGTGGAGACAGTTTCTTGTGGGTTCCAAGGAGCCCTTCGAGGTGAGAACAGACCATCGTAATCTACACTGTTTACGTAATTTTTTATGCCAGAACAGTTGTCAGGCTCGTTGGGCCTTTTTCTTTAGTCAGTATGACTTTTATGTCACATATATTCCTGGATCCCAAAACATTCTGGCTGATGCTCTGTCTCGCGGTTATCCAGATTGTACTCCTACCCTATCACAGTATCTACTTGAGCCTAGTAAAATCATCAGAGTAGTTCAGTCTTTCCTGGATGAGGTACAACTGGAATATTCCAACTTGTCTGATCAAGAATTAAAGAAACTAAACCCCCTTATATGGAAACGGCAAGGGTATTATTATTATCAGAACCTGTTGTTCCTCCCTACTAATGGAGTAAGAGAAAAGGCACTACAAATGTGCCATGATTCGCTGGTTGCTGATCATAGATGCATCAAGGCCACACAAGAACTACTCTTGCAATCTTTCTGGTGGACTACCTGGAAGTCGGATGTTGAAAGATATACGTTCAGTCTAGTCACATATGTGCTCAAGTAAAGATTCCCCGTACCAGACCTGCAGTATTACTACAACCCTTACCTGTTCCACCAGCTCCCTGGCACACCATTTCTACTGATTTCATGTGTTCACTCCCTCCATCAGCAGGAAACCGGGTTATCATGGTCACCATAGCTTCCTTTACTAAGATGGATCACTACACTGCCCTGTAAAGTTACCTACGTCCCAAGAACTAAGTCAGATATTTATCCATCATATTTTCCGTCTCCATGGACTTCCACATAGCATTGTATCTGACAGAGGACCTCAGTACATCTCCCGGTTTTGGAAACATTTTTGTAGGACACTGAATATCAATATAGCACTATCATCGGGTTTCCATCCTCAAACCAATGGACAGACTGAGCGTCTCAACCAAGAATCGGAGCAGTGCCTTCGCTGCTTTTGTAATTCTACCCAGAGCAACTGGAACACTTACCTTCCTATCGCTGAATTCTCTTACAATAACACTGTCCATAGTGCTTTCAAGGTCACTCCTTTTTTCTGTTCTTATGGCTATCATCCTACCTCTTTTCCTACTACTCCTCAGTCTACCTCTTCTCTGCCAGCTCTTACTTCCTTTTCCAGATGACTTTTACGGATCCATAGATTGATTCAATCTAACTTGTTGAACACCAAGAGATACATGAAGAAAATAGCAGACAAGAAACGTAGGGATGCTCCAGAATATCACCTTCATGATAAAGTCTGACTTTCGTCAACATTTTTGCCTTTACGCCTTACTCAGAATAAGTTCACACCTCGTTACTACGGTCCTTTCCGTAACCTTCAGCTGATTAATCCTGTCACTGTCCGTCTTCACTTGCCTTGTAACTGGAGGATTCATCCGGTCTTTCATGTTTCCCAGCTAAAACCCTATGTACCTGATCCTTACTCTCGTCAGTTTCCATGTCCACCGCCTGTGTTAGTGGATGATGTACCTCAATATGAGGTACATGAGATTTGTGACTCTCGTATCTTTCACAAACGTCTTCAGTATCTGATTCATTGGAAGGGTTAAGGTGAATGCTCTTGGGAAGGTACATCTTCTGTTCACGCACCTCTTCTGATTCGCCATTTTCACCGCTTGTTTCCACACAAACCTGGACCTTCGGGGGGGGGACCTACTGTCGCGCCGCTGTGCGCAACACGAGCCATACATTCAGCTCGGGCCACAGCACGCGGTCACAAGACGCGCCGCACCCCTAGGCTGCTCTGCATTCTCCGAGTCCCCAAATTGGGCATGGGGCCTCGTTCTACTTTCACGCACCGCGCTCACAGGCAGGTCTGACCCCCCTCTTACCTGTTCTTTTCTTTTCTGCTTTTTCTGGCTATCTGGTTGTGCCTTCCTTTATGTTTTTTCTCCCTTCCCATATTACCTTTCTCTTCCCAGCATTCCTTGTTCCCTACTCTCTATGGCTCCTAGTCCATTCTGTTCTATGTGTTTTTTCTCTATCTAAGATGGTGTCCTTGTACTTCCTGTTGGTCGCTTCCTCTTTGTTGGTATTTAAGGGCTGTTATTCTTTCTCTCTTTGCACTGCAACACTTTCTGTTTGGATGGTGTCTTCGCTCCTATTTCCTTGCCTTCCTGTGCTGGTTCTTGTCGGTTCCAGTATATTTTCCTGTATTTTGCCTCTGTTGATACCTGTTCTTTTTGTTCCTGTTTCAGGAACCTATCTTTTTGGAGGTTTTTTCCCCTTTTCAGGTTATTTTTCACTCTGGCGCTACTTCTGAGGGACACGGTCTGCTCTTGGCGTTCCCATTGCCTGCAGCACCGTGGCTACCAGAAAGAGTCACCCCTACCTGGGCCAAGGCCGAACATTCAAGAACAAGACCCACGCCATTCGTTCTGCGGACTCCAGGTTAAAGCAGCATGTAAGTCGTGACAACAACAGCTTTTTAGCCTAAAGGATATACATTGACAATATATTTACCCTGTGGAGGGGTTCCAAGGAAGATCTTATAGTTGTAATCACCATACCTAACATTGTGAATGATCACATAGGTTTCAAATACGAAATCAGTGAAATAGAATAGCATTCCTTGACATTGAGATTACTATGGACGGTAACAGTATGAACATCAGCATTCATGTTAAATCAACTGATCAAAGTAATTTATTGCATTATAGCAGCTTTCACCATCAAGCCTTGAAGAGAAACTTACCCTATATTCATTTGTTATGCTTGAGAAGAATTATCTCCAGTCCCAATAAGTATGAACAGGGCAAAGCATAATGCATACCAAATTCAGTCCCGGAGGTTACCCCAATGAGATAATTCAAGGAGCAGTTGTTAGAGTTAATGCAAAGAACAGAAGAACAGAAAAGATTCTTTGAAAATGGTCTTTGTGACTAAATATTCCATTACAAATGCTAAATTAAAGAAAAACATTTTGCTTCAGTCCAAGGATGACTGATATTTTTGATCTAGCACTTTTGTTTGCTATGAGAGATCAAAACATTTGAAGGAATTACTGAAAACTAAAATAAAAATGTTCCAATGAGCGATGCCAAATATAAAGGTACCCTTTCCTATTGGAATTGTAGTAACTGTAATTACGTCATTGAAGGCACCGAGATTATTCACCCATGTGCTACCACCAAAATCAGATTATGCACTTCAGCAACTTGCAATTCAAAACATCTGATTTATTTACTAAACTGTCCATGTGGCTGAGTGTCTGTAGGTAAAACTGGGCGGAAGATCAAAGTCCAGATTACTAAACATAATAGCAATATTGGTACTAGGAATTATAAAGCAACTGTGGCAGTACATTTTAACACACATGGTCATAATATCAGCTAACTTCAATTTACTGTGTTGGAACCAGTTACGATATTAGAAGTAATATATAAGAAGAATATTGAGAAAAGAGATCTATTGGATCAAAAGACTTGACACTCAGGACCATATGTATCATGTATTGTTGTTGTTGCAAATAGCCCAATATGGCCGTTTGCAACCCTCAAAAATGCGGTTTCGTATGTATTAATTTTAATTTGCGATTCGGTAAAATGTTACCGAATTGCAATTTGAAATTACACATACATACCGATTCAGTAATATGAAGGGGCTTGTTCAGGGGGTCCTTTACCAATACCGTATCACAGTGGTATGTAGGAATGTTTTGTGACCAAAATGCATTCGCAAAACATTCACATTTTACCATCTACTTCATTTGTCATTTTAGGAATGGCAGCGAAAAAATTTTGGGGGATCAATGCTTTCTCTTAAAAAATTAAACTTTTCATTTTTCTTTTTTAAATGCATCCTGTTTCCCTTTAAGGAACATGGGCTGCATTAAAAAAAAAGTTTGCTTTATTTAAAAGCAATCACGACATGGTAGTCTGATGATCCTAGCAGGCCACCATTCCTGTGATTTTAGCATTTCCTCATGGGTCACAAATTGCGACCAACCTCATGAAGATTAAAGAGGTATATCGCTTTGCGACCTATTAGGAAACGCAAAACGCAACTCCATGAGTTTCATACATTAGAATAGCGATTACCTAATTGCGATTCACAGGAATCACATTTAGGTAATCACAATTTAATAAAATGATACATCTGGCTCTCAAATGGCAGGATGACCACATGGAAAGTAGTTGCTTTCTATGATCCTTCTATCAAACTCTGGAACATTCTATGTACTAATAAGTGTTCATGACATCTGTAGTTGTGATAGCAAAGAAATGCAATATATAAATTTTACTCTGTCAGATTTGAACACACCTAACACTGGTTCACTGTCTCAATTTCTCAATAATAATGGTTATATTGGATGCGAACTTACTATTTTGTAATAGTTTGTATTCTTTTTACAGTAATGTACATTGATGGCATCTTGTGTAGCAATAGGGTCAGACATTACACCCCGACATTTCCAGTCGTGTGAAGGTGGCAGATAGTTCATTGTAGTTCTTCTTTCTATATTTTCATTCAGTTGATTTTCATTTTCCACAGAGGAGATTTAGGTAATTTTTTATACCTCAGGCATTTTTTTGTATCAAGAGAGACTTTAAGGTTCCTAGGAGAGACCGCTAAACTTATGGGGAGGATGCCACCACCATGGCAGTGACATCCCCACTGTGTGTATTACAATGTTCCCAGTGAGCTGTCTGGTGGAAACATTGTAATACGTGTTCTCGCCGGTCAGTTCTGCGGGAAATGTGGTACAATAGAGGACTAGGCTCCCTAAAGTCCTATATCGTAGCACAGTCCCGCCAGACTGACAGGTGACAAAACGTATTACAATGTTCCCACTGGCCAGCCTGGCGGGAACATTGTAAGCAGACAGTGCACATTCTGACAGTACTAGGCAGTACTGGGCAGGGGGGCCCCGGTACTGGTTTTCCACCAGCCTTTTCATGGCTGGTCCCTGCTATGAAAAGGCTGGTGGAAAGGGGGGTTGTAATCAGCCACTTAGTGCTGAGTTCAGTGCCAACATGGCTGATTACAAGCCCAACTGCTGTCACCCCATCAGGATCTGTGATCCTGGCAGGAATGGCAGTCTTTAGGTTGGTCCGCCTGCCTAAGTTGTAATTAGGTGGTCGGACTGCTGGAACGCCACACTCCAAATTGGGCCCTTTGTCTTTGATGATGTTTACAGCGTGATGACAATGTAACTACCATATTTATAGAATCTAGACAAGTCGAAAGAGTGTCTTATGCGAACCCTTACTGGTTGGAATATTGGATTCCCCCTTGTTATTGCCCCTGTGTTGCCCCTTGGGGTACATTAGACATCTTGTAGCATACCCCACCCTATTTAGTTTTGAAACACAGATGTGATTATCTGATTGTTTGAGCAGGCACTTGTTATCACATTTAACTTAGCCACAAGTGACCCTATAGTCAAATGAACACCAGGTAGTTTTATCAATACACTATTAGTACGTTCTCAGATATATGAATAACTCCAGTTTAGATGATAATTACATTGGTAATTTCATTATTTATCATATGATTTAACATGACAATACACACAAGATGTTCTGCACATGTTAGATATCAATTCTTTTTATTAGATGATTGTATTATTAATTTGTATTTATAAGAAGGAGTTGGAGTGAGCACTTCATATGGACTGGTGGTTAGTTCTTCCTTGATCCAACTATGAGCTGTATAAACAGCTTTGTGGGCATCGTGACAATGTTTGCTTTCTATCCACCTTTTGTTAGTTTTAGGTGATGGTTAAAATTATATGTTTGATTATTTTTGAGAAAATCCACCCCCCAATGAAGGGCACATGGTTGCCTGAAATGCACTGGGATTGAGCTGTGGTTTAATCAGATTTATTATATTTGAAATGATAGCAAAATTATGAACAATGAAGAATGTACAAAATTCATTGGAGATTCATGGTTTTAATTGGGAAAATGTAACTGCTGCCATTAAGAATTTGATGACTTCAGAAGAAATCTCAACAATAATTAGTATGTGATTTTATAATTAGTTTATCCTATGACTGATTCTCCTTTAGAGTAGACACAGCAGTGTAGCGAGGAGACACTGCTCCCGACTTGGAACAGTGTTGTAATTCTTTGCTTCTTGCAACATGATGCTGTCATAGACATTCCACCATGGAATATAATACTTGGGTTGGCTTGTGTGGAGGTGACCTACTCACATATTTGATAGGAATCCAATAATGGTGATAGTTTTGTTTCATATTGTTGGTAATAGGGGAATTCAAGTAGCATGCCATAACGCTTAGTGACTTCTGTTACAGTTATGTATGCTAAAGCTATTAGCTTTCTCATTTTGTGTGCAAAGTCTACTTTAGTTGCATATTCTATGCCGGGTAGATTTTTTGGTTTGTGCCATGTGTTAAATTGACAGTAGCAACTATGAATTGTTGTGGAGGTTAGAATTTAAGAATGGTCAAAATGATTTCTTGTTCAAAATTTATGATGAATTTTGTGGGTTTTGGTTGATAGATTCCTGTTCTATATGTTAGCTTTTCATTTTAAGTTGCACTTTGTAAAAAGTTCTGAGACTAATGGGATGCTCATATTTTGACATTGACCATGTATTGTATAAAGTTGACTGAATGTTGCAGTGCACAACTTAAAAATGTAATTCATGTGTTACAATGAAGTAAGGTAAGTAATAAATTGTTTTTGGTCTCACAGCTGATTTGTGTTCATATTTTTAGGTCCTATTAGAGTTTCTCTGGTCAGAGCGGGTAGACTAAAATGTGGCTGCTGGCTCCCACAGCCACATTCCAGTGTACCAGTCATGCAGGAAGTTGGAGAGAGTGGTTGGGGGTGAGTTTCCTGAGCTGCTCTGCACCAGAAGAGACTAGCATGCAGGGTGTCCGGGTGGAACTGGACCCCAATGGAAGGAAATGCAACTGTGGCACAAGGGCACCATGAAAAAGAACAATAAACAAAGGAAATTAACCAGGGGAGGAAGCGGCTCTCCCCATGGCAGCAGGAGAGCCACTGCTCAAATATTCATGAATTACACAGAGGAGCGACCCATCATGCCCTGTGGGGCCTGCCCACATTTTTAAATTAAAAACATACTCATTTTGGCAAGTGGTGGCCCCAGAAGGACGTGGGTCACCACCCAAGGAAAGCACCTGGACTGGGGGAGCTGCAAGAGCAGCTTGGGGACTCCCCCCCAGCAGGAAGTTTGGATCCGCACCCTTGGTGGGACTACAACAGGAATCCTCAAGGGTTTTGCAACACTCATGATGCTGGAACTTTTGTTTTTAGCTGGAAGAGATGCTCCCTGTAGGGGGAAACTTATGGCTACAATCTCTGTGAGCTGATGTAGTATATAGGGAGTTTATCAAGGAAAGAAACACCCTATAGGGGTGAGAGGCGGTTATTACATTTAGGGTATTACCAAAGTGATATCCTTTAGGGACTATGTTAAATGTCCTGCATTCACAGGACAAAGCATTGCAAACACCCCCTGGGGTGAAATTCTATATTTACATAGGAATGCAATTATAAAAATGTGATGCCCCTTTGGGGCGGTGGTTAAATTTAGTACTTCATGCTAATAGTTACCTTGAGAGCACAAATCAGCCAAAGATGCCCATAACATAGGCCTTCATTATAAATCTGGTGTCCATGGAATGCCAGACTCATGGTGGCAGGCGGACTGCCATGGTAGTTTACACTGGCGGAATGGGTGACTCAGGGCCCCCCTGGGGGCCCCTCCACTGACCATGTACTTGGCATGGGCAGTGCAGGGGCGCCCATGCACAGTCCCGTAGTGCATTTCATTGCCCGAACAACGGGCAGTTAAATACGCGACGGGTGCTGCTGCACCCACCCCACTGCCACATTGGTGCCGGCTCCACTTGAAGCCAGCGTTAATGTAAAGGCCCTGTTTCCCGCTAGGCCGGCGGGAACATCATTATAGGGCCGGCGGGACTTCGTCGTGCTGGCGGCCTTCCATCGACTGTCAGCACAGTTGAGGCCGGGGTATCCCGCCATCATCATAATGAGGGCCATAGTCTTGTAAATGGTTTGTTCGAATACTGAGACTGACAGCTAATTTTGTGATCAAAGTAGATAGGCTTTGTTGCCAGTATTAAGCGCTCTCACTCCAAGTTATACTCAGGTATTGCATATGAATACAAGTGAAATTGTTTGACATGTGGTTTGTTGGTTTTTTACTTGTGGTTTGTTGACTTGTGGTTTCTTGGCTTGTTGATTATGCAATGTCACTGAGAGGTATTTCTATCCACTTGTGTATATTTGCAAATTATTGCATAGTATTGAGTAGTGTGTGTGTAATAAATGTACTTGTCCTTTTTCAAAAGGAAAAGCACACACTGAACAATCATGTATTGAGTGTTATTATTGCGTACTTGTGGATGGTGATCACTAGCCCACACCACCTCCCTTTAATAGGCCTTGGACTGCTCTGCTTCGCTACTCTTTGAGGGTCAAGTGCTACAATAGGTTGTTTGGTTCCCAGCGGAGGACAAATGTGAACCCATTACTTGTGCAGGTTGCACAACTAATGATCTATTTTCTAATACCAGTCCACTGCACAGCAGCAGATGTGTTTATAATATACATACTGCAAAGTCCTTTCCAACCCTGTACCCACCCACTCCTTCCTTCTATAATTTATTATCTGCACTTTGGTGTTAGTCAGTCAATATATATTAATTTATGCATTTATTTCCAAGATATATATCTTATAGAAATTTAAACATTACAATGACATGCCTTAAGGAAAGCAGTATTTGACTTTAAAATTCAACACTTTTCCTACTGTAGCGTAGACTGGAGCTGGAATAGTAAATTATACTGGTCCAAAGTCCAGCACTTTACCAAAGGTATGTCGTTGAAACCATGTGCGTGGTAAAGAAGTGCGTGCTTAAGATGCATTCATTGTTAAAAATGTAGAGTAACGGCATGCGTTGTTTTTCCGTCATACAACCATCATTTGGCATTCATAGATACAAATTACCTAGCCCAAGTGCAGTGTCCTTCTACCTATATATGCTTTTCTTTGTTCCAATGGCAGTGAGATACCTAGGTTGTGCAATGTAGTACTTTGCATTTTACTTCCAGCGGGGCATGGGAATGCAAAGTTGGCCATGGGAGGCATCCATCTTGTGTGTTTCAAGAAATGTTCTGGCTTAGATGCCATTAACTGCTCACTGAAAAGCATATAGTTGACTCTAAGCCGTGTTTTCTTTCTTTGTAGCTGCTCACCACTCAGTTACAAGGCCAAACGGTTGCATCTTCCAAGCACATGGTTCAATTTAAGTTTATTTACATTAAATGTACACCAAATCAAAAAATAAAACTTTCTTTTTCTTCTTTTTTGATTTTGTTTTCTCAGCAGACCTTTGTTTATCATCTGGAAAGTACAGCTTAAACTAAAATTCAGGGAGGTCATCTGGAGGATAATTCCTTGCCACACTTGTGATGCCCGAAAAACTTCCCTCCTTCACAGATGTGTCTTCTGAAGGCTTATCATTTCTGGGTATGGAAAGCTTATTTATTTCAATTATTTTCAGTGAGGAAAGAGACTGGTACTTCTTAAGGTTAGACTTGCCCAAGCTACACTAAACATGTGCTTCAAGAACTGTTAGATAGTTTGTGGCTTATTTGTGAGACTTTGCTGTGCTGCTCTGTGCCACATGGTAAGGGCAGAAATGTGCTGTATCTCTCCACCTGCACTGGCACACAATGGACTGCCTAGTGTCAATACAGACACCCTTGCACCATGGTGCAAGGATGCCTTCATCACAGACAGGATTGTTTCTATGCGGGAAGGAACACCTTCCTGCAGAATGCAACACACGTAGAAGAGGAAAAAAGAGGAGAAATAAAGATATGTCCCTTTGTTACATTTCCCCCGGGAAGGCACAAGAATTTGACGCATTCCCATGTTTACAGATTGTTGTGCATCAAAACCCATGGGTGTTGCATGGGAAAGCCCACTACATCACCCATAGAATACCTCCCTGACGCAGTGTAAAGCAAAGCAGCAACCTGAGCTGTGTTGCCTTACACCATATCTACAAGGCCAGGGAAAGCCACTCAAAGTGGCTTAGCATGACCTTGTAGGTATGTACCTGCGCTATGTGCCACCAGTACCTCACAAAAAGTGACACACTAATGGGTCACAGGTCTTGTAAATGAGCTCCTGTGTGTTCTTCCCATGCCAATAAGTTTATGGATCTTGATCCAGGTAGATCTCTGTTGGGCCATCCAAATACTTCTTTACCATCTTCTCAGGTGCCATTGTGGTTTCTGAATTGCCGGAGCCTGTGCATTGCATTTACATTTTGCTCTACCCATAAAATAATCCATTTTAGGTGTCAGAAATGAAGCTGTTGTTGGTTTCAGTTAAATAGCAGTCAATGGTGTTATGACTGGTGTGTGCTGCTGTTGTAGTTCCAAAATACTTCTTGATTCAGTCCAATATCGCACTCTAGAGATTGAAGGCAGCACTTTAGTTTTCTATGGTCTCAAATTTGCAATGGTTTATCTGCTAGGTCACCCACTTTCTTGATGATCAAATTCCTGTAAATTGAGAAATCCACTGATGGAAAAGGATTGAGAATCGCCAGTGCTTTTTAGCACTCTTTAGCCAGTATTGTGTAGAGATGCACTCTTTGGTGGGCCCAGTCTCTTTTTGCAGTTGTTGATTTGTGTTCACATAAAGGATTAATCTGTAGACAGAAGCATCTGTTTCTTCATTGGCAGTGGTAAATGTTTATTTCACTTTTTGCAGATGTTCCTGCAGCATTAGCATCAAAGAGATTGCTTGGCTCATTGTACTGTACATCTTGCTGACTTCCTGTGTCAAAATGTAACAAAGTCAATGGCAGTTGGATCAGGTACTCCACTAGCCCCATTTGTCAACCTTCATCTTTAGGGTTTTGGCAGTTGCATCCCCTGTCCGCACTCCTTTATAGGCCCGTATAGACAACCAGGCATTGCGGCATGTAGAAGGTGGAGTTCCAATAGATTGGCACATGCTGCATGAGCACTTTTATAGTTATTCTGATCACTCACCAAATTAACTTTAGCTACTTCTGAGCTTTGACTGAAAATATGGTGAGATGTGACCAGTATATTGTTTACAACTACTTCTTTTATGTGTAAGACTTTCACAATTAGATTGACAAAATATGCTAAACATAGGAGTCTGAAGTATCCTCTGTTACAATTTTACTGCCATTGACTGTGGCAACAGTGGCCAGTGCTGAGACCTCTGAGTTGAAACCATTCATAAACTTTGGTATTAAATTCTTCTAAGATAGCTGCAGTTGTTTGTGATTTCTCACGGAGTACATATTTCTCCAGTGCAACTGTTGCATGCTGGTAAATGCCTCAAAGACCTCTGCCCATTGAGACAGCCAGTGTTCAGTAATGCCTATGTATACAGTTGCTTAACAACTCGTCCTCATGTCTGTTGTGAGGTGGATGGACTCCACAGAGCTCTCATTCATTGCTTCCCCAAACAATTGCAGCACTTGAAGGTGTAGTGCTGGCAAAACAACATAAGAAAAATAGGTCCAGCTTGTAACTTTCTATTTTGTACTGAGGGTCTCGATAAATTCCTGAAACCTCTGTTTCTTTTTACCAAAGAAAAAGTAAGAATGTCAAGCGATAACTTTCTATGAATTAGTGCTTTCATGGTTTGAATGGTGACTACTAGCTGAACATAATCTTGACAATTGGTTGTTGTGACTGTTTTTTTTTTTTGAGGATTCCTCCATAAGTAACCTACGAGGAGCAGGTTGTATGCTGGGGTGACATTATTCCCCTTTACCCTGTGCCATGCTGAAGGTTGCTGTGGGTGATCACTTCACACAATGACTGACTCCACTCAGATATTATTTTCAGGTGCTCTTCTCATATAACTGCATGTTGATTTTTCAGATGGGCCAGTTGGCCATCAGTATTCTAATGGCCACCTGGCTCACCTCAACACATCAGTTTGTGCAAAGTGAGCATTCTTTGATGTTTTTCTTATGAAGCCTAAGTTTGAAGAAGTCACAAATTTGTGAAAAGCTTTTTGCGGTGGAGCTAGGAAGCTGTTTATAACTGTCTTTGGGGCGGGTGTGACTGGGATAGGGGTGGTGGTAGGGGCTGAAGGTTTTTGGCTTTGACTCATTAAAAGGATGGAAATAGGTGGTGTTGCATGTATGACATGACTCACAGAAGAATAAATAGAGGTGACCTGCCCGTCCTCCATGACATTCTCCTGACAATCTATTATCGGTTCATCATTTTCCTCACTTCCATAGGAACCTTCATTTTCATTTGACTCTCACTGTGGGTCTGAGGCGAGGTGAAATCCATGTCAAGATCATCAAAAAGGATACTTGGAGAACATGGGAGGGTACTCATTCATTTCCCTAGAAGAGATCATGAAGCTGATGTGTCGAAGGGAAGAACAGCAGCAAGTTCAATTTCCTGCGATTCCCCTACAACCAGAGATCAGGTGTAGCAGATAAAGGCAGTGCTTGCTTTTGGGTCTCCTATTAAGATTCTTCTTGCTGCTGAGACACATTAACTTCAGATTCACTGTTCTCAGCAAGGACGACAATCAATGCAGTGCTGAGAGACCTCTGGCACTGGCAACAGACTTCTTCTTTTCCTCTCTGGCCATTTTCTTGGCAGGACCCTCATTTTTTGGGTCTATTTTTCCTTCTTATATGAGTCAGCAAGGAAAGCACTTGGAAGAGAGGTTTCTCAACTCCAGCTCAACTCAGCTAATCCACAGACGCCTCTCTGTTTCAGTTAGTAATATCCTCTCAAGCACCTCCAAGAAATAAAGAGGGTGAGATTTGGCATTTCTTGTCAGGGCAATGAATGTAATCATCATCATCATCAACATAGCAATATTTAAAACAAAAGATGACATTTCTATATAAAAATACCTGGTGTCCCTCCAGGGCCCATGGGCCCCTTAAGGGAGTTAGAGAGGGACAGAAAAAAATTGAAAAAAATAATTAATACATCGTTGGTATCCCTCCAGGGCCATTTGGGCCCTTAAGAGAGGCAGGCAAAAAATCAAATAAATGTACTAAAAAAATACTTAGTATCACTCCAGTGTCTATGTGACTGCTGTGGGACACAGACATAAATCAAATAACTTAAATATTAAGTGACTAGCTGGTGTTTCTTCAACATCCACAGGGTCCTTACAGGAGGCTAGGGCCAGGTAGGCAAAAAATCTAACAATATATTTTAACAATACCTGGTGACCCTACAGGGCCAATTGGCTCAAATGGGAGGCAAATAAAACATTAAATCAATGAATTTAACATTTTGTGGTGTTCTTCCAGGGCCCATGAGGGTCCTACCAGAGGCAGACAAAAACTTAATAAAGTAACTAACACTAATATCTGGTTTCACTTCGTGCATATGGGAGACAGGCAAAAACTGAATAAATTAATTAAAAACAAAATAAATATACTGCAGACTACTACAATCAGCCACAGTACAATAAATATATCAGGAAAATATATTAGGAGCAAACAAAACAATGAACAAAAATGATAAGGCTTCTCCTAATATCAATGCCACAAGCTAAATAAAACGACTATCAGAAACACCCTTTGGCCTCACCACATGTTGGTTGCTCAATACAGGACAGTGGGCAGCAAGGAAATTGTGCAGAACTAAGACAAAATGGCTGTCCATAGCTCACATATACACACAAATTACAAAAATGGCCTTCGCCTCATGGACAGCAAGCAAGGAGGTATAAAGAAGAAGGACAAAATAGCTGCCTTTGACACACATACACACTGGACCCACAAAATAGTTGTTATTTAGCCAGCAAAGAAGGAGGCATGGAAAGCAAAGAGAATATGTCTGTTGTGAGGTGGACGGACTGCACAGTGCTCTCAATCAAAGAGAATATACCCTGGCTGGAGACCAACCCTCTCCTTCCACAACAAAAACTTGCAGGATGGCAAGACGGCAGGGAAAGGACTGCATAAATGTACACCCAAATGTAACCGGACCTATCCATAGCCATAGTGCACCACCAGTAAGGCAACAACACTAAATTCAACACCACCGCAAAATAGAAATGGTGAATACAAAAATAATCAACCATCTGGCACAAACACACAAAAACAAAAATGGTGGGAAAGCACATATGTAAGAAAACAGGAGACTGTCTGGCTACATGGGCCTCGACTCCTGGAGCCACACTAACCTTGGCCATCAACAGACACATGTGGACAAAAAATACCTAAATTTAGTATAAATACAGGGGCATTCACAAGTAGAAAAGAAATAAAAAAGCTCTAGCACACAAGCAGTGAAAAAGTAAATTAAAAATACATTCAAGACCAATAGCAGACAAGCAAAAACAAAAAATACACCCCATTATAAAGATATATCTGGACACAATTCCTAAAAACACAAGGAAAATAATGACATAATAACCCCAGCCATTCATGTAAAAAAATGACAATTATCCCATAATCTTACAAGGGCTAACCTGTACCCTCCCTAACATACACTGCTGGCCATCAGCAACTAACAAAATAAAAGGACCAACATTAGTGGTGACTGCCAACAAAACCATTCTGCAAAAAACTGTACTCAACCTGCTTAATTTTCCAACAAAAGTACAGATTCAAATTTTCAAGAGTTAATGGTGGAGCAGAGACTTCAGACAGAGCAAGAATTATGCTTTTCCTCGAAACTCCAGCACCAACATTTCTCAAATCACAACAAGGCACAGGGAGGAGTCTTCAGGGCACTGTCTATCTATCTATCTATCTATCTATCTATCTATCTATCTATCTATCTATCTATCTATCTATCTATCTATCTTATCTATGCCCTCTAACCATGTCTCAGCCCTGCCATTGCAGAGCATGTGCGTGCAGTTTTACACTGCCATGTCAGCCTGGCACAAACCTTCCCTTTTTATACTTATAAGTCACCCCTGAGGTAGGATCTGGACATCCCAGGGGGCAGGGTGCAAAATGCACCACATTATAAAGATAAATCTGAAAAAAAATCCTAAAAGCACAAGGAAAATAAGGACAACAAGGGAACATCAGGGCCAGGCCAATTTACTAAAAGATGGAGGGGCCACAGGGCAAGTTAGGGCAAATATTAAGTCTGCTCCCAGCAGGTGGGAACAGAAAAACTACTCCTGCTCGCTGGGGGCAGACTTTTCACCTGTTCCCCTGCCCACTGTCAAGAGTGCAGGGAAACAGGTGAAATAAATGCTTCTGCATGCAGAGAGCAGTATTTTGCCCTCCTCCCTGCATGTGGGAGCAATGCTGGATCCTGCTGAAGGCAGGAAGCTAGCAGGTTCTGCAGGGGATCATTGAGACTACCTCCACATTCCCCAACAGGGCACACTGGTGCCCAAGGTGGGATCAGGGCACCCAGTATGAAGTGGCTGGTACCTTTGGATGGGTCCCCAGGCCAAAATTCACCCAGACAGGGGAGCCACGTGGCCCCTTCCCCTTTCGTTAAATGGCCAGGCCCCAGGGGACGGGGACCCCAAGGCATAATTGGCCTGGGGAGGGGCAGTGGCATGGCCCCCTTTCCTTTACTAATTAGCCGGGCCCCAGGGCGCCATTTCACTGAAGATTACAGGGACATTATAGTTAAGCTCAGATTACACATATACAAAACCATAGAAATTCAGCAGTTATAGTTGCTTAGAACCTCACATATTACATCACTCATGATACGGTCAGTGACGTCACTGACAGCATCACTGATTACATCTCAAATGACATCAATAATGACATCTTCCAGCAAAGTAAACTTCAATATATTTCATAAAATACCATTTAACTTTTTATAAAAACAATAAGAAGACACAGGTGGGAGATATGCAGCACAGAACTCAGTGTAAGCTTTTCAACTACTACACTCACTTATCAACTAAGAGGGAGCTCTGAGCAGATAGTCCTGTCTCTTCTGAACTACTACTTTAAACACGAATGACCAAAGTAAAACATCCAAACGTATTGACTAGTCTATTGCAAACCAAAACAATCCCATTTATGAACCTGGAAAGAGGTTTTAGTGCAAATGTCAGATTTACACAGACCACTACAACATACGATAAGTAGAGAGACCTTAGTAACAGGGCACAGTGTCACAAACCACTAGTAAAATTATTCTTCAACCTGAAGCAGAGAGGTCAGTCTGTTGTAAATGGCTGCTACACTGAGCCATCACCTTAGAGAAACAGTCTTAGTGAAAAGATTAATTTATTGCAATCTACTACTATAGTCATTCATCACAAAGCAGAAAGGTCTAAGGAAACTGGTATGTCATGAAAGAGGACTATACTGAACCATCACTGTGGAGTGAAGTCTCAATGAACAGCTTAGAGTGACACAAAGCACTATCGTACACCTAGATCTGCAGGGGATATGGGTCAGTGCAGAGGCTAATTCACTGATAAATAGTACACCCACTTTAAAAATGGAATTAGAGATCAGACGACATATGTTAGGAATAGTATCACTCATAAGAAGTACAGAAAGAATAGTATTTTAACGTATGCAGTAGCCTAGTATTTATCTTTAAGACTCAAAAATGTTTACAATACATTTATTCCCACAAATGTATTCTGCTGAAGATAGAAGAGAAGGAGAACTGCAGGACTAAGAAGAAGACTTGATGCCTCCAAAGAATTCCTCCAACATTTGAAAATATTTCTCCAACCCTTCAGAGGAAAAGAAAGTTCTTCCAATATGTGTCAAATCCAATATATTCAGCACAAAATTGTCGGGATGTATGGTGAAGAAGTATTAACATGGCACATGCTCTGTTTGGAAACAACTGAAAATCATATATAGAAGGATGTATCACAGGATGATAAAAGAGAGGGAAGGTAGTGCATCATCGTCAGCAACTGGACCATCTGTGGGATCCTTATCACCTGACAAGATGTATTATCATTCCTGCTGTTTCACCAAAAATACAAGACACGGTCACTCATTGTGGCAAATCAGTTGCCCAGTTTATGGATGCTTTACTCCTTAAACACAAGTAGTTATCTGAAAAACAAACATAGAATATATTTACCTTTGCATTACCTCCTATTACATTACAAAGAAAAGTAAGTAGGTAGATAAGTGGTTATTCCCCTGTGTAACAGGCTGTGTAAGTGGCTGAGTATTGGTGTATACATGAGTATATGAGTGGATGTACTAGTGGGTTACTGGGTGGGTGAGTGTTTGAGTGAATATGTGAGTGAGTATATCAGTGCCTATGTAGGTATGTCACTGCATGTATAAGTAGCTGTGTGAGTGTATGACTTGGTACGTTAGTGACCATATGGGTGTCTAAATGGGCATGTAAGTGGCTGTGTTACTGGATGTTTGGGTATGTATCTGCTCGTGCAAGTGGCTCTGTTTGTGGTGGATACATAACTGCTGTACAGGTGAGTGAGTGGATGTGTAAGTGCCTCTGTGGATATCTGTCTAGGTATGTGAGTGGCTGTTTTGTTTTCTAAATAGGTATGTGAGTGGCTGTATAGGTGGGAGACAGTGTATAACTGGGTGTCTGGGTGTGTAAGTATCTGTGTAACTGACTGTCTGAGTGTTGGGTACATGAATAGATGTAAAGGTGTAAGTGCGAATGAATATGTAAGTGGATGTATAGGTGAGTAAATGGGTGTCTGAATGGTTTTATAGAGATAGGACTGAGTGTGTCAGTCACTGCCTGTCTGTATGAGTGGTGGGAACATAAATGCTTTTGTAGGAGTGTGTACCGGGAGTATAAGTGCCTACCTGACAATGTGAGTGGGTGCAAATTACATAATATTAAATTACAGTCTATAAGCAAGAACCCACAACTAATTTCAAACACATTCATACATACTGGCTTCATAAAATAACTATATTTTTAGTATAGCAATTCCTCTTTCTCCTTTGCTGGTGACTATGTTTTCACTTAATTTTCTCATCTAACCTCCCTTCTATTTTGACTTTTACTGTAGTATCCACATTTTCCTTCAGCTAATATACACTTATAGTTTCTTTAATATACTGTTTTACAGTACAACCTAGTTAACATACATGTAAAATCTCTTTAATACTGTCCAGCTTTTATTTTAATATCTCTTAACACCTGTTTTCTACTGCAAATCACAAGTCAGAAAAATGGCAAAGCTCCTTCACTCTCAGTAGAAAAGTACCAATTATGGCTACCCTGTCCACTATACTCTCGCTCATACTCCTGTACTTAGCGAATCATTTAGCTTCTTTCATATTTTATTTTTGTTATACCACTTGTTTCCTGTAAAGAAGCCCAATTTGATAATTAGTCATGAATCTGCTGTTCCACCACGGGGCTCAGTCTGAACCCCCATGTGGTCCGTGGTGGATCCCTGGATCTGAACCACAGCCCTTAAAAACATTCAACTATCTGCTGTCAATGTTTTTTCATTTATATTTTATTTTGCTAAATATTGCAAATTACAAGACATATACTCCCTACTGAGTCTGCCTCTTGGTTTCACGCCACATTCTCTTTTATTCCCTTTCCCCCACACTCTTCTAGCTCCATTTCCATTGTAACCATGATTACAATAGTCTGTACCTACCAATAGGTCAAAGGTTCACACACTTCGCATGAACTGAAGCAGAGGTGGTTGACTGTTTACAATTCCAAGCATATCCACAGCCAATCACAGATCTAGTTATTTTTTTCTTACAGTTACTACCTAAGTTTACGTCCATGCACATATCCACCAACCAAATATGTTCTTTTATATTTGACTTGCTGTCCTCCATTTTAATTGCTTTTCTTCTCCAAAGCTGCCTCATTTTGCTGCAGCCTTTTCTTGTGTGCGACTCATGCTTGTCTTCAAAATGGTCAGAATCTGGATTGTGGCCATAGTTTGAGTTTTCGGCCAGACAGAGTGATAGACATATTGGCATTGACAGTGATCTAGGTTTACCTAATGTATACATTACTTGCATTGGCCAGAGAGCATTAAAGTGGCATCAATTGCATTTGGCTTGAAGCTTGGCAGATTGCCAACATCCAGCCTGTCACAAAGCACTGCCATACACATACATCAGCAGGGGATATGAGTCAGTGCAGAGGCTAATTCAGTGATGAATAGTACACCCACCTTGAAAACAGGATTATAGATCACATATTTGTGCACTGTGATGGCAATGATCTAGGAACATTTACTGGGAAAGGACTGGAAATTCTAATGAAGGATACCTTTGCTAAATTAATGTCAGTTTTCCCACATACTGCCTTGGTGTTCTCCAACATTTGTCAAAAACAGAAGTAGCAGTGGTCAACCCAATTTTGTATGCAGAAAAAGACATCCAGGAAACAAGTCAATAAAGCTGTTTCTGTATGTCTCTGAGACCTCAGCATTGGCTCTATATACTTATATATATAATTATATATAATATATATATTATATAATTCAGTTTAATTTCAGCACTCCCTCTTGTTCTTTTAACTAAGAGGTTGAGTCCGCCCAAGTAGTACCATCTTACTTGGGTGGGGCTAGGTGGTCAAATGATGAAGCAAGACACTATTATGTGTGTGAGGCCACCTAGGCCGTAAGGGGACTCCCCCACTCCCCTCCCTCCCCCCTCCCCTCTTATTCAACACAGCCTTCTGCTCCAGAGACACTCTCCCCATATGCTCTTCCTCTTTCCTTGCAAAACGCGACCTAATCAGTACTGATAATTGAGGGAACACTGGTCCAACTCCACCCTCAACCCAACTACCCCACACCCTTAGTGGTTATATATCTATATACCACAACAACGTACGCTTTGACATGGGCAGAATATATTGATAAGGAAGAATTAATTTTACAGACACAGGCAACAGGGTGTTCCTTAACAACGTAAATAACTTTATCCTATTCTATGTGAATATCACCTACAGACCATAATCACAAACGCTCTTTGCTCACTCAGATCCGTGGATCCATGGCCAAATAAGGGGTCTGCCTGCTATGTTTCAGGCAGAGCCAAAACAGATCAGTAGATCAGTTCTGAACCAAAAGCACACGTCCAATACAAAACAACACATTTAATAGAAACATATCTTATGCAGTTCATATAATTGCATCACTGCCTGTGTGTGGGTGTGTGAGTAGCTGTGTAAGTGACTGTGTTGGTGTGCCAGTAGCTGACTAGTGCTTAGATGGGTGAACACGTGTGTGTGTGTAGTGGCTGTAAAGGTGTCTGAGCAGGTGTGCAAGTAGCAATGTGGATGTGTAAGTGTTCTGGTAGTCTGTGAGTGGCTGTGTAAGTGGGTGTGTCACTGGCTCTGTGGGTCTGTAAGTGGGTGAATAAGTGGCTGTACAGGTGTGTGAGTGGATATATAAGTGGTTGTGTGGGTGTGTAACTGGGTGTGTGAGTGTGTGGTGGGTGTGTGAGTTGGTGCATTAGTGTTTGTGAGGGTCTGTGAATGGGTGTGTGAGTGGCTTTCTGGGTCTGTACGTGGGTGTGTGAGTGGCTGTATGGGTGTGTGAATTGTGTGTTTGAATGTTTTTCTGGGTGCCTGAATGGGTGTTTGAGTGGTTCTCTGGGATTCTGAGTGGATGTATCAGGGACTGTATGGGTATGTGACTGGGTGTTTGAGTGGCCACATGAATGTGTGAGTGGGTGTGTCAGTGGTTTTCTTGGTCTCTGAGTGGGTGTGTGAGTAGTTGTGTGAAGTGGTAATTGAGTGGGTCTGTGAGTCGGTGCATGTTATTCAAATTGGGGTATGGAACCATGGATCTGCTGCAGATTCACACAGAGGCCACACTGAGCACTGTGGTGGATCTGCAGATCTTTGTACACTCCTCAAAATATTTTGGACCCCTCCATCATTCCCATGGGGTCAGGGTCCCTCTAACCTGACCCCTTCTATCACTTTTCAGTTTTATTTGTTCCTCCAGGACCGAGTCTCGATACACAAAACAGTGGCCACAACCTTCCTGTCAGGTTGCAGCCAGAATATCCTGGCATTGCTGTTGGAGTTGAAGATCCACGGTTGTGGATACGCTTCTCTAAAGATACACAAATCTTTTTTCTATTATAACTCCAAAACTCTTGAAAAGTTGTACACCAAATTACTAAAAGCATTCTTCCTGGACCAAGATCTAGGTTTCTGCCAAAGTCGGTGATTTCATCCAGCGGTTTGGGCTATAGTTGTGTCTAAAATCTCTATAGGAAAGTGCATGGGGCAAATGCATTTGGGGACCCCCCTTTTTCTCTGCCCACACTTGAGGAATCACCCTGAATTTCTATATATATATATATATATATATACATATAGATAGATAGATAGATAGATAGATAGATAGATAGATAGATAGATAGATAGATAGATAGATAGATAGATAGAGATATAGATAGATGGAACAAAGGTTATTGGGACGTTATAGTTAGCCTAATATTTCAAACATACAAAACCATTCAGCTGTTATAGTTAGAGTTATTTCAAGAAACTATACC
This sequence comes from Pleurodeles waltl, assembly GCF_031143425.1. Taxonomy (NCBI): domain Eukaryota; kingdom Metazoa; phylum Chordata; class Amphibia; order Caudata; family Salamandridae; genus Pleurodeles; species Pleurodeles waltl. The sequence continues at coordinate 970,107,597 of NC_090449.1, read as the reverse complement.
TCATGCCCTAAGGTAACTATAACTTGCACCTAAACATGAGGACAACATTCATATGTTCCTAATATCTAATATTCAACTTCACCACTCCCAGACCCATGACTATCACTAATTACTAAATTGCTGGCAGGTATATCAAGAAGAAAAAAAAATACAGGTAAATTCATTTTCCAAAAATGATCACATTCATAAACTATATTATTTTGTACAAGTGCCTTCCTTTCCAACATGTAACTTGATTACTTCCCTTTCATAATGTGCAGCGCTATGCAAATAAAGCCCTGAATGGGCCAACACTTCTGGTACATATATTTTCATAAGCATACAACAGCCTGCATCAAAAATTGCAATAGTGTTTAATATAATCCTAAATTGGGCCCACTTTGTCCATGCCAGTAATTACATGGACAAGCATTGGTCCACTATGTCCCACATTCTACATGCTAGATATGCCTGACTCTTATGCATCCAGATGTACCACTAACTCCTCCCCACTGTTGAGTCCTCTTGGTATCTTTGTTTGCAATGAAATGACAAAACGGGAATCAGGTCTATGCTAAATCATGGCCCTATCATCCCATCTCTCCCTTCAATTACCCCTGTCTAAACAGTAAAACATGAGAAGATTGCAATTGCTATCATGGACTGTTTGAAAATATCTATCCACTTGGTATGGCTGATCATCTTTGGTTATGGCCTCATGTGTTCTAGAATTCAGATCATGGTTGTGTGTATTGTTCTCGAAATTATATTGTTTACCACAGGGACAGGTCAAGTGCTACACAATATAATCTGTATTGCAATTCAGAAATGTGTTGATATTTACCTGCTTCCTCCTTCCTCGTACTTTGTACTTTGTATATTAGTATCTTATTGCTGCATACATTGGTAGAAGCCTATCTTTGAGATAGTCTGTTGAGTATTTCTCGGGGACCTAATGTAACTATGTACTAAGAGATCATGTAGGGAGGCTCTCTTTCTGTAGGTCACCTGAGGATGGTTACCATTAGTGTGTCCTATAATGTTATTGCACGTGAAGATCTATCAGTTCCTGCGGAAATGTTAGATACCCAAGCTGTGTCTGCTGTGAAAATTATTGTAACCTAACTTTGGATTCATGTTCCTGTTTGGATCTGTCCACTATCAAATCTTTGCAAGAAGGTTCCTTGATTCTTTTTCTCTCTCTGAAACTGCAAAAGGATATTCTTGAACCAAAAAAAACTAGCAGTCAGCTCTGCGCCCTCTTGGAATCCCCACTAGTGCTGCAGATATGCTTTGCTTGGAGTAATTCACCAAAGGGGATTCTCCACTTTAAACTCTTGGGATTACTACTGTGTCCATGGTGGATGCTGTTCCCTGCAGTGGGTTTCCTGAACAAAACGCTCTTTATGATGTTATCACTAACCCTCAATGTCTAATCAAAAAAGTGTACTTTCTGTTTACTAATGACTTGTGAAATGAAGGCTGAGGCTATTGACATTTAGAATGGAAATATACTCCTGCACTTGTTCCTTACCCCCTTCCATATTATAAACAGATTTTCTATACAAGGTGTCCACATGATGATAAATTCCATCCACTGTGTGTTGTGATATGCCTAGGCCACCTGCCTCTCCCACCATCCTACAAAAATATTTGCCTAGCTTGTGGTGGAGCAGGTGCCCATGGCAGTTCCTCCTTTTTTGTGTATAAAAATATAGTCTGCCCTTAAAGAAAAATATTTTGGTTTACGCAGTATTTTATCAATTCCAGAATCATTTGATTGTGTTGAAAATAACCTTAGAGATCTACTCTTAAGAAAGTATTGCATGGCTGTGATACCGATCTTGTATATAGTGATAGTATACACATTTTTGAGATCAAGATTCATCATGGGGAACTCCTCCGCCCACTTTATATACCCAACGTTTCCCAAAAAGTATGTAGTGTACTTTACATATGAGCTAGGTCCTTCACAAAGAGGAACAAGTAATAATCTGTGTAGCTTGAAGCATTTTCTAATAAGCTCCCTTTTGAGGACATTATGGTGTGTCCTTTGATGTTTTCAGCAGGTTTATGCATTTTAGGGCTATGGTAGAATGTAGGTACCTCGGGATATTGGTGGGTCAGAAACATAAATTTCTCAATATCCAGGAGTCCTCTATCTCTCCATTCTATTAACATAGTGCAAACCATCTGTATGATGTCAATGTACTCTGTTTTTGTGATCTCTTCATATTGGCTGCTGTCTGCTAATTGGTTTAAGGCTTCTTGCTCCTAATAGTCCCTTGTCATGACGACAGCATTTTCTCCTTTGTCAGAGGGTTCAATCACTAAACCGGTATCCCTGTTAAGATCTCTCTGATCTTGCCTGATTAAATTGTGCTTATTGATTAAACCAGATAGTCCCCTGCACTGAGTGTCACTTTAACCAAGCTATTCCTAGCTGATGAGCCCATAACAAGTCCTGAGTTCTTTGTGTTCTGGTTCAGAGAGGGCCTGGCTTGGCAGCTCAGGCTGGAGTGCTCTGATTGGAGCAGGGTCAAGATTGATTTGAATATACTTGTGTCCAAAGTGAGGTGGCATGGTGTGCAAGATAACGATGGGCTGCTATGCCCAAGTAATTACCAGAGGCTGAGATTAATTCAAGTATTCCATCCATTACTTTTTGTATACTTGAACACAAATAGTAGGCATCATGATGTTTGTCAAATATCCACCTAGATTGTAGCATCATTCGTCATTAAGGCGTGACGGTCCTTGGTCAAAAACGAACTGCACATTCCCCCCACAAGCTTACTGTAGAGGTGCACCGCATACTGAACACTGAATTCTGTACACAGGACAAGTGGTCCATGATTTACACCAGTCATCATAAATACACAAAGTGATGTTAATGAAACTTAAACAATAGTGAGGCTCCAAACTGGGATAATCTGTCCTAATAATCCAAAACAGAAAATGAACAAACACCATAATTATGTTCATTCTTCATATAAGTTAAAATGCCTGTAATGTCTACAATCTGAAATTTGAGTGAGCCATTTTCCTCCCTTGTAATCATTATTTATTGCAACACCAAAGAGCATTTGTTTAAAACAGCCTTCTTTATAAAGAAGTGATAGTATATGTTTGACCTGGCCCTTTTAGCAGGGTCATCCCCAAATTTCTGCCTCCTTCCTCCTATTTTGTCTGAGTTTTTGTTGGCTTCAGGAGTCTCAGCACTTTAACACTGATAACCAATGTTAAAGTGCATATGCTCTTTGTATAAATTGTATTGGTGATTGGTTTATCCATGACTGGCATATTTGATTTACTAGTACGTCCTTAGTACAGTGCACTAGCAGGACCTGTAAATTGAATGCTACTAGTGGGCCTGCAGCACTAGATATGCTGCCCACATGAGTAGCCCTGTAAACGTGGCTCAGACCTGGCACTGCAGTGTCTATGTGTGGAGTTTTTGTGCAGTTTTAAACTGCCAATTTGACTTGGAAATCGCACTCACTTGCCAAGCATAAACCTTCCCTTTTTATACATGTAAGGCACCCTTAAGGTAGGCCCTAGGTAGCTCCATGGGTAGGATAGAGTGTATGTTAAAGGTGGGGCATGTGTTTTACATGCCCTAACAGTGAAATACTGCCAAATTTGGTTTTCGCTGTTGCAAGGCCTATCTCTCTCACAAGTTAACTTTAAATATCTTTTAAGTGCAGTTTCCTGTTGGGAGAGGTCAGAGATTTGGAGTTTGGGGTCTCTGAACTCCCGATTTAAAAATACATATTTTGGTAAAATTGGTTTTTAAATTGTCAGTTTGAAAATGACACTTTTAGAAACTGGGCATTTTCTTGCTTAAAACATTTTGTGACTCTGCATCCTTGTGTATTCCCTGTCTGGTCAGATTGACAGTTTGGCTGTTTGTGAATCCCCTGTAGATAGTGACACAATGGGAGCTAGGGTATACCCTGCATATCCTGATGGGCCATCTGGGCTGAAGTGGGGGGAGGAGTGCTCACTTACACCTGAATGGGCTGTGCCTGCCCTCACACAATTCAGTCTCCAAACCCTGGTGTTAGTCTGGAGCCAAGCCGGGGAAAGGCAGGATCTTGTGAACAACAGAGCTTTCCTTTGAAGTTGGCCTACTTCAAAGGCTGACAGGAGTATAAGTAGTGGACCAAAATCCCCAGATTTTCAGATTACTTCTGGAACCAAGATGAACCTCTGCCAAGGTGAAGAGCTGACGAGGAGTACTGTGCATTTGCCTGTGTCTGTGCTTTGCTGGGTTGGCCTGCATTTGCTACTTCTGCCTGAAAGAGGACTTTGTGGTATATTTCTGCTTGTGAAGAATCTCCAAGGGCTTGGACTGACCTTGCCTCCTGTATTGAAGTCTCAGGGCCATCAAAGACTTCCTCTGCCAGCACTTGGACTCTCTGCTGAGACTCCTGCCCTGCCAAGCTGTGTCCTATCCAGTTCCTGGACCTTTCAAAGGTGAAGCTGGTAGAACAAGGACAAAAATCCACGCACAGGAAGCCACGCAGGGAAAATGTCGATGCACCATCTGAAACGCAGCTGAAAAATGATGCGCCACCTACCTTGCAGCTGAAATCGATGCACCACCTGTGTCACAGGTGGGAAACCGATGCGTGACCTTCATCGCGGCTGGAGAAACAACGCAACATACGCATGTTGCTGCTGAAAACAACGTAAACCCCACGCAGCACAATTTCCCATCACCGTACAGCCGGATTTCACACGCATCATCACTGGGCATCAAAAACACAGTGAACCTGCGCAGATCTGAGGTGTCCCATTTGGAAATCGACACATCACACTCTTGCGGGAGAGAAAAACGATGCATCGCCTACCCAACCGGAGAAGAAACGATGCACAGCCTCACTTGCGAGACACATCACTGACTTTTCCAATGCAGGCTCGCCCGTGTGGGTTTATTTTTTATGCAAACCAGGTACTTTGTCTAACAACAACGTTTTTATTGTTTTCTATGGAGGAAGATTCTATTATTTTGAAAATTCATAACTTTACTTGTGTATGTTGGATTTTTGTTGTCTTGGTCTTGTTTCATTTAGACAGATGTTGTCTATTTTCCTAAACTGGAGTAGTGTCCAATTTGTAGTGTTTTCACTGTATTACTGTGCATGTTTGTACACATACTTTACACATTGCCTCTGAGATATGCCTGACTGCTTGTGCCAAGCTACCAAGGGGGTGAGCAGGAGTTATCCTAGGTGTGTATCTTCATTACCCTGACTAGGATGAGGATCCCTGCTTGGACAGAGTGCAAACTGACTGTCAACCAGAGAAGCCATTGTCTTACAATATAGAAGTAGCTTTATATTGCACCCATTACATAATTATCAGCACAACTGTAGGTACGAATTCTAATTCTTTGCTCTGAATAGGATTTTTTTAAGGTATTGTGCAAATACCAGACTTATACATAGCTGACTTTCATGTACATAATGCTTTTATTTTTTCAACACTTGGGGCCAGATTTATCATAGTGTTGCATCGCCCTGGCATCACTCAAGGGGATGCAAGGGTGACACAACACTAAAGTCAGATTAATCAAGCCATGCAAGGCCCCTTTCATGGCCCTGCATGGCTTGATCAATCTGGAGCAAAGTCAAGGCAGCTCAAATTGCTGCCTTGCATTACTCTGCCCCAGTGAGGTGTTCCATGGGTGGAGCGTGGGTGTTCCCCCATAATCAACCCATGGATTTTGGTGCATTCCCATATTTTTCATTGGTGGTAGACCTGGAAATGCATTTAAATGCTATGCCTCCCCCAGGACAGACATTACAAGGACAAATGTCTTTATTTCTCCCCATTTTTTCTCTTTGTTTGTGTGCTGCATTCTGCAGCACACATAGAAAAAGGAAAATGTCTTTGAGGATTCTTTTTGTGCAGGAAGTTGTCTATTCCTGAACAAAAACATTCCTTCCTGCAACACAGGCACCATAGCACTATGGTGCCAGGGTTCCCATATTGGCGCTAGGCAGCCAAAAGTACGGTAGCAAAGGGAAAGGACAAGAATGTGCCATCAAATTTTAACAATCCTTTCCCTTTCATGCAGCACAGCAAGGTGTTTTGCTGAGTGGCGCTGCTTGTAAGTTTGATAAATATCGCCCTTGATGTTTTAAAAATGTAATGAAAGATAATTTTATAAACGCTTTGAATAATATATGTAGCATGATTATAAAACAGTTTGCGCTCTCTTCTTTAATTTTGTGAGTTTTCCAAGAAACACAGATCTATTCAAAGCAAATTAATGTATTATTTATTCACACACATTTTTCGCGGAAGATTAACCATGACCACTAATGTTTTTTTTAATTTGGCTGCCCTTGGTCAGTGTTGGCATGTTGACAGTGTGTTGGTGGACAGAAGGGAATCAGAAAACAACTGGGGGAAAGTTACGTGCCAGAACTAAGGGGTGGGTGGACAGGTCCTGATCAGAATCAGATGTGCTCAGACTTCTAACCCATGGGAATGGTGTGAACACATCTGAAACAGCCAGGAGAAATACGGGTGTAGCCTGATAAAGGTTTTGGGAAAATCTGCATGTAAATATAAATATCTGCAAATGTCCTGTTTGCTTGAAAATGAAATGGTGAAAATGACAACCGAGCTTTTCTAACACGTTGCATAGGTTTGCACGACAAATGTGAAGCAATCCCAGCGCAAACTGTTGTGCTCGGGTTTACTTTCTAGAGCAAACAGTAATTTGTGTTGCGGAGTTTCCTAAATTAATGCAGAGTATCCCTATTTGCTACTTTGCCTCATGGGGGTGTATCAAGGCTGGCACATGGGCTTTCCCATGGGTTTTGATGAGAATCCCGATCTACTAAAACAGTGGTTCCCAACCTGTGGTCTGAGCAGTGCTTAATTTGTGCTTGTTGTTTCTGGTGCTGAGCACCGGCACTTATTATTGAGAGCCGGGGCTTATTCTTCTGCCTCAAGCATTTGCTGCGAGCAAAAGACACACATATGAAAGACGGATGAAGGGAAAAACGAAAAAGCGTCACAAAGGGAGAAAGTAGAAAGCTGCAAGAGTGAGCTGAAGGGGCAGCGAGTGGCTTTATAAGGATTGAAGAGGCTCGAGATGGCTTCAGGATTTCGCAGCCTCAGTATTCCGTGTCCGCTCATCTAATTGCAGCAGCCGCGTGCTTGAGAAGAGGGCTTTGGGCACCGGCACCTTTGTATTTACAAATTAAGCACTGGGTCTGAGGACCCTTAGGGGTCCTTGAAGCCTCCTCAGGGGCTCCGTGAGTGCTTAAAAAATGTAATCATATTTACAGATTAGGTTCCCAGCTTTCAGTGATGACTCATTGGGGGGGTCCCTGGAACCAAATAATGATTCAGTGGGCGTACCTGGGTTCCAGTACTGATAAAGTGGGGGTTCTCAGAAGTCAAAATGTTGGGAACCACTGTAAGAACATATGGGTTTTGCACACAAAAGTACATCTTTCGAAGGCAGGCCTAACATTTTGGCAGGTTTTAAAACTCTGCACACTTTCCTACTTTGCATGTGCGCTGCTTTGTACACAATACAAAGTAGGAGAAATATTAAAGGATTTTTTTTTGTACCGAAGGTTTATCTAGTACAAAACCGATTCTCGATAGAATGTACACATCCATGCAGTATGGTGCCTGTGTGTGTGCATTAGCGCATGGCAGCCTAAAGAGAGTCAGTGCTGTAGGAGAGAAAAACATCGTATCCGTTGATGCAACGCTGAGCAGTAACTGAGTAAATCTGCCCTAACACCTTTACAAGGTTCACCTCGATAATATCAGAGCAACATAATGATTCTACTAGATCGATTGGTTCCTTGCCTAATTAGCCAAATCCATTTATTTTACAAAAACGTACCAAATATAACCTAAGAAAAATTCCTGGAATAATTTTATCCACTGGCGATTTATACACGCTGTTAATTCAACCAGGAAAACGTCACAGGCTGTGTACATTTTGCTCATCTGAAAAGGAACAGTTCAAAGATCAGACCAGTACAGAAAAAATCATCTATAAAAGTAAGAGAGGTCAGTTAGCTCGTTAGGGGCACCTGTCTTTGAACTGCGGATCACAGGTTCATGTCCCAGCAGGACTAACTTGGGCTTTTATCTTCCTGATGCTAAAACTTAGTGCAATGGGAAAACACTTGTTGATCGAAGTGACAAAATAAGAGCCACATTGAAAATACATCAAAGGATGGAGCACTGACTCCAGAATAAAACTTGGGCAATTACTGTCTGGTAGTAATTCTGCAGCAATGCCTCCTCAATTCATCGCCCGTGTTTCTGAACTCAGTAGTACAAGTTTCTATAAAGTGTTTGGGGAGTCCAGTTCCTCCCATGATGCTCCAGTCTGAGCCACACTAGAAAAAACACAGAGGCAGTCAAACCGCTTCCCCATCAAGTTTCCCTTGATCTCAATAGCTCCCTCTCCTTTTGTAGTGTGTCTGGATGCAGTTCAAGAAAGGGCAGATACGCTATCCATCGAATTACACAACCTTCTGTATATTGATGTAAGCAACATCTTCTCCTGGACTATCGTGACTACAAAGTCACCGTTATGCTTGTGACAACCCCAGCCCCATTGCTGCGCTTCAGATCTTCCAGGGCTTCCTGTAATTATGTATGCCTGAAAATTGATTTAACCCCTTCGGCAGATGCAGTAATTCACACATTAATTGCTCCATCTCTTTGCCCAACCACTCTGCAGAGATCAAGGATCCCCTACCACAATGAGCCCTTTTCCAAACGATTTCAAGTAGCTTATGTCTGGCATCCAAGACCACTGTGCTTTAATCCAGCAATTTATAAAGGTAACCAGTCCCTCCTCTGTGGATAATAGCTGAGTTCTTTGTTTCTGTGCTCTATTGTCTCAATGTACCCCCTTTAAAAGCTCTCACTCAACACCCTTCACTTTTACAGTGAGACCTTCCAGCTTCTACTATATTGCTTCCACAGTTGCCTCAGTGTTACTCGTTTTCTTAGCTAAACGAGAATGAAAGTACTTATAGATAATACGGACTTCTGGATATTTTGTTCTAGTAAGGCACATTCTGCACGGTCCACTAATGGAGAGCTTTCTGTGCCTTCTTGTGGCAGCACTTCAGGGTTAAAGAAGCCCCCCCCCCACACACACACACCATGGCATCACCTTTTCTACAGGTGTTCAGAGGCCAAACCAAATGAAGTCGGTCTGTCACAGAATTTAGAGGCCTCTGCTGGTGCACTATTTGCTCCATAAGTCCCACTGGGCTCCACATTCATGGTTTGGGTTCCTTCAGTGGACCCAAATGCACTGTCATCTCTCTCCTCCAGGCGTCATCTATACATCTTCTCCAGATCATTACTCAAGTCTTGGCCACAATTTAGCGACGGCTCTGCATGATTGCACTTTCCTTCACACCTCTCCCGGCATTGCAGCTAGGCCCAATTCTTCCTGATTGCCAACGGCTCCCGGCAAGACATGCAATGCTACAAGGTCACACAAAGTGACCAAGGCAGCTCAAAATGTTAATATATTTAGTACTTTTCAGCACAAAACCTTTCTGGTGCTGAAAGCAACCCTAGTGTAGTGCCGATAGCGCTTTTCATTGCTTTGTGCTAATTTGAGTTAATAAGGAGTTCCATGGGTGGTACTAGGGCCTTCCAACACAATCTCCCATGGGTTTTAAGGCAACCCCAGATATACAAAGTTTTCAGATCTGTCTGTGCATCAAAAAATAAAGTCTCCTTAAGGAGGGGTTAAGTAGGAGAGATGCTTTTATTTCATTTCTCCTACCATTTTGCTTGTGTGTATGCTGCACTGTACATCACATATCCAATGTGTGAAATGTATTAACGTTTGTCTAAGCAAAGATTTTTTATTGGTAGGGTACCTTAGCAGCACAAAAGCAACAATAGCCAGCAAACACACACCTCTGCACTATGGTGCAAAGGAGTGCGCATGGCTGTAGGCAGCCTGGATGTTCACCCTCTCGGGCAAAGAGGGCAGAAGCAGGACATATTTAGCAAATATGGCTCCGTGCTGCTTTAAATTTCTTGCACAACGCAGCACACGGCAGCAAATCAACTTTGGTTGGTCATTGAGCTAAAATTAAATAAATGCTTCCCTTTATGTGATATGGATCTGTGTCTCAAATTAGCACTTGCAGGGCTCACATTATGTGACATGGTCTTATGAGATGAGTTTTTGTGCCATGTTGAAAAGAGCCATAGAGACAATGTCATGCTGTGTCACCAGAGATAAATTGGTGAAGTTAGTAATGCCATCAGCTGTCACGTACGAATCCCGATGGAAGAGTATAAATTAACTATTCTGAAATCATATATTTTGCGAGTTTTCAGGCTCTTTTTCAAACATTCATTCTTCTAAAGTGACTGATGAATTCTTATTCTGCTTCGTGTATTTCTCTCAAGATAATTTCGCCTTAATGTAATTTCATTTAAATATACTGTGTAATGTCAAAAAACTACGTTTATTTCAATAGAAACATCAAATATAAAAAAACAGTATTCTGCATATCAAAAGCAGCAATTCTATACATGTTATGATCAGGTAGCATTCTAAATAACTGTTAAATAAAAACAAGCTTCATTTTTAGATTTTGAATTTTTATGTGACCTTATAATAAAAAACAACATGAAGTAACTGTATATTTTAGGGGACGTTCCTTCCATTGTTTTTTAAAAATAACATGAATACAAGCAGTGGAACTTTTGCCAGATCGCGTCATGACATCCAAACTATGCAGCTGCATTCCTGATATCTATAGCTTGTCCTGGGAACTGTGTGAATTCCCAGTGGTCTGTGACTCATGAGGTATATGACAAAGCTTTCATCTCTTCAATGGAAGCCTGCCAAAACATGGAATGTTGCTATTTGTCTCTAAAATGTGTGTGGTATGCTAAACCGTAAACACAATGTGATATTTCTTTGGGCCATATTTACAAGAAAGTGGTACATCAGCTTTGATGCACCACTTTTCTTGCGCCCCCCCCCCCCCAACGGCACCGTGTGTGCACCGTATTACAATATGGCGTGCCATAGCACACCTTAGGACAATAGCGTTATAACTTATGACACTATTGTGGTACTTTGCAGGATTAGTGCCATAAATTGTGGCGTTAATTCTGCAAAGTAAAAGGAGGACCATTGAAGGGGCTAAAACTGACGCTAAAATTGGCGCAGTGAAATGTTGTAAATTTCACTGCACCATTTTTATTGTCCTCCATGCGTCGGAATGCCCCCCTTGCATACGTTATGCTTGGCGCAGGTATAATGTGGCACAAGGGGTTACAAAGTGGTGCAATGCATGCATTGTGCCACTTTGTGAATACGGTGAAGGAGAATGGCCTCCTTAACACCACATTACCATCAAAATTATGCTAGTGTGGTGATAAGAGGTTCTAGAGCCTTGGAAATCTGGCCCTTTTTATTTACTGCCTTAGCACTTTTCATCCTTTGCAGGAATCAAATGCACACCAAGGTCTATGGATCTTTGGGCCCCGTAAAGGGTGTGGTAGAACCATTGCACAATTTCAAAGAAAAAACAAATACATTTTTCGGTATAACCAATGTGGTCATACAAGGACAACTCCAGTCAGGAATCAGATTAAGATATTTATTACAAACTCAAGCTCAAAGTCATGTAGACAAATCTAAGAACAAGGTTATAGAAATAAGGTTGACCAAGGAGTCAAAATAAATGCAATGAAATAACATCGGAATTAAAAGGACTCTCATTTAAAAGCATAGAACCCATAAGCAACAGAATCTGTGAATTATGAAGCAAACATTGCTCATTTCTCAGTTTCAAGTTACAAAGTCAAAGTGCTAAGCAATAGAGGGTAAACTCTACTGCTAAATTCATTAGGAAAAATACATGTGTGGGGACGAACACGTGCAGACAAAAGATAAAAAGTACCAAAAAGGACAAAAATAATTTGGAAAAGGTAAGCTTGGTTATCAAATAACTAAATAAGGTTGGAAACAAATAGGAAAAAAATTAAAGCATCAGCATGTCAGAAGCGTGGTCAAAAGTCTTCCGATAGGGCACAAGGGGAAATATCTAAGTTCTAGGGGGACATCACAAGGGGCAAAGTCAGAAAGGAATATACCTCTTCAAGGGGCTCAACAGATGGAATTCTTCATCAGCAGTCAGACTCAGAGGGGATCTCTCAGGTACGTCTCTGGAAAAAACAGGCTCCCAAATCCAAATGGGATAAATATATAAACAAGGGCCACATTAATCCGACTCATCAAAGTGGTCAGTCCACATTGCATTGAAGGTGTGGTCATCCAATAAAAATTGATCACACGACTCCAAAAGTTACACTGCCATCTTTTCCCATGTATGTCATGAGAACACCATCTCTCTGTCCAGTCCCATGCAAGATTGCAACAAATGTTTAAACTTTTAGTCCATAGCCCATGATGATCTTATTTTAAGGGCAATAACTACACATCGCTCTATGTCCAAACAAAACATTTCTCTATTACCATATAGGTTCTCATGAGAAAGAAATCTGAAAGAAAGTTCATGTTAAGCAGAATGACATTGCAGTTTCTGTGCAATCGCAAAGTTGAAGTAGGCCTCAATTAAGCTAATGCAACCAATAAAATAGCATGTTTACATTCAAATAAAATATTAATTTAATTAGCGAGGTGTAATTTTAACATATATGAGATTCCTTAGTGTCTATGTTTGTTACACCTGACAGCCTTTGGGTGGTCTTCTCCCAACTTTTTGCCTGCCTGCCTCCCTCCTTTTGTCTGATCACATTTCGCTGGTTTTAGGACTCTGGGCACTTTACCACTGCTGACCAGTGCTAAAGTGCTTGAGCTCTCCCTCCTAAACATGGTAACATCGTCCCTTACTCAATTGGCATAATTAATGTACCTATAACTCTCTAGAAAGTGCACTAGATGTGCCCAGGGCCTGTAAATTAAATGCTACTAATGGGCCTGCAGAAATGATTGTGCCACCCAAATAAGTACTCCCTTAACAGCCATTGCAAGGCCTGTGTTTGCAGTTTCACTGCCACTTCGACGGCATTTAAAACAACGTGTCAAGCCTTAAATTCCCCTTTTACTACATATAAGTCACCACTAAGGTAGGCCCTAGGTAACCCATAGGTCCTGGTGCTATGTAAGTAAAAGGCAGGACATGTACTTGTAAGTTTTACATGTCCTTGTAGTGCAAAACACCCAAGTCGTTTTTCATTATTGTGAATCCTGGTCCTCTCAGGGGCCAGCATTGGAGATACCCTTATATACTTTTAAGTGGTAAATTCTGATCTGAAAGGAGTAGCATTGTCATGTTCGGTATGGTTGGAATGGTAGTGAGAAATCCTGCATACTGATGAGGTTGGATTTCACATTACTAATTTAAAAATGCCACTTTTACAAAGTAGGCATTTCTCTGCACTTACTGCTCTCTGTTTCTTACAGCCTGTCTTCAATCCACGTCTAGTCTGTGCTGGTTCAGAGCTCCCCTTGTGCATTCCACTCAGACAGCCATAAACTCAGCACACTCACCTGCAACTGCAGTCATCTGCATACTGATGGGTATTCCTGGGCAGGAAGAGTGGAGGGACTCTGATTTACACTTCAAAGGCTAGTGGCCTGCCCCACACAAAGACCTAACAACCCACCACAGATCCCCTAGCAGTCCGGACTGGATTGAAAGGGCAACTGGTGCACTTTAAAACCACTTTTTTGAAGTCTCCTCCAGTTCAAAGACACATTTGGGTACATATATTAGGTCTGTGACCGCCTCAATCAGACACTTCTGGACTAACAATTGGAGTCTGTCAGAAGGTCTGCATTGCTGACCAAAGGACTCATATGGACTGCTTTTCTGGAAGGACTGCTCTCCTGCTTGTTACCCTACTGCCTGCTGCGCCCTGACTGCTGGAAGGTCTCTGCCTCCCCACCACAAGTGATCTCCAAGGGCTTGTCAGCTTGCCTCCTGTTCAGTAGCCTGAGGGCCATCGAAGACTTTATCTAAGGGAAAAAATCCACAATGCCGGAAAAATCGACACAACACCTGCAGAATCAATGCAGTGATTGTCTTGCGACTGAGAAATTGACACAGCCCCTGCATAATTGACACAGCTCCTGGTTCCTCATCACAGTGTGTTTGGATTTTCCTGGGTGTCAATTTGTCACCGCTTTAAAGAACCAAGGTTGTCTGACCAGAAATTGATGCATCCTCCTTCCTGCGAGGAAAGAATTGATGCACCATCTCCACCGCACCAGAAAAATTGATGCATCGATTTATTTTCTGACACCTCGCCCCCTCTGCCCCCCGTAGTGTCATTAATTTTGACACATCTCAAGAACTTTGTGCTGATTCCTATGGATTAAGACTTACTTAAACCTCTACAAAGTGATATCTGGACTTGCACATATTGGAATTTTGTCGTTTTGGTCTTATTTTATACAGATGAATATTATCTATTTTCCTGAACTGGTATGGGGTATTTTTTTTAGGTTCTTTCATGGTGTTACTGTATGAGTTATTGCACAAATACTTTACACATTGCCTTCTAAGTTAAGCCTGCCTGCTCTACGCCAAGCAACATGAGGGTGAGCACCGGATAATTAAGGTTATATTGTGACTTAATCTGACTAGGATTGTAGCTCCCACTTGGACAGGGTGCATACCTCTGCCAAATAGAGATCTAATTTCTAACAATGTTACATTAGTCCAAAGTGTATTGTTGGCACATTTCAATGAATATGATGCACTACCTAATTTTTCTGAATTTGCATAGATACTAGAAATATAAATCATAGGAAATTCTCTATCATTTTGATATATTCTGTTAATGCAAAGTCTAAAACACACCTCTTTAGTTTGATTAACATTCAATATTACCCAAATACCACCAATCTTTGATTAAACATGTACAGACTTAAAATGACTACATTTCAACCTCGAAATTCACCATTAACTTGATGCATTTGCTATTATGTGTAAATGAATTTTATAGCATGAAGGTCACTGCAAACATTTCAGCTATATTAGTACCTCCTCTGATGACAAGTATGCCATCATAAAAGACCTGAATCCCATTTCAATGAGAAAATTCAAATGTTCAGTTGTTTGTTTCAATGTGGTTGTCTAAGTTCTTCCAGCATTTTTACATTATTACTATAATAAATGCTCCTTCAAGTCTCTACTTCAATCTACTCTCATTTGTGTCTTGTTTTATCCCTCTTCTCTTTCAGTTTCTTATAAAGTTTGTAAAGAACAAAAATTACCAGGGCACAAAGGAATATACCTATAAGGGGTCTTAGAATGGTTCTCACTATACCACAACCCAGCTTCCAAACCATCTACCAATGGCAGTAAATCTGTGTCCTACAGGTTCCTATGCACCTTTCACTGTCAAGTCCTTCGGGTCCTGTTTCAGGTTTGCTATGTTTGCAATGTAGTTCCTTATCTCCTTCCTATTATCTTCAGGTCTTCAAGTGCAGCATTGTTGTGCATGTAATGTTTTGCAAACTCTGCCTTCCTTCGTGAGTAAGATATCTGAACTAAGATGATTTTGCAAAACCATTGATCTCATAGCAACCATTTCTGTGTCCAATAATGAAATGGCAGCTTCAGTGTTTATACACAACTTAACTACAATTGTTGACAGCTTTCTAATCTTGATAACATTAAAGATTACGCCAACTGATGGAATTATGCCACCAAAAGTGTCTCCTGTAATCTCTGATGCACTAGTTACTCTCCTCACTCTAGTGTGTGATTTGTCTGTCCATATTGGATCCCTAAAATGGTCTACATAGTAGATTTTAGGGAAAACTACTCTTAAATAGCATGTGTCATATCAACTTTTTGACAACTCATAGTAGGCATTCTTTCCACATATCAAAAACACACCTGGTCTGGTGGGGGCTTGTCCATTGAATATGAAAGTCCAAACGCCTTTAAATAAAAATACCTGTCTACATTCACTAGTTCCTACAAAATGTATGTCAGTTTTTGATCTAGGTATTTATATACATAATTTCTCTACATTTTGCCAATCTAAAGCAGTAATCCTTGACTTCCAGCCACTGAGTGTGTTGCACCGCTTCCCCGAGCCTGTAAAACTACTTCTTTTTCTATTACAACCTTTATCACTCTTCTCTCCTCAACTTGTCCAAACGAATTCCTTCTCTACATGCAGGTCAAATTATTCTTGTCTGCATATACTGTTCCAAATGTCAATGTAGGTTAAAAAAAACTCCCACTGTGCCAATGTTTTTCACTTTGGCAATTCTGCTTGTATGTTTCATGATGGGATCAATTGGAAACACCAAGTCATAATTAGAAAGAAGTATTGATAATACCACTTCTGATACAACAGTGTTCATAATACACTGCAGGAAATTTCAGTTAGTGGCAAGCTGTGATAGGTAATTCCCTAACTCACTGAAACAGGCAGCTGTGTGCAAACATAACAGTTTTTAGCTTCCATGTTTTCTACATACTCATAGAGCAAATAATAACATAAATTGGATGATAAATCGCCTTTCGACTGCCAATGTGTAAATGTTTCTCATCATGAAATAAATGTGGTGCAGTTGTGGATGTGATCTTGTCTGAATCACTGGCTATGGGCAAACTTGATATAATAAACATTACAATAATCATTATAAGTGTCATAATCACTAAACCTACGCATACATATTTACACTTACTTCTCAATGAGTTTCTAACTCCAGATCAAAAGTCCAAATTCAAAAACAAAAAAATAAAAAATGCAAAGTGGCTTTATTATTTCACTGTTTCTTTTCAGTCCTTTTTAGTTGTGAGCATAGCAATAATCAAAAATAGTCTTTTAAAAATAAAAAATGTAAAATGAATCACATTGTTCCTTGATCTTCTAGAAAATTAATCAAGAACAATTTTACTAAAACAAAATATCTACAGCAGTTCAAATATTATTAATATAGGCACATCTCATAGTCACTTATAATCACTTCTAAGGTATAATGCCTTTCTTTATCAATTGGCAATGAAACCATAAAGTTCAGCTTAAAAGCAATTTCAAACTCCAAAATGAATCCGGATAGTTAGATCAAAAGATTGCAAAATTTCTCTCTCTCCCAGTCATTTACAGCAAAATATGTCTATTCAGGAGATGAGTGTTTTCAACTAGGCACTCTTTTTATCTTTGTCCTCCTGTATGTTCAGCTCTCAGCATCTCCATCACTTTGACTCGACTCAGTTTCCTCACCAATAGTCGGAGGCACTTGAATATCGGGTACTGAATGCTTTTTGGGCCAATTTTCTCCAGATACAGCGCTTCTATTCACTGCAGCTCATCTGTTTCGACCCTTCTGTACCCACCACCGGTATTGACCCGCTCAGAACTCCTTCAGACTGAGCATTCACTGTAGCTACTGCTTGTCCAGTCCCAATAGCTTGGCTTACTTGATTCCTCTTGCATACTGTAACCAACCCGTTGGAAACAGATGTTTTATCATTCAGGGGACCTGGAACTTTGTTAGTGTGGCTCACTTGAATCCATTTTGGGAGACCAGCACATTTCATTGCAGTAGTGGTTGCAAGTATCACTTTGAATGGCCTTCTCTAACGTTGTTCCAAAACGATTTTGCTCACATGCTTTTTAACCATTTCCCAGTATCTAGGACTTAGGTCATGGCAAAGCTCATACTGTGGCTGGACTACAGATTTTCCGACATGAGAAGAAAAAGAATGAACCACGTTAGCCAGCCCTTTTAAGTAATCCAGCACCAAGTAATCTGTGATGTTCACAACTGCATTTACAGTCAGTGCTGGCAATCTCATGGCCCTCCCCATGAGGATCTCATGAGGGGAAAACTCAGTCTTTTTGTCTGGTTTCTGTGCATACACATCAAGACAAGCAGCAAATCATCTGGCAATTTCAGAGTTGGGGATGCACAAACTTCTGCCAATCGAGACTTCAGGGTTTCATTAATCTGTTCTATAAGTCTCGACACTTCTGGTCTGTAACTGTAGTGTAGTCTTTCCTCAAGTTGTAATGCTGTACATAACATTTTTAGGGCCTTACTGTTAAAATGAGTTCCTCATTTTATTCTAGAGAGGTTGGTAATCCAAACCTCAGGACGAACTCCCTAAGTAACAACTACTGTGCTACTATCAGACTACTATTTCTCCTGGTTAGGTAGGCTTCCACCCAATGTGAAAAAATACAATGACCAAAACAAACTTCAAACCAGTGCACACTCGTAATTCTATACAATCTAACTGCATTCTGTTGAATGGACCTCCTGATCTGCCAATGTGACTCAGGGTGACAACTATGTGTTTCCCTACATTCATCTGCTGTGATGTGACATATCTGTGACACACGGCTTCTGCAACTAATCTAAATCTGGGATTAAACCATGTCTGTTTGAATGGCCTGATCATAGCATCTCTCCATATGTGTGATTGTCCGTGATAGAACCTGGCCATGGGTGACAATAGACAATTTAGCAATACTGCTCTTCCATCACTTAGGACTCAAACATCATCTTAATCCCTTTAGCACATCCTGCTCTAACCCAACTTTGTTGTTGCTCTTCAGTTAGTTCGTCCTGCAATCTCTTGATTTTCTCAGACGTATCAACAGCATTTAACATGAAATTGTGACTGGTCTCATCATCTACATCACCAACCCATTCTCCGTTGAAAGAGGTACCACTCAGGGCAGAGTACTTGCCACCTCATCAGGATAATTATTACCTGTGGTATTATAGTCAGTAGACTTCCAATGGCATTGCATTTGACTACTGAAATCTTCGTAGGTATTTGCAATGCATTCAACAGTTGGTAGATTATATTACCATTTCGGATTGGGGTACCAGAAGAGGTCATAAAGCCTCTCTTGGACAATAACTGTCCGAAGTCATGACTGACATCAAAGCCATATTTGCTGTCAGTAAAGATGGTCAATTTTAGCTGGTCAAAGACACAGCATGCTCTGGTAAGAGCACCCAATTAGGCTACTTGTACAGAAAAGACTTGTTGAAGCCATGAAGCTTCTATCACACCTGTGACCGTGCAGACTGCATAACCTGCTCTCTGGGTACCATCATCACTTAAACAGGAGCCATCAACAAACACTACATAGGGCCGGATTACAACTTTGGAGGAGGTGTTAATCCGTCCCAAAAGTGACGGTAAAGTGACGGATATACCACCAGCCGTATTACGAGCCCATTATATCCTATGGAACTCGTAATAGGGCTGGCGATTTTCTTTAAAAAAATTATGGTGAATCAGTATACCACTGAGGAGTTTGGCACCAATTTCAAAGCAAAATTATACTGGCTTTCCTCATGCAATAGCACAGAGAAAAATGCTTGGCACAAATTAATGTCTGTGAACCATTCAGCTTCATATAGAATCTGGAATATAATACTGCAGGATTTGGTACCACAGGACAGTATAAAATGACAACTTTGTTCACTTTTCTCAAATCCTAGACAATACAGTTCTTTCCGTTGGGCTTCCACAGTCCTAAAATAGGTAATTTACATAGGCTTCCCAAAAGTTCTTTTCTTTTCCCTTGTTCAGCAAAGGATTCGATCATAGGAGTGATTCCAGCAATCACTTCCGGGGGCATGTGGTACTGAGGAATCTTGGAATACACTGTATTGGGCTTCACTGCAATTTTAATTGGGTCAGCTTCTTTGATATGTCCTATATCTTTTCCTGCAAAATCTCAAACTTCAGATGTCATGGTGTCTTTTAACCCCTTCACTGCCAGGCCTTTTCCCCCTCAGGTGCAAAGCCTTTTTATGGCTATTAGGGGCAGTTCGCACTTAGGCCCTCATAACTTTTTGTCCACATAAGCTACCCACATGAAATTTGTGCCCTTTTTCTCCAACATCCTGGGAATTCTAGAGGTACCCAGACTTTGTGGGTTCCCCTTAAGGAGACCAAGAAATCAGCCAAAATACAGGGATTTTTTGTTTAATGGGAAAAAGGGCTGCAGAAGAAGGCTTGTGTTTTTTTCCCTGAAAATGGCATCAACAAAGAGTTTGTGGTGCTAAACTCACCATATTCCCAGCTTTCAGAAACAGGCAGACTTGAATCAGAAAACCCCATTTTTCAACACAATTTTGGCATTTTACTGGGACATACCACATTTTTACTATTTTTGTGCTTTCAGCCTCCTTCCAGTTAGTGACAGAAATTGGTGTGAAACCAATGCTGGAACCCAGAAAGCTAAACAGTTCTGAAAAATAGACATAATTCTGACTTCAGCAAGGGGTAATTTGTGTAGATCCTACAGAAAATAACAGCTGAAATAAAAAAATATTGAAATTGAGGTAAAAAACAGCCATTGTTCTCCACGTTTTACTCTGTAACTTTTTCCTGCGATGTCAGCAATATACCGTTACGTCTGCTGGACTCTTCTGGTTGCGGGGATATATAGGGCTTGTAGGTTCATTAAGAACACTAGGTACCCAGAGCCAATAAATGAGCTGCACATTGCAATGGGTTTTAATTCTATACTGGGTATACAGCAATTCATATGCTGAAATATATAAATAAATAATATCAATAAAACCTTTGTATTTCCAAAATGGGCACAAGATAAGGTGATGAGAAGCAGTGGTTGTTTGCACATCTCTGAATTCCGGGGTGGCCATACTAGCATGTGAATTACAGGGCATTTCTCAAATAGATGTCTTTTTTACACACTGTCTTACATTTGGAAGGAGAAAGTGTAGAGAAAGACAAGGGGCAATAACACTTGTTTTGCTATTCTGTATTTCCCCAAGTCTTCCGATAATGTTACCTCACTTGCGTGGGTAGGCCTAATGCTCGCGACAGGAAACACAACATGGACACATCACATTTTTACATTGAATTCTGACATGTTTTTTGCAAAGTGCCTAGCTGTAGATTTTGGCCTCTATCTCAGCCAGCATCTAGAGAAACCTACCAAACCTGTGCATTTTTGAAAACTAGACAACTAGGGAAATCCAAAATGGGGTGAATTGTGGACCTCTGACCAGATGCTGTTACCCAGAATCCTTTGCAAACCTCACAATTTGGCCAAATAAACACTATGGGGGTCATTCTGACCCTGGCGGTCACCGATCGCCAGGGCCAACGACCGCAGAAGCACCGGCAACAGGCTGGCGGTGCTTCCTGGGCCATTCTGACCGCGGCGGTAAAGCCGCGGTCAGAAAAGGGGAACCGGCGGTTTCCCGCCGGTTTTCCCGCCGGTTTTCCCGCCGGTTTTCCCCTGGCCCAGGGAATCCTCCATGGCGGCGCTGCTTGCAGCGCCGCCATGGGGATTCCGACCCCCTTCCCGCCATCCCGTTGGAACAGGATGGCGGGAACGGGTGTTGTGGGGCCCCCTAACAGGGCCCCATAATGATTTTCAGTGTCTGCTTTGCAGACACTGAAAATCGCGATGGGTGCCACTGCACCCGTCGCACCCCAGCAACTCCACCGGCTCCATTCGGAGCCGGCTTCATCGTTGCTGGGTCTTTCCCGCTGGGCCGGTGGGCGGCCTTTTGGCGGTCGCCCGCCGGCCCAGCGGGAAAGCCAGAATGGCCACCACGGTCTTTTGACTGCGGTGCGGTCCTTCGGTGGTTCCTGCCAGGCGGTTCGAATGACCGCCTATATTTCCTCTCATTTCGGTGACAGAAAGTTCTGGAATCTCAGAGGAGCCACAAATTTCTTTCCACCCAGCGTTCCCCCAAGTCTCCCATTAAAAATGGTACCACACTTGTGTGGGTAAGCCTAGCGCCCATGACAGGAAATGCCCCAAAACACAACGTGAACAAATCACATTTTCCCAAAGAAAACAGAGCAGATTTCTGCAAAGCGATTAGCTGTGGATTTTGGCCTCTAGCTCAGCTGGCACCAACGGAACCTAGCAAACCTGCACATTTTTTAAAACTATACACCTAGGGGAATCCAAGATGGGGTGATTTGTGGGGCTCTGACCATGTTCTGTTACCCAGAACCCTTTGCAAACCTCAACATTTGCCCATAAAAACACTTTTTCCTCTTATTTCGGTGACAGAAAGTTTTGGAATCTGAGAGGAGCCACAAATGTCATTCCACCCAGCATTTCTCCAAGTCTCCCGATAAAAATGGTACCTCACTTGTGTGGGTAGGTCTAGTGCCCACGACAGGAAATGCCCCAAAATAAAACATGGACACATCACATTTTCCCAAAGAAAACAGACCTGTTTTTTGCAAAGTGCCTAGCTGTGGATTTTGGCCTCTAGCGCAGCCGGCACCCAGGGAAACATAGCAAACCTGAGCGTTTTTTAAAACTAGACACCTAAGGGAATCCAAGATGGAGTAACTTGTGGGGATCGCACCAGGTTCTGTTACCCAGAATCCTTTGCAAACCTCAAAATGTGGCCAAAAAACCACTTTTCCTCTCATTTTGGTGACAGAAAGTTCTGGAATCTGAGAGGAGTCGCAAATTTCCTTCCACTGTGCATTCCCCCAAGTTTCCCAATAAAAAGGGTACCTCACTTGTGGGGGTAGGCCTATCGCCAGCGACAGAAAATGCCCCAAAACACAACATGGGCACATCACATTTTCCCAAAGAAAGCAGAGCTTTTATTTGCAAAGTGACTAACTGTGGATTTTGGCCTCTACCTCAGCCAACACCTAGGGAAACACAGCAAACCTGCGCATTTTTGAAAACTAGACACTGAGGGGAATCCAAGATGGGGTGACTTGTTGGGCTCTCATCAGGTTCTGTTACTCAGAATCCATTGTAAACATCAAAATGTGGCCAAAAAAACACTTTTTCCTCTCATTTTGGTGACAGAAAGTTCTGGAATCTGAGAGTAGACACAAATTTCCTTCCACCCAGCGTTCCCCCAAGTCTCCCGATACAAATGGTACCTCACTTGTGTGGTTAGACCTAGTGCTTGCGAAAGGAAATGCCCCAAAAGACTACCTGGACACATAAAAATGATAAAATACAAAACTACCTATTTTTGCGGGGGTCACCTGCGTTTTTGGTCCTCTGCTCAGCAGCCATCTAGGGAAACATACCAAACCCAGACATTTCAGAAAACTAGACACCCGAGGGAGTCCAGGGAGGTGTGACTTGCATTGATCCCCCAATGTTTTCTTACCCAGATCCTCAGCAAACCTCAACTTTAGCTAAAAAAAACACATTTTTCCCACATTTCTGTGGGATCACTGCACCGGGACGAATTTCCTAACCCCCCAACATTCCCCTCAGTCTCCTGGTAAAAATGATACCTCACTTGTGTAGTTGGGGCAAGTGCCTGTGACAGGGAAGAGCAAAAAACTTATTGAAATTGAGAGGGAACCAAAGCGGGACCAAAAGTGCAGTTTGAAAAAAACAAAACATTTTTAGGCTGACATGTGCAGCAGAATTTTTATTGGTATAGATAAGGTAATGTTGGGTGGTAGGAAGTTTGTGGATTCCTGCAGATTCCAGAAGGTTCCATCACAAAAATGTGGGAAGAAATTTGTGATTTTCAGCAAAGTTGGAGGTTTGCAGGGCATTGTGGGTAAGAAAATGGCATGGGGTGCGTGTGAAGCACACCACCCTGGAAACAACCAGATGTTTAGTTTTCAGATGTGTCTAGGTCTTGTGGATTTTTCTACATGGCAGCATCCCAAAGTCAAAAATGTGCAGCCCTCACCATTCGAAGTGGGACGATTTTGAGAGTTACCAAACTCTGATGGCCCAATTGTAGACCAAAACCCAAATTAATCAAATGTCCTCTTGCTTGCTGTGGGATAAGATGTTTTAGTGTGCGGGGGAGAGCTGAAAGACTGTTACAACCTTCAGATGGTGTGGGGCAAAATGGTTGATAGCTACCACCCCACTATTTTTTGTAGTCCATGGCATCTATTAGACTTTCTGCCCCCTTGGGATGTGGATTGGGGTAATTGCTCCATCTGCCCACTGGTGGGCAGAACAACTTTGGCCCCATTTATTTGGGGTGGGGGTATGGCCATACCCCCTCCCTCTTATTTTGAAAATAAAATCTTCCCGGGCCTCAGGTGGGCTTTCTGCCCCCCTTGGGGGAAGATGGGCCTTCCAAAATTAGGCCAATCTGCTCCCAGGGGGGCAGATATGGCCAACAGTAATGTGCCCTCATGGGGAGTGACCCTTGCCCAAGGGGCTGGCCCCCAAACAAAACACAGACATACAAACAAACCAATCTCTGGTGTCTAGTGGTTTCGCCCCCCCTTCGGGGCAGATTGACCTAACAAAAATAGGCCGATCTGCCCCCAGCGGGGGCAGAAATGGCCCAAATAGAATAAGCACCCCAGGGGGAGCGACCCTTGCCTATGGGGTCGCTCCCCATACATAAAAACATAAAGTAAATAAAAATATATATATCCCTTGTGTCTAGAGGTTTCTGCACCCCTGAGGCAGATCAGCCTAATATAATTAGGCCGATATGCCCCTGGGGGGCAGAAATGGCCTAAAAATAATTTGCCCCCCCCCAAGGAGTGACCCTTGCCTAAGGGGTCCCTCCCCACATATAAAAAAATAAATAAACAAAAATCCCATAAAAACATAAACTAAATAAAAATATATATATCCCTGGTGTCAAGGGGGGGCAGAAATGCCCTAAAAATATTTTGCCCCCCAAGAGAGCGGCCCTTGCCCAAAGGCCGTTCCCCTTATACGTAAGTATAAAAAAAAAAAATCCCTGGTGTCTAGTGGTTTCTACCCCCGGGGGTGGCAGAAATGGCCTAAAAATAATCCAGCCGCCGGGGAGCGAAACTTGCCTAAGGGGTCGCTCCCCACATATATATAAAAAAATAAATGCATCCCTAGTGTCTAGGGGTTTTCTGCCCCTGGGGGGGGACAGAAATGACCTAAAAGCTATTTGCCCCCCCCCCCGGGAACGACCCTTGCCTAAGGGGTCGCTCACCACACATTAAAGAAAAAAAAAATATCCCTGGTGTCTAGGGGTTTTCTGGCCAATCTCCCCCGGGGGCAGAAATGGCCCAAAAGTGCTGCTCCACTCATTCAACAACAACAACAAAAAAACAAATCCCTGGTGTCTAGTGGGCATTTCTGCTGCCCGATCGCACTGCGATCGGGCAGCAGAAATGCTGAGAAAGAGAGGAAAGGCCGTTCCTCTCCTTTAATGCCTTTCTCAGCCCCTCCAGCAAAAGCATTTCTCTTTCAATGAGCGTGGAGGGGCAGGCCTCTGATGAGGTCAGCGCGCAATTTCGCACGCTGATGTCATCAGACACCAGTGGGTTTGGAGGGGTCGAGGGTGGAAGGGGAAGCAATTCCCCTTCCATCCCTGACCTCGGACCTCGGGGGCGCACTAGCGCTCCCCCGAGGGCTGGTACACACACATAATGGTTACGTTCGTGGTGCCTGAGAGGCGCCGCCATGGAAGTAACCATTATGTCCTTGGCGTACAAAGGGTTAATCGCAAATCATAACTTCAGCATTGGGTACAATGCTACATTAGAACATTCCTTCCCTATTTTATAAGGCACATCTTCATCATTTGTCTGAATTTCAATCCCTTTTGGTGTGCAGCTAATGGAACAGTTCAGCTTACACAATAAGGGCCAGATGCAGGAAACACTTTGCGAGTCGCAAACGGCAAAATCTGCCGTTTGCTACTCGCAAGTGTGTGTTTCCAATGCAGAAATGCAAATAGGAAGGGGTGTTCCCTTCCTATTTGCGATTCGTAGTGGTATGCAATACCATTTGCAACCGCATATGCGGTCGCAAATGGTGTCGCAGTTACCATCCACTTGAAGTGGATGGTAACCCACTCGCAAATTGGAAGGGGTCCCCATGGGACCCCTTCCCCTTTGTGAATGGACCCAAAACTATTTTTTCAGGGCAGGTAGTGGTCCAAGGGACCACTACCTGCCCTGAAAAAATACCGAAACTAAAGGTTTCGTTTTTTTTTTTAAGTGCAGCTCGTTTTCCTTTAAGGAAAACGGGCTACACTTAAAAAAAAAAAAACTGCTTTATTTAAAAGCAGTCACGAACATGGAGGTCTGCTGACTACAGCAGGCCTCCATGTTTGCGAGTGCCTATAGTCGGTATGGGGCCGCAATTTGCGACCCACCTCATTAATATTAATGAGGTGGGTCTCTGCGACCCCATACCGACTCGCAGACGGTGTCTGAGACACCGTTCTGCATTCCAAATTGCGACTTGCAATTTGCGAGTCGGAAGGACTCGCAAATTGCAAGTCGCAATTTGCAATTATCCCACATCTGGCCCTAAGTCTCGTCCAAGAAGACTCACTAGACTTGAATCACAAACCACAAATTGATGCTCATCATCAAATGATCCTATTTTTATAGGAACATACTCTGTTGCAGCATTAATAAATTGCATATTTGCAACTCCTTCAGCTTGAACTCTAGCTCCTTCCTGAAAGGGGCAAAAATTGGCACTTCTGAAGACCTAACTGTGGAATGAGTAGCTCCTGTATCAAACAGAAATGACACGCCATGTCCCATAACATTGGCATTTAGATGGGGACCACATTGCTCAATTTCGAAGAACGCAGCTAACATGCAATCCTCCTCTTAGGAGCTAGTCTGAGAATTCTTTGCCACTCCAATCTATAAGGGGAAATTGCGAAACAACCTGATTCATGTTTGCATTTGCAATTTGATTAATGTTTAGTTGTGGTATAATCATCTGCTGCTGAGTCATTGGAGCGTGTGGAACCTGAATCTATTATACTTGGAACCCATTAACATTTTACATTCCATGTCTTTGAATTGTTTGAACTTGACCCCAATTATTACTTTGTACCTGAACAACTCTAGCACCTGAGCTTGATTATTTACACTGTCTAAGGGACATTCCCGTTGTGTGAGAGAACCGGGCTGATTGTAGAGGCCACCTAACTTTTTGCCCCCATTTTTCACTTTTTGCTGGTGTTTTCCTGACTCTGATGGTGCCCTGGGTACTGCTAACCAGGCCCAGGGCCTGTGCTCTGTGTATAATCAGTATGCAAATTAGGCTAACTATAAATGGCTAAGTCAACCTACCTATAAGTCCCTAGTATCTGGTAGGGCATGTAGGTTAGGGACCCCAGCATAGGTAGTGCACCCATAAGGTGCACTGCTGAGGTGCCCAGTGTCCTTTTATAGGCAGCCTGCCTTGCTGGCTACTTTTAAATTAAAGTTACATGCAAATTCGACTTTGGAATTAAAAGTAGTTCCAACGCCTTAAACCACCTTATTTTTACATGTACGTCACCCCTAAGGTGTGCCCCTAGGGCTGGGTGGATAGTAACTATTAGCACGGACCTTATAAAAATAGTTTTATAAGCCCTGGTGAGGTAAAACAGCCCAACATTTTTTTCCCTCATTGTAGTGAATGGCCTTCATAGGCTAGAATGGGGAGACTTTACTTTAATTTTTTAAAATCCCCTTAAGTAACAGATACTACAAGTTTGGTATCAAATTAATTGTTATAATAAATACCACAACTTGTAGTTGTAGGATTTAATATAACTTGTTCAGGTAAAGAGTTTTAAAATGTACCTGAAAAGTTACCAACTTTAGCCCTGCAGTGTTTTTGCTGCTTTGGTCTGATTGGCCAGCCTGTGGCAGCCTGGCCAGGCTGCCTTGATGAGGTGGGAAGTGGCCTGGTTCCACACAAAGAGAAGTGCCTGGGGGCGGAGATCTCCCCTCAGCAGATGGGGAAGCAGGAAGGGGGAGGGCTGCCAAACTGGTCTTCAAAGGCAGAGAAGGACATTTGGAGCAACCCAGCAACACCCACACATCCTGCAAACCCAGACAATTAGATGCCCCTTGATTAGATTAGGAGAGGGCAGGAAGGGGGTGTGTTTAGGATTTTTAGCCACACCAGTGGGTGGGCTCATCCAGATGTAACCTCCAAAAATCTCTTTCAGTCACAATGGAATTTTGAAGAATGTTGCTCTCTGGGATTAATTTTTGCCACACTTCCCAGGAAGTGGTCATCACAGGGGGAAGGACCCTGCCCCTGATTGGAGAACCAGGACCCCCCTGCTTTTCACCCAGGAGCAAGGATAAAACTGGTAGACCTGCACCCACACCTCAGTTCCCTACCAGATCCCTACCAGGAAGAACTACAGAAGAAGAAGGACTGCCCTGCTAAACCCCTGACCTGCACCTGGACACTGCACTCTAAAGGACTGCACCAGCTGCAGACTTGGGCTTCACCACAAGAAGGACTTTGCCTGGCTTCAACTGGTTCAAGGAGGGACTCCCTGTTTGCTACAGGTGAAAAATTGCTAACCAGAGTCCCCTGCACCAACTCCTGAAGAAACCAACTAGCTGACCACTGTCCAGTGGCCAAAAAGGAGTTTGCGCCAGGTGTATTCTGGGAGTTGTAGTCCACACCCTCAAGGAGCATCTCAGAGCTTCTAGAACCTTGGGGTGAGCGGTGGACCTCAAAAGAACCTTAAAAGAACATCTGGAAGAAGATCCAGAAGTTTTGAGAACTTCTGAAAAAAAGCTTCATAGAGGGACTGACCCGCCGCGGCAACTCTAGCCATTTTGCCTCAACCGTGACCCGGCCTGACTTGCACGTTCGTCCCGGTGAAGAAAATCTCCAAAAAAGAGACTAAGGGGGTCATTCTGACCGCCGCCGGCCGGCCTGGCTGGAACCGCCAGAATACCGCTGCACGGTCAAAAGACCGCCGCGGGTATTCTGGGTTTCCCGCTGGGCTGGCGGGCGACCACCAGAAGGCCGCCCGCCAGCCCAGCGGGAAACACCCTTCCATGAGGATGCCGGCTCCGAATGGAGCCGGCGGAGTGGAAGGGGTGCGATGGGTGCAGTTGCACCCGTCGCGATTTTCAGTGTCTGCATGGCAGACACTGAAAATCTTTGTGGGGCCCTGTTCTGGGGGCCCCAGCAGTGCCCATGCCATTGGCATGGGCACTGCAGGGGCCCCCAGGAGCCCCACGACACCCCATACCGCCATTCTGTTCCTGGCGACCAAAACCGCCAGGAACAGGATGGCGGTATGGGGGTCGGAATCCCCATGGCGGCGCAGCAAGCTGCGCCACCATGGAGGATTCCCCAGGGCAGCGGGAAACCGGCGGTACACCGCCGGTTTTCCGTTTCTGACCGCGGCTGTACCGCCGCGGTCAGAATGCCCATGGGAGCACCGCCAGCCTGTTGGCGGTACTCCCGCGGTCGTTGGCCCTGGCGGATTTTACCGCCAGGGTCAGAATGACCCCCTAAGTCTGAAGATGGAAGTTTATCGGGAACTCCCAGCCAGCGTGTCTGAGGAGAGCTCCAAGGACGTCAGATCAAGATTTAGGTTTGCCCCGGTCGAAGGATTTTCACCTCGAAAAAACGACTAAGTCCTAAGTTAAAAATCTCCACCGAGGGCTCCTATGACGTGTGTCCAAGGAAGAGTTCCAGGAGGTCGGATTGGACTGGCAGGTTCGTCCCGCTGAAGAAAACTTCAGAAAAATGACTAAGTCCTAAGGTAAACTTTTGACTGACGCCTCCCGCGGGCTGTAGCCAAGCCGGACTTCATCGCGGTCAGCCTTAAACTTTGACTTTGCCCCGGTTGAGGTGCGATCAGATGACCAGATTGGCACTTTTTGTTTCTATGCGCTAGAAAGCAATAATTCTTTAAAAATTCATATCTCCGGTTCCCCTTATCTGATTTTATTCATTTTGGTGTCATTTTAAAGCAAAACAAAAAATATTTCCTATTTTTATGAATTGACTTTGGATTTTTAAACTGTTTCCTGTGTTTTATTTAATTACTGTTTTGTGATATTTTAATGCTTTATGCTTTGTCTCCTAAGTTAAGCCTTGTCGCTCGTTGCCAAGCTACCAAGGGTTGAGCTAGGTTTAATTTATTGAGACCTGACTGGACCTACGTGGAGGTTAGAGGCCTATTGCTAAATGTAGGTACTTACCTGCCCTTACCAATAGCCCATTTCCCAACACGTTGTCAATGTCCAAGATTCCTGTGAGCATGACACGGATGAGTTTTCTACAAAGCCTGAATTTCAATAGCACTCCCTCTCTAATCAACTTGAACAGCCCCTCCTCTACCTCCGGCCAGAACAACATTTGTAACCTGCTACAGTACCCCTTGCATACCTACTGTGTTCACCAATGTCTGCATATTCTGACTACCTTTCTGTGCAGCCTTTTATTGCAAAACCATCACCTCCTTTTTCAATTTCTTCTGCTTCATTTCTAGTACGTAATTGCAATACTTTGTGTACCTCAGGATCTCATCAATCAATTTGTCGTGCCAACAAATCAGGTGCTACTGAATCGTTTCACTTATGTCTGGCTTTAATCCTTGCATAAATCAGAACACAAAATGACCCATCAGGATCTCATCAATCAATTTGTCGTGCCAACAAATCAGGTGCTACTGAATAGTTTCACTTATGTCTGGCTTTAACCTTGCACAAATCAGAACACAAAATGACCCATATCTTTATCTTCAATTACTCACTGTGACTATGCTGTTTAAAGGCTTGCAGCAACTTCTCATAATAGGCATGAATCAACTCTTTCGGCTCCTGAGAAGTTCTATCAATTTTCTGCCAATCAATATCTTTCAGGGACACCTTATTCTTCAAGACTCAATCACATTGTGGAACGTCTTCATCATTTCTTCAGATTGTGCACCTGGATCTCTTGGAGGCTCACTGCCAGGCCATCAATATGAACTTTGCACACATTCCACAAATCAGTTGGAACCACAATATCAAAAAGTGTATTCAAATCCTCTCACAGGCACTTAGAAAGCTTTACAAATCTCTCTGTTTGTTTGTACCACTCTACAAGATTCTCTCTCAATCTCAAATAATCATAAGTGAATAATAAAATATCACCTCTACTCCTGGGTGCATGTACAGTACCTCCACTTGGTATTTCGCTGATAGGCACCATTTTCACCTGACTCTTGGTTTGGTTTGCTCCTGCCTGAGACACACTCAGCTTTGCTTAATTTTGGACTCTTTTTTTATCCCATCTGCCTTCCCATTTATCTACAGCTTCCCATTTCTGTGTGTGTGCAATTAATTCTTTAATGTGTGTTTTGATTCCTGGGGATCTTGTGGTAATTTATTTTTTTGGTACTAAATTCCAATCTGTAACTGCAGTGAAAGGGTTTTGACTTGTCCAAATCCATGTCATTTTTCTTGCCCACATCAGCTAATTCCTCATAGGCTGTTCCTGAATGTTGTGTGACATCCTTACACATGAACTATAGTCCATCCTTTGTGTAAAATGTTCCTGAAATCATTTCAATTAATTCTAATTTCAGTCTGGGCATATTTAGTGTTCTATCTCTCTAAAGTGTCTCGTCTGCTCTGGCAATGCAGTGTGCATTACCTGTTGCACCTTGAGGTCTCAAATTATCTAAACATTCAGTCATCTGTTGTGCAGTAAAACCCATCAAACTCATGTTACTATTTTGTGCTACTTCGGCTCTTGCTGAAACTAAACTCTGATGAGTTGGAGTCTGGAAATTTGTAATACTTTCTGGAGTATTGCAAGACACTAATCTTGGTGGAGCACAGTAAAATATCAAATCTCGTTTGGGCATGAAACAACGTGTGGGCACTGAAGGTAATCTTACATCCGGAATGGGGCCTGTTTGATTTAACATTGGGCTCTGCTCTGCAACTGGGATTGGGTTAAAGGTCTAATGAAAAAAATGGTTCTCTCTGTTTCATGTTCATTTTGTTTATACTGAATTCTGCACACTAAATTGCAACATTCCAGTAGACGTAGTTGGCATATCAGAAATTGTCATAACATTTACAGGCTGTGTATTATTTTCATGTGCACCTAGTGCATACAATAGAGCAGGAGGACCAATAGTCACAGGAACTGTTAAGGCTTCTGGACCTGCATGATTTGTTAAATTCTGAGGTACACCTTTTCCGGTCAAGACTGTGTCAGAACAGGACTAAACACAAGCACAGGCTGATTCAGGACATAATTTGGCACAGACGATCACTAAACTAGGTATGGTCAGAACTGGATTGATATTCTGAATGGGTATATTCACTACAGGTACTGGTGTTGCTAGTACCTAATACTGTCTGACACAGGGTTTGTGCAACTGGGGCAGTTGGCGTATTCGGGGTTGCACTTTGGACTGCTTCACTTCTCTGGCTGCCTCAACTGCATGGTATGGTGTTTGGCGATTCATCAAAATCTCATTTATAAACTGATCATCCGAATCACTGTTATAGGCTTCTGCCTTTTGATCCGCATGTTTTGCTGTCTGTTGTTCCTTTTTTGTCTTCTTTTAATTTTAGGTTTCTATCATGTGTAAATGAATACTATTGCATAAGGGACACTCCTAACATTTCAGCGATATTGTTACAAATGTGTGGAACAGCTTTGTTTTTTGTTTTTTGTTGACACTTCTCCACTGTAAACATTTTGACATCTGCCATGGAACTTTAAGGCATAATTATAAAAAAGTGACGAAGACAATAGATCTGAATCTTTTGGTATGTGAACACCATTCCTCATGATCTGGCTGTTCTCACAGTGTGGTTGTGAGGATCAGTGACTGAGTGAATGAATGGAAGAGTTTGTGTGTGGTTGTGAGGATGAGGTCCTTGAGTCAATGCAAGAATGAGTCATAGTGGAAGAAATTAAAGTAAGAGAGTGAGCACTTGGTTGATGAATGTGTAACAGTTCACTGATGAATAGGTGAGTGAGAGCATGAGTGGATGGAAAGGTAAAAGGTCATGTATGGATGACTAGATGAATGGAGTGTATATGTAATACAATGGGTTAAGTGTATGGGAGAATGAATGAGTGAATGCATGGATGCATGAATGAGTAGCTGCTGAGAGAGATAAAGTAGAGTAGGGGTTTAAGAAACAGTAAGAGAACCTCAAGCTTAGTAAGCACTAAAGGCCACATTTATGACTCACTTTGAACCTTCTATGGCACCACTCAACGTAGTACATAGTGCAAGAGTGACACAAACCTTTAGCGAGATTTTTGAAGCTATGCAGGACCACCTTACATGGCCCTGCGTAGCTTCATACATCTTGAGTAATGCAATGCAGTTGAATTTGCTGTGTTACATTACTCTGCATCAGGGAGGTGTTCCCATGGGTGTTGCACTGTGTTCCCATGTAACATCCATGGAATTTGATGCATTCCCAGATTTGCAAGTTTGGGAATACACCAAAAAAATATGCCTCCCCAGGAGAGATGTAACGAGGAGAAATATGTTTATATCGCCTCGTTGTGTCATCTTTCCATGTGTGCTGCATATTTGTGCAGGAAGGTGTCCCTTCTGCAAAAAATAATTCTGCATGCGAAGCAGGCACCCTTGCAACATGGTTGAAGGGTGCCTGTATTGACGCGAGGCTACCTAAAGGGCACCAGTGCAGGGGAAAGGAGAGGAAATACCACACATTTCTGCCCTTTCCCTGTGCCGAAGGACATCGCAGCAAGGTGACTTGCTGTGCTGCCCTGCAACACTGGTTCCACAACTATGGGCCTAAATTTATTAAACAGATCAAATGTTCATTATCAAAGTGTATCTGTTACATTATCATAACACGAGGAACTGAACGGAACTATTTCCTTAAACATTTATTGAACTATTTTGACTACATTATTTTCTAGGTTACCCTGTTATATAACAAGATGAACACTTGAAATGGACTATTGCATAGGTGTTTACCAATGTCTTGTGTTTGGTGCCATTAGACATATTTTTCTTCCATAGCTCTTTCAATATTGGTAGGTAAAGTTCCTCTTCGGAAACGCCAATCCTTCACAACTCACTTTAGGACAATATAAAAAATGCACACTACTTTTACATTTTTTGTAGACCTTCATGTAAATATTTGTATCATAATTTTTTTTATAAATATGCAAACGTTCAATTTAGTACTTTGTTAAGTTTATTAATACATTTGTAAATAATTATTTCATAAATGTATTAATTTTGTGAACATCAAAGCCTGAAATCCCTGTATCAAAGCCTGTTTTAGAGTCTGTTGCCAGTCTGTATGGATTGTTTTGTTTATATTTCTAGTGGTGGTGGGACACAGAGATTTCCGGAAGGCTGAGCATGCCAATATGTGTTATCACTGATTACATCTTGATGAAAGTCTGATTTTGGAATGCTGGCTGTGTATATTTAATGTAGAAATAATCTAATTTATTTAGCATTAGTTCCTATGAGATATTAAGTTGTCCGCCTCCATTGTTTTCTATGTGAGTGTGTTGTAGCACTATTTGCAATACTAGTTGTTGGCCATGTTTTGCACATGACATATTTAAAGGCTTGAGTACATTTGAGTTTGCTTTGTCCCCTATGGGATGGTAGTAACTTTATAAGCAGAGTTTGTGAATAGCAATGGTCTTACTCCTTTGTAGGTTTGTGTTTTTATTACCAAGTTCCTCCATAAACTACTTCTTCATTTTCTCCAAAGCCCATCCCCCATTTAAAAGTAAGTATTTCACTTTTTCTCTACTCCCCTTTTTAGCAGTACCTATTCCACATTCTCCAGCCCATACTTCTTGTCCTTTCCATATTTGCTACTAAAGCAGAGATCTCCACTACATTAGCAGATACACCCACACAGAAAAGAGAGGCGAGGCAGAGGCCTCTCCCGTAGTTTTATGAAGTGTTTTGTAGTACATAAGTAGTACTGCTATAAAGCTACTTTAAATATTAAAAATGCAGTTCACGTCTAGAACCTTTGTGTCTCTGGCCGGTGGTCATTTAGATGATAAGGATGCCTAGGTTATATATTGAGTGTCATATCCATTAGTGAACTCATGAAAAATATTACCTTCATGCATCATTATCCAGAAATGAATGATTCCTTTTTCATTTTGTCTTTTGCATCCCTTTTCTTTTTACTAACGAATCATATTTCACCCCAGTACTTGTGATAGTGCATCAGACCATGTTTTTGTCTATTCCAGTCCCTCGGTACTGATGGAAATAAAGCAACAAAGGTTTCTGATCTGGAACAGACTATTCCCCTCGGCCACTGGTCATACACTGACTAAATGGATGGATGTGCTCCTTGGCTCGTAGTGTGCGGTGGTGGAAACTCACCACGCCAACAGGAACCTGCGTTTCCTTCCATTTAGTGACTAAAACATCGAGGCCAGTAGAAGAATGCCGAGTAGTTGCCAAAAGGCTGTTTTAGCTTTTTAATATTGATTTGGAAAATAAAGGTGTGTTCCACAAGTGAATAGTTCACATGAAAATAGCGTCCTTCCCCTCGTTATTTCTGTATGTTTTGGGATTAATAAAATGCTGATCCTGCTGGTACATCTTGAACATAGTACAGAATTACTCTGCAAAATCTGTGAGGGATGCCAGCCTTTTTCCAATTTTAAAAAATCACATTTATGTTTTGATGTGTGTATTTTTTCACACATTCATAGGTTTTGAGGCGGAGAAGGGGTGTAACTCTTTTGATACCAGCATTACAGTGGACAGTTCCCAAGTCTGAAGAGGTGCCTTAGTCGTTCATTATCATTGACCCACCCATAGATGGTGTGGGCATATATTGAACGCCAGCTTCTTCCATTTAGGTCATCCCTTAATTTGTCATACAGAAGAGTGTCGTAGGAGTGACTTTGCCAAACATTACGGAAACAAAGGGAGGTATTCACTAAAACATTTGTAAATCCACTTTTATCGATTTGACATAGATGTAGTTTTTTTTCAGAATTCCTGACATGTTCCCGAAGTACTCGTTGGACACAGAAGCAGTTTCACTGACCTCTGTGTAAATGTGAAATTCTTGTGTGAATTGCTATTTATGCGTGCAAGCGCGATCCTTTCTGTGCAAGCTAGGGGACATACTTATACTCTGTTTGCGCCAAATTTGCATAATTTTTTGCCCCATATAAGGCGCCAACTTAACTCCATTTTTATATTTTTACTCTAGACATGTCTGTTGTCAAAATATTGGAGTTTGCACCATTTTTTGGATGCGTGAACCTACCTTGCGTCTATGAGATGCAAGGTAGGCACTCCCATCTAAAAAATTGTGCTATCCCTATAGCCCCCATATTTATCCCCCGTGCTAAAATGACGCACAGGTGGGGGGAAGGGCTAAATAATGCACCATTATTTAACACCTGGGTCAGACCAAACCAGACCAGGTGTTAGGGGACCTGTGAACCCATTTCCATGGCTAAACACAATGGAATGGCCGTTGACCTGTTGAGGTGTCCACCTCATGCCCCAGGAACACACTGACCCCAACCAGAGGGACACCGGAGGATGGGGACCCCATTTCAGGTAAGTATTTTTTAATTTAATTTTTTTTGCCGTTAGGGGCCCTAACTTGCGGCCCCCTGCATGGCAAAGGGTGCAATGGCCATGCCCATGGGACGCTTGTCCCCTGTGGTTGCCATTGGGGTGGTGGGCATGACTCCTGTCTTCATGTTTTTGGTGGTTTTGCGCCAGAAAATGGCGCTAGTCTGCTTAGAGGCATTTTTTGCCTCTGACCAGGCTAGTGTCACTTTTTGACTCACAACCCCCTCCTTCCCTACCACCACCCCACCCGGCAAATGTCTTTTTTTAAGACGCTAGCCTAATTTTAGCACTGGCTAGTGCCAATCCGTTAATATGGTGCCCACCTGGCACTGTGGAATGGTGCAAGCTGGCGCTATACTTTTTGTCGCAAAACTGCATTTGTGCAGTTTTACGGCAAAAAGGTATAAACCTTGCCCTAACTACATTACGTATGCTCCCTTCCCATTTTCACCATGGACAGAGTTTTCCTTTGGCCCCGACAGAAACACATTTCCACCATTTTGAAGGAAGGGATGTGCCTTTGAAAAATGTGGGAATACCCAGAGGTTTACAAGTTTGTGGATGTTCACCTTATCTCCAATGCACCCCTCTGCCTGGTATATGCATTCTGTGCCAGAAGGAGAAGATGAACCTCATAGATCGAGCCGCAACATCCGGTAACATAAAAGCTTGTAGTGGCATAATTTAGAATGGAGACTCTCTGTCCATAGTTATTCAGCAAGTGAGGTACTGACCCCAGTTCCCTCTTTTGGTGTGACGTTGAAAGGACCAAACTCACTTTATTTGGGCCACATGATTTTTATAATGGTTTCTATTCTAACAGATGCTGCCAGAAAACCACGGATTGCTTTTGCCTCCCCAGACACATTGAGAGACCCACTCTGCCTTTTAGCGTGTTTTGCCTTTTGGCTAATATCTAACATTTGTACTGAGACCCCATGCAAACGTCACTAGGGCTGAAATGTCGATGAATACTTGCCTAATGTTACAAGAAATGCTACGCTTTTCTGTGTCTAAGGACTTTAGGCTAGTGGAGAGTCCCATATTAATTGTGTGGCGGTGCAGGGTTACATGGGAGGGTGTTGTTTTGGTTATACATGTCGTGAAATAATTGGGAAGCTACCTCCCTTTTTCTAAAGGATCCTAAAATAGCCATTGCTGTAGCACATGACACTAGGCAAAATGGTGCAATCTCTGAAGATATGTTGGGAACTATAGTAATAGATTTTCTCACCACATTCGAAATAGAAATAAACAGCCCCAAAATGGTTGGCTTGACCAAGATTGACGTTCATCAAGAAAAAACCCTTTAGCCTGAGGGTGCTCGGGGTTGATTATAATTTTTTTTAAAAGAGAGCCTGAGAATGGTTTGACCCGCAGGTGATGTAATAAAGAAAGACACAAACATTTTGTGGCTAATTATTAGAAGGGGCTTTTGGAAATTGTGTGTTTTAACGAATAGCCATATAATTGTGGAACTTTATTTAACTTGTTTTCTGTATGGATAGCTTATCCCTGCTTTCATGAGGTTGCCATTTAACAATGGTAGTCGGTCATTACTTCACAAGTAGGTACAACAGGAGTCATTACTTCATGGGCCCTACTTTGGGAGCCACTAAGTCCTTGCACCACAATTTCGGAGGTAGGTTTTACACAAACACACACACGCACACACTCTCTTACAGTTTTGGACCATTCTGGCACGAAATGCTGTGGTACAAAAATACATATTTCACAGAAAACTGTAAAACATAGGACAGAGTTCAGGGTAGCCCGTGATTAAGGTTTTCATTATCATCAAAGTAGGCCCCCGAACCCTCTACATAGCTTTAACATTGTGACGGCCACTATGATTATGCAGCATAGAGGACCAAATTATGCCTCAAGATGATCTGAATTATGTGGCAAACATTGTCTCTCAGAAGTATTCTTGTTCATCTGGGATACAAACAAATGTCTTGTTGAAATTTGAAAATGTTGCAAATTATGTAGTCAATTGTATGCCAAGTTATATGGCAATCTTGTAAATCCATAATTATGTGGTGCAAACTGCAACCACAGAATCGTCTAAATCTATTGACCTGCACCATAGACCATTTATTCTGCTGACAATTTATCCAAGAAAGTTAAACAGATCCTCAGTGGAAGTTTTGGACCATGTAACACAGTTAGCCATTTTGCATTCTTAACCCTGCAGCCCATATTTATACTTTTTTAGCGCCGCGTTTGAGTCATTTTTTGACGCAAAAGCATCGCAAACTTACAAAATTCAATTGTATTTTGTAAGTTTGCGCCGCTTTTGCGTCAAAAAACGGCACAAATGCCACGCTAAAGTATAAATACGGGCCTGCATGTTTATCTTGGCGTAGTTAACACGAAAAACTGTTTTCTTCAAAGAGCAGCTATCAGTGTGCACTGCCTAACATTAGTATGTTTAGGTTTTAATTAATTTTCTTGAATTAATTGTTTATGAATCAATAGGCAATGGTGGGAGTCTGCTTATTTATAAAGTTCTTTTATGAATTTAGTGTATTTGCAACATAATTTGCCACACAATTTTCAGGTTTCACCAAAATGTTTATTCTAACTTAAATGGATGAAAATAATATTGTCAAAGAATTTGTCACATCATTTTCATTTCACATCATTTTCGTTTTTTTGCTTCACAATTTACATTACCATACCAAATAATTTGGTCCGCCATCCCACATAGTCCTAATAGTCCTGACAAGTATAAAGCTCTACAGAGTGGTTTTGAGACTGTCATAATGATCACAGTTACTAGTGAGATATGGGGTTTTATGCAACCTCATTTTGTACAATAAATGTTCCAATATACTTGACACAGTTTAGTTACAGTTTTTCCAGAGTTCCTTCAGGGGGAGCAGTTTTGTTTCTAATACCCGTGACCCCTGTTTATGAATCTGGACAAAACCTTCGATCAAACAGCTCATGGGCCTCATCTCTTTCGTGGAAAGTTTCGTGCCGATCCATCGCGTGTGGGCCGTGACTTTGCTACGTTAATTCTCATAGGAAGCTGAGCACTCCGATGCAGAAAAAACAGCTGGACGGACTTAAACCAAATTTTGAAGAAAAATAGAAGAGTGGCTCACGTGGGCATGAAGGGGTTAACAAGTTAGGTATATCTGGAAGGAAATGTAGCTAGGTTGCACAGAAGGGAGTCCCACCATACTGAAAATCAAAATATAAGGTTTTCTAATTGGCTGCGGGAGCCATTTCGGGACCATGGGACCAATACCAGTACCAAAGTACCTAGCTATTTGGCAGGCTGCAATTCTGAGCACAATGTTGCACTCACCATTGGAGGACTTTGGGTCCTGGTGATTCAGTCAGGAAAAACTTAATAAAAGGGCATAACTGGGCAAAGTTGAGACCTTGACGCACAGGCACTTGCAGAAAGGACAAAGAGAGCCCCCAGAGGTAAAAATACCCAACAGCTGTGTATGGCCAAAGGTGTATCAATCAATCAGGGGATTTGTAAAGCGCACTACTCACCTGTGAGGGTCTCAAGGCACTGAGGAGGGGAGTGGGAGAAGGAGGGGGGAGGTGCTGCTACTGCCCAAACAGCCAGGTCTTGAGAAGTTTCTTGAAGGTAAGGAGGTCTTTGGTCTGACGCAGGTGAGTGGGAAGAGTGTTTTTCGGCAGTGAGGTGTGAAAACGATCTATCGCCGGTTGTAGTTATGCAGACGCGTGGAACGGTTGTGAGGGCGAGGTCAGTGGAGCAGAGATTCCGTGTCGGGGTGTAGAAGGAGAGTCGTTTGTTGAGGTATTCTGGTCCGGTGTTGTGTAGTGCTTTGTGAACGTGGGTGAGGAGTTTGAAGGTGATTCTCTTGTTGACTGGGAGCCAGAGCAGGTCTTTCAGGTGGTCTGTGATGTGGCAGGTGATGTCCAGGATGAGGCGTGCGGAGGCGTTCTGGATGCCTTGCAGACTCTTTTAGAGTTTGGCTGTGGTTCCTGTGTAGAGGGTATTGCTGTAGTCCAGTTTGCTGGTTACGAGGGCTTGGGTGACTGTTCCTCTGGTTTTGGTGGGTACCCATTTGTAGATCTTTCAGAGCATGTGGAGGGTGTTGAAGCAGGAGGAGGAGATGGTGTTGACTTGCTGAGTCATGGATAGTGAGGGGTCCAAGATGAATCCTAGGTTGAGTACGTGTTCGGTGGGAGTTGGAGCGGTTCCGAGAGGGGCAGGCCACCAGAAGTCATCCCATGCGGAGGGGGTGGAGCCGAAGATAAGGACTTCCTTCTTGTCCGAATTGAGTTTGAGGCAGCTGTTCTTCATCCATTCGGCGATGGCCTTCATTCCTTCGTGGAGGTAAGTTTTGGCAGAGTCCTTGGTGAGGGAGAGGATCAGCTGGGTGTCATAGGCGAATGAGATGATGTTGAGGTAGTGGGATTGGGTGATGTTAGCGAGCAGGGCCATGTAGACATTGAAGAGGGTCGGACTCAGGGACGAAGCCTAGGGTACGCTGCAGATGATTTTGGTGGCCTCCAAGCGGAATGGGGGAGGCGGACTCTCTGGATTCTGCTGGTACGAAAGGAGGTGACCCAGCCCAGGGCTCTGTCATGGATTCCAGCATTGCTGAGGCATGAGCGTAGGGTGTGGGGGCCGCCAGTAGTTGGTCGCCCATGGTGGGATATGGTGCAGGGCCTGAGCAGAGGCCAAGCCCTACAGCAACCCCCTCCCAAACTCTGCACAGCTTAAGGCTGTGTGTATTGGTGAAGTTGAAACTCATGGGGTTCGGGTTTGAAGGACAGGCCCTCACTGTGCATGCCAAAGAGCTTGCATAATAGGGGGGATGGCTGAGGCTCTGGCAGGGCTGGGCACAGGCCAGGCCTTGTGCCTCATCTCACTCAGGTGCACACACCTGATATTGGAAGTCAATTGGTGATTTGATGTATGCTCGGAAGTAAAGATGATCACAAAATTGTGCCCTGGGTTTGTGTTACCAAAGTAACACAAAGCCTGTGCAAAGTATTAGTAGATCTGGAATCATGTCTGTACATTGCATAGCATTGTGACAAAAGAATAATAAAGTTGTCCATTAAAATATACTAACACAATTTAAAATTAAGACACAACTATTATACATGACATACATATAATGTATGTTTAACCTAGATAGATGGTTTTAACAAAGGAACATTTTTTTATTTATTTTAAAGAAATGTAGTTTTCTCTGTAATGTTTTAAACGTTTTTAGGGGGTTCAACAAAAAAATAACAAGAAAAGAGGGCATGTGAACTTGGATTGAAAAAACTTTACGTTAATATGATATTCTGTAGTGTGCGTGTAAGCAGCTAGCACTGGGTCCCAACCCATGGGTCTAAACACATGCAATTTTTGCACATCTTTGGCAAAATATAGCAATATCTCCATATAGAGGGTTGCAGTCTTGGATGAGGGTGTAAACACTTTTCATCAGGAGGAGAATCACCAAGGTGTGCCAAACATTTAGATGCTTGGTTATGCCAGACTTCCTTAATGGGTAATTTTTTCTAGTATCCCCTGGTCGCAGAGATTGCAAGTAACTTTCTTGGCTGAAACTTTCTTTGAACGTGGAGGGACTGAAAGGAAATCCCAAATAATGGACTGTGAAGAAATCCACACCTGTTGCTATTCATATTGGGACTCTTCAGGTCTACACAATCTTCCGCAGATGCCAGTTTATATATTTGCTATTAAATTCCCCAAAACTAGGAAAAAAACTGAAAAAAACTGAGCAACAGAGAATATCAATACATTTAAATGCCGCTCCTTAATAATAGTAATTGGGGCAGGACCTCCTTCAAAATATTTCATTACACTGACATCAATCAATGAGTATTACTCTGAGTCACTGGTACAAGGGAAACAGCCTTTACTTTGGGACTTGAACCACCCTGTACATTTGCAACGCGGTCTTAACTTAGACTGCATCTTTACAACACATTCATTTACCAAACAAGTTGTTGCACCGATTTGCCTTAAGGAAAGCATTGTTGGACTGATGTTGGATCCCTACTGTTATGCAGACTGGAGTTGGAAAAGTAAATTATGATATTCCAAATGCAGCACTCTCCCCAAGGCAATTCATTTGTAATGACTTGCATGATAAAGTAATGCTTTTTAAAGACGCATTCATGGTTTGCACCTTGTTATTAAGGCATGGGTGATATTTGCCTGCGGGGAACTGTACCGTTTTGGAAACTTTTGGTACAGTGACACATGAAATGTACACATTTCACTAAAAACTAAAAAGGTCTTGGTTTTTCGTGCCTGCTAGGAAACACCGAGGCTCAAAGTTAAAATAAAACAACCCTTTCACAGCAAACACAGTATTTTTTAATACTTAAAGGAAGGAAAGGCTCAGTGATGTTAAAAGTGATGCAGTCTCTCATTGGCTCTATGGTTCCCACAGAAGTATCTCAGGGCCTATGAACATCAAATAAATAAATAAAACCGAAAACAGCCCTGTAATTGGCCACTCTGGGAAAACTACTCAGAAAACAAGCCATCTACATTTACAAAAGAGCTGAAAAGTGTTTGTTGGTCACCAATACCAGATTGTTGTTTAAGGGAGGCAGTTTAATGTAAATGTAATCACAGTCTATCAAACAAATCTGGACACAAAGGGGCATTATTGACATCCCATCAACCTCTCCACCACCACAGCAACCAACGCTTGAGAAAGAATCAGAGGTGTAGCAGATTTTCGAACTTCCAGGTAGCCAAAAAATAATAAGTGAGCAGGAAACTAGGTGCATTTTTGTACAACTAGGTGCTGCATAGAGGACAATCTCTACAAGATTCCATGGGAATCTGTTATCACCTGAGGTCTATGCATCCCAACAGCGTGGCTTCTTCTGAGATGCAGTATAATTGAGCAGCTAAAGGACAAGAGGCTGCTCTACAGGAAATACTGTGTCAACAATGGGAGAATGATGACAAGAAGAAATAGCGTTCTGCAACATGCTGCAGACTTTGCCACAAAGTAGTGGACATTGTAAAAACTAATAAAATAATATTTTCAAAGGGCACAGAAGAACATATCCTCAGAGAGCACAAACACTTGTGGAAAAAAACAAAATAAATACAATAATTATATATAAAAAAACATTTGAAAAGACAAAAAAGCTTTTTAAAGTAATTCTAGAATGTAAAAATACAAAGGAATTACACCGAAAAATTGTGAGAAGAGCACAAAAAACACAAAAAGTCACAAAATTAAAGTGCGCATCGAATCTCATCTATATACAACCAGAGGGTGGGTGCAGATAGAGTTCAGTTGGAGAATGTCAAGATTTGTGCACAGGGTATAGTCAGACACCAGGTCTTTTTCCCACATTCTATACTGGATATGGCTCCGTACCATGTGCAGATGTTCTCTCAAGATGTTCCCTCCAGCTGAAAAACAAGTTACACATTCTGAATGTAGAATATGATTAGAAAAAAACAGAAATTCACTGAAGGAAGGAAACAAAGGTTAAAATGACTCCTTAGTTAGGAATAGAAGTAAGTAAGATCTTATGCTATCTTAAAGAAATGTCAGAAGTGTAAATTACTCAAGAGCTAATGATTAAAACCCCAAAAAACAACTGAAACGTGCCAGTATTAATACAGTGCACTATAGCTTGCACCCTCACCATGCACAGCTTAAGACCTCATATATTACTTCACCCATGACATGTTAAATGGCAACAATGATGGTATCATGATATCTCAAAAGAAATAATTGATGACATCACAGATGACTTCATTCATATACATTTACATATATATATATATATATATATATATATATATATATATATATATATATAAAACCAACATCCTCCTGTTGTCCAAAATGCTTTATTCACCAATAGTTCCTCCCAGTACAACGCGTTTCAGCCGTAGCCTTGATCACGTACCAATTGAGAGTGTCTTACACCCCAGCTATATGCCACAACCAGCATACACATAAAGATAAAAAGAGGACTGTCGGATTACAAGACTGCCCCGCATTGTGCAAATATCAGCACCATCTTAAAATGTCCAAAAAAGTCCATCCACAATACTAAAATTTATCTTTTAGTTACAAATGTATCCACATTGCTTACTCTCTTTGAACATTAATTAATTATAATCATTTAAATCACTCCCATATTAAATATTAAATATTAAATATTGTTAATATCCAAAGTAGTCCAAAATTTATAAAAACATAGTATACACTGGATAGCATTGTATTGCTGAACATAAAAATGTGCATTGGTGTACAGATGTACCTTGATAGCCCTATATTGATGTTCAAAAATTATATGTATGTGTGCAGGTATATGTGTTTTACTGTCTACCACATATCAATACACCCCCACCAGTGTCACATCTATCACAAAATATAGCATAAAAACCCACTAAATACAGATAAAATACAATAAAAATAGACTGACAAAAATACATATCCAGCAACTCCAATTAACCTAGATGTACATTCATCTCCTCACTT
Organism: Pleurodeles waltl; assembly: GCF_031143425.1. Lineage (NCBI taxonomy): Eukaryota > Metazoa > Chordata > Amphibia > Caudata > Salamandridae > Pleurodeles > Pleurodeles waltl. Next base: position 970,062,834 of record NC_090449.1, on the reverse strand, counting down.
GAATTCAAACCCCCAGGGCTCAGGGTGTTGAGTCTGATAATCATCTTTGATTCCAGAATCCTCATCTTTTTCTCTCTATTACCTCCCCTTATACTGGGTTTGATCTGATCAATAACTGCAAAACTCAACAACCTCTCATCCCCATTATGTTTATCGTGGAAGTGTCTTGCCACTGGGTATGTTCGATCAAAATTGCGAATCGCTCAAATGTGTTCAAGAACCCTCTTTTTGGCCTTCTGTATTGTGCTACCCACATACAATTTCCCACAGGGGCACATTAGGCAGTAAACACAGAAATCTGTATTGCAATTGAAATGTCCTCGAATTTGATAGGTCCAATGCCCATTTTCCCCAAACACTTTAAGGCAATTGCTGCTGTATTTGCATGCCTTGCATTGTCTACAGCAGAAAAAGCCCTTAAGCAGAGTGCTAGCACAATGCGAATAAAATCAGTAATAAATTCAGGAATGGAATCCAATTCAGACAAACGGAAGGACTACGTGATCAAGTGCCTTTTGGTTCATTTGGGTTACAGTCATCAGCATTGAAAAGAAAAGAAACTAGAAGGGTGAGACGAGCCCAATATGCTGTACCTTGGTGCCATTTAAAACTATTTCAAATCATTTCAAATTAATTATTTGGTGTAATAGCACACTCCTTTTGGGGTTGGATTGAACAGCTGTGAATAACCAACTGAAAAGGCGGCCAGTTTCAATTGTGCTTTGTGGAGTTCTGATTTTTTTCAATTTGTTTCAATTTATTAAAATTAGAACTGTATCTCCCCTCTGTTTTGAAGGTGTATTCATTAAATAAAAGACACTGTTTGAGGAAGACTATAAATAAACACTCAAACTGAAAGAGAGAGGGTAAAAACAATAAGGAAATTCCTTTTTCCCAGTGGTAGATCTTTTCTACAGCTGCATTATATCTTATTGAGGCAAACTTGTGGTGGTAGAGTGGATCAGAGATTTTGAGAATCCACACTTGGTAGTCCATTGGCTTTATCACCGATATGGCTTCCTCCTTAGAAGTGAGACAAAAAGAGAAATCCAGCAAACTTTTTTCTGCTCTCATGATAGATACTAAGGGAAAAATGGATAATTTTGTGAATGGTGGTTCAGAACTCAAGCTGCAATTACTACACGAAAAAATGGAAAAATTATTGAGAAAGGAGATCTCCAAGTGGTGGGAGATAGAGTCTTTACAAAAGTACATAGATGTTGAAAGAGTACCGAGAGGTCTGAGAATATACACTATACCTACGTATGAAGATCCGGACCCTGACATGCTCGAGGAGTGGGCGAAAAATTCAAAAAACAGCTCACTGAATATGATGAAGATTTTAATTAAATATGCAATTAAGGATAGGAAGAAGATTCTTGAGGAGATTGAGAAGGTGTCAACAGAGATTGTATCATTGACTTCAGAGGATGCAATGGAAGAATTTAAGAAGAACTTGGAGAAAAAATTAAGTAGTTTTGAAGCAGATATTATGTCCAAGAAGCAACGCAAGTTCTAACGGGATTTTAAAGATTACCAATCGGGCAGGATCCTATCTTTTCACCGTAAATATGACCACATGTATGTGGAAAATGACAAAGAATTAACAGCTGAGAACAACAACAGGGATTTCACGTCAGAGGTGGAAGAAAGTGATATCTCAGACGGGAATCAGTCTGATGTATCTGATTCCCTTTTGGACAAGGGTCCGGTTGTAGATAAGAATGCGAGTAGGTCTAAGTTTTTAAAACAATTTTGCCTGCTGAATCAGGGAAGGACAGACCAAAGAAAAGAAGCATTCCCACAACGGGGCAGGGGTAGAGGTACAAGAGACAGAGGGAGAGGAACCGGGCAGCAAAGATACGGGCAAGGAAAAGAAGAACTCAGGCAAACAGGTGTAACAACCAGAGCCCGGAAAAAGATGTGACAACAGTAGTAAATATATCAAAGAGAATATTAACTGAACAAGAGATGAGCCTTCTGTCATTAGGACTGTCTTTCTGCCCTAGAATGGATTTTGACTATGTACAGACTAGAATTGATCTCTTCCATTTGGTTAGAAAATTGAAATTAAAAAAATGGTTTCATACAAAAGTCACTTCAGAGGTGTTGGGAAGTGACAAACATAATGCCAGTACATTAACCATTTCTGATGTGGAGGTATTGCATACGCTATCAAGCTTACATGATGGCATTGAGGCTCATGAGGATCCTGTATTAAACCTAGTGGACTTGGGTATTGAATTGGATTTCCCATGTCCTACTACGTTTAAACTGAAATCTGTATTTTTACCAGCTATACAATGTGAAGCGATTGATGTTTTTGAAAAAGATGTTATTAAGCAATTGAAAAAAGTAAGATATCAAATGAGAAAGAATGAACAACAGAATTTGACTAAGGCACAAATTGAGGCCCTACAAGGTTTGAAGGATCATGGTAGCATTGTAATTAGACAGTCATAAAAAGGGGGAAATGTTGTTGTTTTGGATTTGGATGCCTATCTAGTAGAAGGATTGAGACAGGTCAATGACCAAACTTGTTACACACCGTTAAATCTGATGGATGTTAAAAAATCCAAAACTCAATACTTCGAAATGTTGTCGGATTGGAAGGATAAAGGGCTGCTTAACTGGGAGGAGTATCATTTCCTTAAATGTGACTCACCAGTAATTCCCATTGTGTACCTATTACTGAAAATACACAAGAGTACTGTGAATCCCCCGGGGAGACCCATTGTTTCTGCCATAGGGTCTCTCCTGGAGAATACGTCTAGGTACATTGATTACTTTTTGAGACCTTTTGTTGAAAGTCTTCCATCTTATATAAAAGATACGATGCCGTTTTTAAGGATAATTGATGGAATCCAATGGGAAGATGACTATCTCCTTCTAACTATGGATGTTACTAGCCTGTATATTTGTATACAACATGACTTAGGGTTAGTAGCAATTCGAAATTTTTTAAGGGCAAGATCGCTTTCATTTCTGATGCATACTGAGATGATTTGTGATATGATTAGTTTTTGCCTTAATAACAATTTCTTTCTTTTCGATGATAAGCTGTACAAACAAACACAGGGTACGGCTATGGGGACTTGTTTCGCACCGAGTTATGCAAATCTGGTGATGGGCTGGTGGGAGGAACAAATATCTACTAGCTCATCCGACTTTGATGAAAGGGTTATTCTATGGTGTCGTTATATAGACGACATTTTTGTGATTTGGAAAGGAGATGAGATTTCGGCCAGAGGTTTCGTAGCCTTCCTTAATAACAATGATTACAATTTACATCTGAGTGACCAGAGTAGTAAACAACAGATTACATTTCTAGATGTGGAAATCATGGTCCAAGAACAATCATTAAGGACCAAACTCCATAGAAATCGACGGCTGGTAACAGCATATTCAATGCGAATAGTGCCCATCCACCGAACCTGATTGCCAGTATCCCCTTTGGGGAATTTTAAAGAGCCCGCAGGATTTGCAACACTGAGGAGGATTATCAGAAAGAAAGTGATAATATGCTCTTACGCTTCCAAGAGAGAGGGTATAGGAGTAAAATGATTCTTCAAGCAAAAAGTAAGGCGGATAACATAAAGAGAGAGAATCTGATATACCCGAGGATGGATTCAGATGTAGGTGATCAAAAGGTGAGATTTATCACAACATATTCTAATCAATCACAGGCCCTGAGGAAGATTTTGAACAGGAGTTGGCATATACTACAGACGGACTCCACCTTAGATAGTGTCATCCCTGATCTTAGCCCCACAGAATAACTAGGGATAGTGTTAGAGCTATGTCCCTAGATCATTCTCTGGGTTTTTTCTGCTGTAGACAATGCAAGGCATGCAAATACAGCAGCAATTGCCTTAAAGTGTTTGGGGAAAATGGGCATTGGACCTATCAAATTCGAGGACATTTCAATTGCAATACAGATTTCTGTGTTTACTGCCTAATGTGCCCCTGTGGGAAATTGTATGTGGGTAACACAATACATAAGGCCAAAAAGAGGGTTCTTGAACACATTCCAGCGATTCGCAATTTTGATCGAACATACCCAGTGGCAACACACTTCCATGATAAACATAATGGGGATGAGAGGTTGTTGAGTTTTGCAGTTATTGATCAGATCAAACCCAGTATAAGGGGAGGTAATAGAGAGAAAAAGATAAGGATTCTGGAATCAAAGATGATTATCAGACTCAACACCCTGAGACCTGGGGGTTTGAATTCAAGTGAGGAGATGAATGTACATCTAGGTTAATTGGAGTTGCTTGATATGTATTTTTGTCAGTCTATTTTTATTGTATTTTATCTGTATTTAGTGGGTATTTATGGTATATTTTGGGATAGATGTGACACTGGTGGGGGTGTATTGATATGTGGTAGACAGTAAGACACATATACCTGTGCGCATTTTTATGTTCAGGAATACAATGCTATCCAGTGTATACTATGTTTTTATAAATTTTGAACTACTTTGGATATTAACAATATTTAATATTTAATATTTAATATGGGAGTGATTTAAATGATTATAATTAATTAATGTTCAAAGAGAGTAAGCAATGTGGATACATTTGTAACTATAAGATCAATTTTAGTATTGTGGATGGACTTTTTTGGACATTTTAAGATGGTGCTGATATTTTCACAATGCGGGGTAGTCTTGAAATCCGACAGTCCTCTTTTTATCTTTATGTGAATGCTGGTTGTGGTATATAGCTGGTGTGTAAGACACTCTCAATTGGTACGTGATCAAGGCTACGGCTGAAACGCTTGTACTGGGAGGAAGCATTGGTGAATAAAGCATTTTGGACCTCCATTTGGTGTCCGGGAACTTTCTTGATACAACAGGAGGAATGTTGGTAATAATTTGTGGATGGCTAGGTCCACACCCGGACCGCTACTGAATTAGCAGCCTCGGATGTCTGGCAACGTTGATGTTATATATATATATATATATATATATACATATATATATATATATATATATACATATATATATATATATATATATATATATATATATATATATATATATATCTTCTTTTAAATATGTATTTATGTATGTATTTACACTCCCAACCAAGAAGGGATCCTTAATTTGGGACTAACATTCTGCTGAACTCAGCACTGAACGTCACAGACATTAGGAATTGTATAAGTATGTAAGGAAACTGAAATTGCACAAGTATCATTCAATGAAGTCAAGAGGTATACATACCTGTGTTAATACAAAATCCAAATTATCTAACTTTAGAATTTCAAATGTTGCGCACCTATTGGAGATTCAAGGACTGGCACAGGAGGCCGTTGATATTCCACCTGCAGATGATGTAACCGGGGCATCATTGGAGCATGATCCTAACAAGGGACGTATTGCAATTGTAAGTGGAGACCAAATGGAACCAGAAGAAAGTACATGATCAGTATCACAAATAGGGGCATCACAGATTTACATCCTCTGGCAAATGGGTTTTAACACCCAAGAAAAGGAAAAAGGTGGGTGAAAACCTAAGTCCAAATTTTGTCTTCGGTTCCCTCCGGGTGACAAAATTGAGCGGTTTCATGAGTTGGTTGTAGAGGACTTAATGATCTCGGGAGGAATTTAAACTATGGGAATCAAAGGAATATCTTCTCATCAAGAGATTGGAAGGACAACATGAAGCTCAGAGGTAATCACCCGTCGCTCATCATAAAGCCTCGGGATAAAGGGGGTAGCATCATCCTAATAGGCAGAAGTATGTATTTAGCGGAGGCAAGAAAACATCTGAGTAACATAATGCATTATACCTGTCTATGTAAGAATCCCATGGCTAAGATTGAGAAAGTACCTCATTTCAAACTATGAGCGTGGTATGAAAATGGGTTGTTGGATTGGGATGAGTGCCAATATTTACAAGTGGAAAAAGTGAAAGATGCTACAATAGACTTTCTTCCTAAAATCCATAAAAATATTGAAACTCCCCCAGGAAGTCCTATAGTAATTTCCATGGGGTGCTCTTGGAGAATACCTTGAGATTTCTGGATCTTTTCTTACAGCAGTATATGATGAGCTTCTTTTCTTACTTGCGAAACTCTGGTGATTTCTTAAGGAAAATGGATGGGGTCCCCTGGAAGTTGGATTACATCATGGCGACACTGGATGTGGTGTCCCTCTACACCTCAGTCAATCATGCAGATGGATTACGTGCTTGCGAATATTCTCAAGTACAGGCCCATTGAGCACTTGGCCCACATCCAAATGGTAAGAAGTATTGTCATCTACTACAGGGCACAGTGATGAGCACTTTATTCACCCCATCTATACAAACGTATTCATGAGGTGGTGGGAGAAGGAGGTGACCCGGCTGAGTAAAATGGTCATTTAATGGATAAAGTGGCATTACGATCATGTTTTATAGATGATCTTTTCATTTTGTAGGAGGGGGATAAATTGGAATTGCAGGAATTGACACAGAGTGTGAATTCTAATGAGTATAACATCAGATTCCCTTATGTGTACAGTAAGGTCCTTTGTGAATTCTGAATATTGAATTGAATGTTCTGGATGGCAAGTTGGTTAGAAAAATACATAGGAAGCCAACAGCAACTAATGCATTCCTGCATGTCAACAGTGGCCATCCAGAGTGTTAAAGTGGAGCATCCCTTATAGTCAAACGATAAGAGTGAAAAGGACCTGTTCTACTGGCAAAGAATGTAACAAGGAAATTGAGATAATGATGGAACGATTTATTGAATGTGGCTATCCTGTGGGTTTTTTGGAAAGTTCAAAGGAGAGTGTTACTACAAAATGGTGGCAGGAATTATTGTACCCTCAGAAAAGGGATCATGTGAAAAAGGATGAAAGAATTATAAGATTAATTTTGGAGTGCAATACAGCCCAATCCAGAATGAGGAAGGCCTTGTGTAAGAACTGGCATGTTTTTGTAGGGATGAGCACTTGAAAAATATTCTGGATGTTGGTCCCCAAATAACCTCTAAGAGAACAAGTTCATTGGGTGACATATTGACATGTAGTTCTTAGACTCAAAAAAAGAAATGGGAGCAGGCAATCGGTTGATTTTCAATACCCAGGGGTTAGTCAAGTGTGATACCTGTAAAGCCTGAAGAAATGGTTTGAATTGCAAGGAATATTGGACATTTGAAGGCCTGAGTATCAAAATACGAGAGAGAATAACCTGTAACACAGACCATGTTATTTATGTATCAAAATGTGTGTGCAATAAGTCATATGTGGGCAGCACTATAAAAAAAACTAAAAGTCAGATCTCTACAGCATATTCGAGCTATCAGAAATGCCGATTGTAGTTATCCAATGGCTGGTCATTTTGAACAATATCATGCTCAGTCTCTAATGAGTTTCCAGTACTATGGAATCAAACATGTAAAACCTCACCCTCGGGGGAGAAAGGGAAAACGAGCTTAGAAGAGAGAAATCCCAATTAATCATAATGCTGGGAATGGAGGTACTGTGAGGACATAACATTGATTCTGAATTGTATGTCCATGTGTACAGTTGTGAAGTGCCTTTCTACCAACTGTCCCATGATTCCATTATTAATTGGTGGTGCCCACTTGGATTGGTATTCTGTAACTTGGACTCTGAGAGGCACTGTGGGTCCACTTCTTTGAAACCTGGGACTGGGATGTATTGTTTCTATATGAAAATTTGTATTCTATTATGCACTTTGGGCTATAAGAGCACTTGTTTTCAGGCATACTCTCTTATTTGTTAATCATTCCCCTTTATTTAGTAGATATTATACAATGCCCCTATAGGTTAGATGTTCCTTATTTAAAATTAATCTTGAGACATGGGCACATATTTATACTTTTTGCCACAAAATTGGGCTAACACAGTTTTGCGGCAAAATGTTTAGTGCCGGCTTGCGTCATTTCACAACTCCAGCCAGGGGCTCTATTTATTGAATGGCGCACGCCAGCACTAAATTTGGGCTACCATCTTAAAATAAGACGCTAGCTGGTTTGGGGTGGCGGTAGGGAAAGAGGGGGTTGTGCATCAGAAAAAGACACCAGCCTGGTTGGAGGGAAAAAAATGCCTCTAACCAGAGTAGCACCATTTCTTGGCACACGACCACCAAAAACATGACTCCTGTCTTAGGAAAGACAAGGTCCAGCGCAGGGGACAAGTTTTTCTTGGGCATGGCCATTGCACCCTGTGCCATGCAGGGGCCCCAAGGCAGGGCCCCTGATGCAAATAAAATAAATATGTAAAAATATACTTACCTGGACTTAACTGGGATGAGGTCCTCCATCCTTGGGTGTCCCTGTGGTGGGGGTGTTCCTGGGGCTTGGGGAGGGCACCTGTAGACCCATTCCATGGTGTTTAACCATCAAAGTTGGTCCACACGTTCCTTAACGCCTGGTCTGACCCAGGCATTAAATAATGGCCCTAAGCAAGCTTATTTATAAGCTTGTTTAGTGCCATTATTTAGGCCCACCGTTCGTGCATGGGAGGATAAATATGGCGCTACAGGCTAAGAGTCATTTTTTAGACAGGAGCACCTACCATGCATCTCATTGACGCAAGGTGTGTTCACGCATCCAACAAATGACGTTAACTACTATATTTTGATGCTAGACGTGTCTAGAGTCAAAATATAAATATGAAGTTAAGTTTGCGCCACATTTGCATTAAAAAAATGACGCTAATGCGGCGCGAACAAAGTATAAATATTTCCCTTGGTATATTGACTTGCACTTTAAAGAAGCACTAGCACTAGCACTTTGTCCTGTTGGTTGCTTGTATTTTTTACCAACTTTATGTGATCTCTCATAAATATGATGATTTAGAGAGCAATGTGGATGGAGGGTACCAGTTAATTGAGATGGAATTTTATGAAGTGTATTGTGAGTATCTTTTATGATGCCAGGGTGATTTGCACTGTGAGGTTTTAGCATTTTATCTGGTTTGAACAATGGGGTGTGATGTCTTGAGTGAATAACATCTTGGGAAGTTATATGGCTGGACAGTGCTGTTTCATTGCAAGGAAATTAGTTGAAGATTGGTAGCAACTCGTTCAGCTATTATGGTGTCATGTATTTCAGATAGTATTAGCATTTTACATGCACTGGCACTTTGGAGTTGCTGGGGGGGTACCCTTTGAGACCCTTGGTCCAGCAGTTATGACCAATAGACTATGGGCACTAGGTTGAGTACATGCTCTCCTTATGCTGTGTCTTGTTATTTAGGGATTTTGGGTCCCATTTGCTTTAGGAGAATAGGAATTAATTCATGTAGAACTGTAATAGTGCTGTTGTCTTATGGGAAATTGATATGGACCGGCTTGTGGGTTCAATATTGAGGACTCATGTTTGATGACAAATAAGGGGATGATCGCTAAAATGACAGGTATATGGAACGGATGAAGTGCTTTGCACCACAATAGTGAAGTATTCATGCTTGAAAGTCAAATCACATGAGAAAATGATGATGTATAGATGTGAACCATATGTGCAGGTTAATGGTTCAAAAAAGGATCTAAATATATGTGAAAACTGTTGTTGAGAAATCTCTTTGTTTAGGAAAACATGTGGGGTATTTTGATTTGTGGATCATTACACCTATTTATATTTATGAATTTTTATGTGATTTCAAAAATATTTATAGGATGTTTGAAATAATATTTAATTTTTGATATGCACAGGAGCACACACTGGAATTGGTTGTCCATAGACGATTAGAGGGGTTGGTAATTTGGCAAAGAAACGGTGGGTGAATTAAGCCACGATGTGATGTGGGTTAACGCTCTAGTGTTTTGGGCTGTGGAAATGATAGGAGGACGATGTGCTGTACACAGGCCTGTTTGAACGCGTCAGCTGTGATTAGTTTTATGTCTGTTGTGCCAAGAATAAAAATCATCTTTTAAAGCCAATCTGATGCAGTTGGATGAATTCCTGGTGGTGCCGCTGGTCAGAAAGCAGACTGAGTGGTGGAAACACACATATATGTATATCACTGAAAAAAACCAAAGGCCACATGGACATTATAGTTAAGAAATAGAATTTTAAAAAAGCATAGAAATTCATTGAAAAAACAAAGGTTGCACGGACGTTATAGTTAGGCTCACATTTTAAACTTACAAAACAAGAGAAATTCACCTGTTATAGTTAGAGATATCTCAAGTAACTATCACTCATGCCCTAAGGTCACAATAACTCGCATCCCTGCATGCAGTTTGTTCATTAAAAAAAATTACTGCAAGTTTTACATTGATAATATTAGTGATGTTATCAAAGATGCCTTAGAGCTGTGATTTGTGGAGTAATTAGCAGTGCAAGGAGATGGCAAGCCCCCTACACACAATTTCTTCATTGCCCCAGGGAGGTGGTGGTCCCTGGGGCTGCGGGGGGTAATCGTCCCCGCATACATGTAAGCAAATTACCTGGGGAGGTGGCTGTACCTGGAGCTGTGGGGGGGACAATCCCTCCCAAGTTCATTTACATCTGTGCCCAGGGGAGGTGGTGGTCCCTAGGGCTGCTGGGGGGTCGGTGACCCCCCCCATTATATATAATGAAAGCCCCTGGGAGGTGGTGGTCCCTGGAGCTCTGGCGGGGCTGGGTGGCGCCTGCATTTCTTTTGACAATAGTCCCGGGGAGGTCATGGCCCCAGGGCTGAGGGGGGCCAGGAGGGCCCCCATTTAAAAATAACAATGTCCAAAGAACTTGGTACACATGGGGTTTATTTAAAAACAAGCTTTTTTTGCCGCAAATTCATATATTTTGTGAATTAGTGGAACTTTTTTTTTTTATAATGCTATTTAGCTCTGGGACCCATTGCTAATGGGTGTGGATGGCCCTACCCTGGCCCCTTGTTTTTTTTAACTTTTTTGTGGGACTCGACTGAGGCTAAGTCAAAAGATGGCTGCCAATACTTCCTGGTTGAAGTGTTAGCAGCCAAACAGAGCTGTTCATTTGCTGTATATATATATACATAGGGCCACAATTTCACCCTTGGTAGCTTGGCTCATGAACAATCAGGCCAACCTCCTATGCCGCTTGGGGGACTCCACCATCATAACGGTGGAGCCCCCATCCTATTACAATGTTACTGCCAGGCTGACCAGCAGGAACATTGTAATAGAGCATTCCCGCCAGTCAGTCTGGTGGGAACAGTGCTACGGTATAGAGCTCTGCTGCATTAAGGGAGCCGAGTTCTATAAAGTAGAACAGAGGAGGCAGAGCAGCACTCCTGCAAAGCAGACACTGCACTTTCCCGCAGTGCCTGGCTGGGGGGCCCCTGCACTGTCTAGGCCATGTCCATGGGCAGTGCAGGGGCACCCTTCTGGCCCCCTGCACTGACGTTCTGCCACTCTTTTCATGTTGGGGTCCCGCCATGAAAAGGCTGGCGGATATTGGGTTTGTAATCAGCCAGGCGACATTAAACCCTTCTGTGCTGAGGACGTAACGGAGAGAGTGATAGCGCTCCCTCCATGGGCTTCCCTCCCACCCCCCCAATGCAGGGATGGAGCCCTTCCCCTTCCACCCTCGTCCCCCTCACCCCCCAATGACGTCAGCGCGCGATCGCACTGCTGGTCGCACTGGAAGCCATTTGCTTCCAGATAACAAATGGAGAAACAGGTGAGTTTCTCCTCCGGTGGGTGGGGGGGTTTCAATCAAAGAGGAATCGGGGGAAAGGAAAGGGTTTTCCTTTTCCCCGGTGTCTCTTTGAGAATATCTGCTGCCCGACCGCATTGCGAGAGGGCAGCAGGAATGCCCACTAGAGGCCAAGGATTATTACTTTTTTATTTTATTTTAATTGTTTCTGTGTCGGGGAGCGGCCCCTTTGGCAAGGGTCGTTCCCCTTTGGGGGCATGTGTTTTATGGCCATATAAACCACTGGAACGCCAGGGATGTTTTTATTATTTGTTTATTCATGTGGGGGGGTGCCCCCTTGGGCAGGGGGGGCATAGAACTGTTGGCCATTTCGGCCTATTTTTTTTGGCCCATCTGCCCCCAAGGGGGGCAGAATCCACTTAGACACTAGGGATAGTGTATGTGTTTAGTGGATGGGGAGGGTGGCCCCTTGGGCAAGGGTCACTCCCCTTTGTGGGACACGTGTTTTATGACCATTTCTGCCTCCCTCAGGGGCAGATTTGCCTATTATTTTTAGGCAGAAACCACTGGAATACAAAGCAAAACAAAAACGCTGTGGGATAGCGTAACTGGATGGATGGAATGCAGAACCAATCAAACATTCACCCCCAGTCACAGATCTGGGTTTAATCCATCCGTTATTTTGCTCACCATGCCACCCCAGTTTGAACCCAGCCATATGCAAATCAGTCTTGACCCTGTTCCTCCTGGGAACAGTCCAGCCCGAACTGCCAGGCCAGGTTCTCCCTGGACCGGAAACAAGCATCCTGGGACCGGTTTCGGGGTTTCACCCCTCATCAGCCAGGCTAGCTTGAATCCAGTGGCACAGTGAGCCCGGGACCCACGTCTGGGCATACCCGGCGCACTTAGGGCGGCAAAAGCAAAGCAAAACATAAAACGCTGTGGGATAGCGTAACTGGATGGACGGAATGCGGAACCAATCAAACATTCACCCCCAGTCACAGATCTGGGTTTAATCCATCCGTTATTTTGCTCACCATGCCACCCCAGTTTGAACCCAGCCATATGCAAATCAGTCTTGACCCTGTTCCTCATGGGAACAGTCCAGCCCAAACTGCCAGGCCAGGTTCTCCCTGGACCGGAAACAAGCATCCTGGGACCGGTTTCGGGGTTTCACCCCTCATCAGCCAGGCTAGCTTGAATCCAGTGGCACAGTGAGCCCGGGACCCATGTCTGGGCATACCCGGCGCACTTAGGGCGGCAAAAGCAAAGCAAAACAAAAACGCTGTGGGATAGCGTAACTGGATGGACGGAATGCGGAACCAATCAAACATTCACCCCCAGTCACAGATCTGGGTTTAATCCATCCGTTATTTTGCTCACCATGCCACCCCAGTTTGAACCCAACCATATGCAAATCAGTCTTGACCCTGTTCCTCATGGGAACAGTCCAGCCCGAACTGCCAGGCCAGGTTCTCCCTGGACCGGAAACAAGCATCCTGGGACCGGTTTCGGGGTTTCACCCCTCATCAGCCAGGCTAGCTTGAATCCAGTGGCACAGTGAGCCCGGGACCCACGTATGGGCATACCCGGGGCACTTAGGGCGGCAAAAGCAAAGCAAAACAAAAACGCTGTGGGATAGCGTAACTGGATGGACGGAATGCGGAACCAATCAAACATTCACCCCCAGTCACAGATCTGGGTTTAATCCATCCGTTATTTTGCTCACCATGCCACCCCAGTTTGAACCCAGCCATATGCAAATCAGTCTTGACCCTGTTCCTCATGGGAACAGTCCAGCCCGAACTGCCAGGCCAGGTTCTCCCTGGACCGGAAACAAGCATCCTGGGACCGGTTTCGGGGTTTCACCCCTCATCAGCCAGGCTAGCTTGAATCCAGTGGCACAGTGAGCCCGGGACCCACGTCTGGGCAAACCCGGCACACTTAGGGCGGCAAAAGCAAAGCAAAACAAAAACGCTGTGGGATAGCGTAACTGGATGGACGGAATGCGGAACCAATCAAACATTCACCCCCAGTCACAGATCTGGGTTTAATCCATCCGTTATTTTGCTCACCATGCCACCCCAGTTTGAACCCAGCCATATGCAAATCAGTCTTGACCCTGTTCCTCATGGGAACAGTCCAGCCCGAACTGCCAGGCCAGGTTCTCCCTGGACCTGAAACAAGCATCCTGGGACCGGTTTCGGGGTTTCACCCCTCATCAGCCAGGCTAGCTTGAATCCAGTGGCACAGTGAGCCCGGGACCCACGTCTGGGCAAACCCGGCGCACTTAGGGCGGCAAAAGCAAAGCAAATCAAAAACGCTGTGGGATAGCGTAACTGGATGGACGGAATGCGGAACCAATCAAACATTCACCCCCAGTCACAGATCTGGGTTTAATCCATCCGTTATTTTGCTCACCATGCCACCCCAGTTTGAACCCAGCCATATGCAAATCAGTCTTGACCCTGTTCCTCATGGGAACAGTCCAGCCCGAACTGCCAGGCCAGGTTCTCCCTGGACCGGAAACAAGCATCCTGGGACCGGTTTCGGGGTTTCACCCCTCATCAGCCAGGCTAGCTTGAATCCAGTGGCACAGTGAGCCCGGGACCCACGTCTGGGCATACCCGGCGCTCTTAGGGCGGCAAAAGCAAAGCAAAACAAAAACGCTGTGGGATAGAGTAACTGGATGGACGGAATGCGGAACCAATCAAACATTCACCCCCAGTCACAGATCTGGGTTTAATCCATCCGTTATTTTGCTCACCATGCCACCCCAGTTTGAACCCAGCCATATGCAAATCAGTCTTGACCCTGTTCCTCATGGGAACAGTCCAGCCCGAACTGCCAGGCCAGGTTCTCCCTGGACCGGAAACAAGCATCCTGGGACCGGTTTCAGGGTTTCACCCCTCATCAGCCAGGCTAGCTTGAATCCAGTGGCACAGTGAGCCCGGGACCCACGTCTGGGCATACCCGGCGCACTTAGGGCGGCAAAAGCAAAGCAAAACAAAAACGCTGTGGGATAGCGTAACTGGATGGACGGAATGCGGAACCAATCAAACATTCACCCCCAGTCACAGATCTGGGTTTAATCCATCCGTTATTTTGCTCACCATGCCACCCCAGTTTGAACCCAGCCATATGCAAATCAGTCTTGACCCTGTTCCTCATGGGAACAGTCCAGCCCGAACTGCCAGGCCAGGTTCTCCCTGGACCGGAAACAAGCATCCTGGGACCGGTTTCGGGGTTTCACCCCTCATCAGCCAGGCTAGCTTGAATCCAGTGGCACAGTGAGCCCGGGACCCACGTCTGGGCATACCCGGCGCACTTAGGGCGGCAAAAGCAAAGCAAAACAAAAACGCTGTGGGATAGCGTAACTGGATGGACGGAATGCGGAACCAATCAAACATTCTCCCCCAGTCACAGATCTGGGTTTAATCCATCCGTTATTTTGCTCACCATGCCACCCCAGTTTGAACCCAGCCATATGCAAATCATTCTTGACCCTGTTCTTCATGGGAACAGTCCAGCCCGAACTGCCAGGCCAGGTTCTCCCTGGACCGGAAACAAGCATCCTGGGACCGGTTTCAGGGTTTCACCCCTCATCAGCCAGGCTAGCTTGAATCCAGTGGCACAGTGAGCCCGGGACCCACTTCTGGGCATACCCGGCGCACTTTGGGCGGCAAAAGCAAAGCAAAACAAAAACGCTGTGGGATAGCGTAACTGGATGGATGGAATGCGGAACCAATCAAACATTCACCCCCAGTCACAGATCTGGGTTTAATCCATCCGTTATTTTGCTCACCATGCCACCCCAGTTTGAACCCAGCCATATGCAAATCAGTCTTGACCCTGTTCCTCATGGGAACAGTCCAGCCCGAACTGCCAGGCCAGGTTCTCCCTGGACCGGAAACAAGCATCCTGGGACCGGTTTCGGGGTTTCACCCCTCATCAGCCAGGCTAGCTTGAATCCAGTGGCACAGTGAGCCCGGGACCCACGTCTGGGCATACCCGGCGCACTTAGGGCGGCAAAAGCAAAGCAAAACAAAAACGCTGTGGGATAGCGTAACTGGATGGACGGAATGCGGAACCAATCAAACATTCACCCCCAGTCACAGATCTGGGTTTAATCCATCCGTTATTTTGCTCACCATGCCACCCCAGTTTGAACCCAGCCATATGCAAATCAGTCTTGACCCTGTTCCTCATGGGAACAGTCCAGCCCGAACTGCCAGGCCAGGTTCTCCCTGGACCGGAAACAAGCATCCTGGGACCGGTTTCGGGGTTTCACCCCTCATCAGCCAGGCTAGCTTGAATCCAGTGGCACAGTGAGCCCGGGACCCACGTCTGGGCATACCCGGCGCACTTAGGGCGGCAAAAGCAAAGCAAAACAAAAACGCTGTGGGATAGCGTAACTGGATGGACGGAATGCGGAACCAATCAAACATTCTCCCCCAGTCACAGATCTGGGTTTAATCCATCCGTTATTTTGCTCACCATGCCACCCCAGTTTGAACCCAGCCATATGCAAATCATTCTTGACCCTGTTCTTCATGGGAACAGTCCAGCCCGAACTGCCAGGCCAGGTTCTCCCTGGACCGGAAACAAGCATCCTGGGACCGGTTTCAGGGTTTCACCCCTCATCAGCCAGGCTAGCTTGAATCCAGTGGCACAGTGAGCCCGGGACCCACTTCTGGGCATACCCGGCGCACTTTGGGCAGCAAAAGCAAAGCAAAACAAAAACGCTGTGGGATAGCGTAACTGGATGGATGGAATGCGGAACCAATCAAACATTCACCCCCAGTCACAGATCTGGGTTTAATCCATCCGTTATTTTGCTCACCAAGGCACCCCAGTTTGAACCCAGCCATATGCAAATCAGTCTTGACCCTGTTCCTCATGGGAACAGTCCAGCCCGAACTGCCAGGCCAGGTTCTCCCTGGACCGGAAACAAGCATCCTGGGACCGGTTTCGGGGTTTCACCCCTCATCAGCCAGGCTAGCTTGAATCCAGTGGCACAGTGAGCCCGGGACCCACGTCTGGGCATACCCGGCGCACTTAGGGCGGCAAAAGCAAAGCAAAACAAAAACGCTGTGGGATACCACTGGAATGCCAGGGATGTTTTTTTATTTGTTTATTTATGTGGGGGGGTGCCCCCTTGGGCAAGGGGGGCATAGAACTGTTGGCCATTTCGGCCTATTTTTTTGGGATCATGGGGCAGAAGCCACTTAGGCACTAGGGATAGTGTATGTGTTTAGTGGATGGGGAGGGCAGCCCCTTGGGCAAGGGTCACTCCCCTTTGTGGGACACGTGTTTTATGGCCATTTCTGCCTCCCTCGGGGGCAGATTTGCCTATTATTTTTAGGCTGATCTGGGGGGGCAGAAACCACTGGAATGCCAGGGATGTTTTTTTATTTGTTTATTTATGTGGGGGGGGGGTGCCCCCTTGGCCAAGGGGCACCCCCCAGAGAGGGGCATAGAACTGTTGGCCATTTCTACCCACAGCCTATTTTGTTTTAGGCCCATCTGCCCGAAGGGGGGCAGAAGCAACTTAGGCACCAGGGATAGTGTGTGTGTTTAGTGGATGGGGGGGTGGCCCCTTGGGCAAGGGTCGCTCCCCTTTGTGGGACATGTGTTTTATGGCAATTTCTGCCCCCCCTTGGTGGCAGATGTGCCTATTATTTTTTAAACCACTGGAACGCCAGGGATTTTTTTTATTTGTTTATTTATGTGGGGGGGGTGCCCCCTTGGGCAAGAGGGGCATAGAACTGTTGGCCATTTCTGCCCCACTTGGGGGCAGATCAGCCTATTGGTTTAGGCCCATTGCCCCCAAGGGGGGCAGAAGCCACTTAGGCACCAGGGATAGTGTGTGTGTGTGCTTTTTTTGTTTGGGTGGTGGACCCTTGGGCAAGGGTCGCTCCCCATGGGGACCCACTACTAAAGGTATTTTCTGCCCCCCTTGGGGCCGATAGGCCTACTTTGTAGTAGGCCCACCTGCCCCTATGGGGGGCAGAATCCACTTAGGCACCAATTTCTAAATGCTTAGTTGTGTGGTGTTTGTCAAGTGGTGAAGTATTTGCATTTGTGATAAAAAAGAAATTCTCCTTTTTGTTCTAGTTCAAAGCTTTTGCTTTCTTTGCTGTGGCTCCTTGCGGTTTTGGTGGTGATTGACCTGTGGTTTGCATAGTTGCATATTTTAGGTAAGTAAAACAATTTACTCCAAAGGAGTATCGTTGCCATGCATGAATTACATGTTTGTAGGTGGTGTACTAAATGCAGGATTGTGTGTGAAATTGTCCTTATATTTGAGCACAATTATATTTGTGTTGTCTTATTTCTAATTTGCTTTTCTTTCTTTCTTTTTAGTCGGATATCATTGGTGATTGCTGTGTCTGTGTAGAGTATTTGCTGGTGAGTCAAGCTTTTTCAGGCAAGTGAGCAGTATAGTTTTTGAGTTTATAACTCTTACTGATAAAGCTACACTTTATTACTTATCTTACACAGTGCTGGTTGTTGGTGGTGCATTTGTCCAGTTACTTTTCGTAGGAAAGATCATGGCTAGCCACAATATGACCACTCAGCAGGTGGTTGGTATGCTTTTTGAGTCATTGTCTGATCATGATTATGAGACGAACTCTGCATCTGAGGCCGAGGAGGAAGTGAGAGATTCTGGCAGTGACGTTTCTGTCAGAGAGGAATCTTCTGATGAGGAAGCTACTCTCAGTGCAGATGAAGGGCCTGTTTTAGAGGAGGACACTGATGTGCCATTAGTGCAGCAACCTGGGGCTGAAAGGTTTCCCATTAGAAGACCTGAACTCTGGGTTGTCCCAAACATGGAGTAGCCAGAGTCGCCTTCCTTTACTGGTCTTCCAGGGTGTAGAGTCAATACAGAGAACTTTTTGCCTGTCAATGTCTTTGAGTTATTTGTGTCTGATGTGTTTTTGAAAGAGATTGTTGAGCAGACTAATTTGTATGCGGAGCAGTATTTGAGGGACAACGCTACTAGACTTAGGCCACACTCTTGAGCTACCCAGTGGATTCCCACAAATTTGGAGGAGATGAAAAGGTTTTTGGGTTTGACTCTTTTGATGGGGTTGTTAAGGAAGCTGTCACTGGCTTCTTATTGGTCTACTAGTCCCTTGAAGGCAACAGCTATATTTCCTGCAACCATGAGTCGTAATCGGTATTTGCTTCTTCTTAGGATGCTGCATTTTGTTGACAATGCATTAGCCTTGTCACAAGATCACCCTGATTCTGACCGTCTTTTTAAGATTAGGCCTATCCTTGATCATTTTGTAGATCGGTTTTCAGAGGTCTATGATCCAGGCAAAGAAATAGCTGTGGACGAGTCTTTAGTCCTCTTCAAGGGTCGTTTGGTTTTTAGGCAGTACATTCCTATCAAGAGGGCACTATATGGAATTAAATTGTATACGCTGTCTAAAAGTAGTACAGGATATGTGTATAGTTTCTGTGTCTACACTGGTAGGGATTCCAGTACTGACCCCCCCTGGTTGTCCTCCCACTTTTGGAGTTACTGAGAAAATTGTGTGGGAACTTGGTAGACGACTGTTCAACAAAGGTCACCATTTGTATGCATATAACTTCTACACTGGAGTGCAGTTGTTCAAGGAATTGTTTAGAGTGGACACTGTTGCTTGTGGAACAATTTGCTGTAACCGGAAAGGCTATCCAAAGGAGCTTGTCTGTAAAAAACTTGAGAGGGGACAGTGCAGTGCCTTGCGGAATGATGAACTGCTAGCTTTGAAGTTTTCAGACAGGAAGGATGTCTACATGCTAAGTACCATCCATGATGAGAGTACTTCCCCCGTGACTGTTTTGGGCCAGGTTGCTGAAGTGCACAAACCTGTGTGCATTTTAGATTATAATAAGCACATGGGAGTTGTAGATAGAGTTGATCAGAGGTTGGAACCTTATATTGCTATTCGTAAGACTTACGTTTGGTGTAAGAAGTTAGCAATTCACCTCTTCCACTTGGCAACTTTTAATGCTTTCATTGTGTTTAAGGATAGGTCTCCAGAGTCAAAGATGACATTTGTGAAATTTCAGGAGTCAGTGATAGAGAGCCTTATTGTGGTGGAACAGGCAAGAGTTCCTAGAGAAGCATGTGGCTAGATTGAAAGATCGCCACTTTGCTGATCACATTCCTCCCATGCCCAAAAAAGACTTTCCAGCTAAGAAATGTAGAGTCGGTGGTGGAAGAGTATCTAGAGGGAGACTCGAATGTACTGCCTGGGCTGTGTGTGGGTGGTTGTTTCAAGAATTACCACACCCAGAAGAATTACTGGGAACTACTATAAGTGTAAATTGCCTGTTTTATATTTTCATGTGTTCAGTTTCATGGTTGGCATTTCTGTCATGTAACTACTTAGAGCTTTTGTGTTTGTAGTTTTGTATTTATTTATAATTAGTTAGTGATTTCTTTGTTTTTAAAACCAAAAAAAGTGATGCCATTGTGTGTGGAGTGGTGCTTGGCTGACGGTGTACATATTGACTTGCTATTGGCTACTGCAACACACTGCCAGCCAAACGCCAGTCCACACACTCCCATCAGCTGGTGTGTTTGCTGTATCAGGCATGTGGGCGTATTTAAGTGATGGGCCCTTGAGTGGCGCTGTCTGTCGATGGGAGTGTTGTAATGTGCTGGGCCCGTGGCTAGCGGTGTGAATGGTCATGTGCATGTCATGTATGAAAGGTGTGTGAATGGACTGTAAAGCGGTTGGTGCCTTGTCGTGGCTTTACAGCTCACAAGCTGTGAGCCATTGGTTCAGTTTTTTGGCCTTTCAGTTACTAACAGTGCATTTCATTTTTGTGAAATCTCTTGTTAATAAAATTTGATCCACTGAGCCATCACTCACCCTCGTGCCAAATCCAACCAGTATGTGTGGTAAAAATGACAAAACCTGCTCTGCTGTAATAAAGTGTTGCAGCACACCTGTGACACGGGTGGGACCCCGATGATGAAGCATGCCACCAACTTGGTTGGTGGGTGAGGAGTCTTTTTAACACAACCTAAGTGTGTTTCTTTTCACAATTTTAGTGTTTGAAACATCATATAAGTACTGTATGTGGACACACCAAAATTATCTATTGTAAAAGTACCTGTTTTTGTTGGGGGGCACCTATGTTTTTGGTCCCGGGTGCGGCCTTCACCTAGGGAAACCTACCAAACCCAGACATGTTTTAAAAATATACACCCCAAGGAGTCCAAGGAGGTGTGGCTTGCCTGGATTCCCCAACATTTTCTTACCCAGATTCCTCTGCAAACCTTAACATTTTCTTAAAAAGCATATTTTCCTCACTTTTCTTTGAGGGATCACTGCTGCGGCACAAGCTTCCTATTGCCCAGCCTTCCTCTCAGTCTCATAAGTAAAATGATACCTCAGTTGTGTGGGTCCTCAAAGCAGAGTCAGCCCAAAATAGGTATAAAAGAAAAATATGTGGTTAGCAACTCGCTGTACTATCCATTCAATCTCTACAGGTTGTTGGCATTTTTCGGTTGCAGACACCTGGGCCACCCACACAAGTGAGGTATCATTTTTATCGGGAGACTTGGAGGAACATTGGGTGGAAGGGAATTTGTGGCTCATCTCAGATTCTAGAGCTTTCTGTCACCGAATTGAGAGGAAAAAGTATTCTTTGGGCCAAATTTTGCGGTTTGCAAAGGATTCTGGGTAACAGAACCTGGTCAGAGCCCCACAAGTCACCCCATCATGGATTCCCCTAGGTGTCTAGTTTTAGAAAATGCACAGGTTTGCTAGGTTTCCCCAGGTGCCGGCTGAGCTAGAGGCCAAAATCCAGAGCTAGGCACTTTGCAAAAAACAGCTCTGTTTTCTTTGCGAAAATGTGATGTGTCCATTTTGTGTTTTCTGTCGCGAGCATTAGGCCTACTCATGCAAGTGAGGTACCATTTTTATCAGAAGACTTGTGGGAACACAGAATAGTAAAACGAGTGTTATTGCCCTTCGTCTTTCTCTACATTTTTTCCTTCCAAATGTAATACAGTGTGTTAAAAATACATCTATTTGAGAAATACCCTGTAATTCACATGCTAGTATGGGCAACCCGGAATTCAGAAATGTGCAAATAACCACTGCTTCTCAACACCTTATCTAGTGCTCATTTTGGAAATACAAAGGTTTTCTTGATACCTATTTTTCACTTTTTATATTTCAGCAAATTAATTGCTGTATACCCAGTATGGAATGAAAACCCATTGCAAGGTGCAGCTCATTTATTGGCTCTGGGTACCTAGGGTTCTTGATGAACCTACAAGCCCTATATATCCCCATAACCAGCAGAGTCCAACAGATGTAACAGTATATTGCTTTCAAAAATCTGACATCGCAGGAAACAGTTACAGAGTAAAACGTGGAGAAAAATGGCTGTTTTTTTTCACCTCAATTTTAATATTCTTTTATTTTAGCTGTTATTTTCTGTAGTAACACTTGTAGGATCTACACAAATGACCGCTTGATGAATTCAGAATTTTGTCTACTTTTTAGAAATGTTTAGTTTTTTGGGATCCAGCATTGGTTTCTCACCTATTTCTGTCACTAACTGGAAGAAGGCTGAAAGCACGAAAAATAGGAAACATGGGGTATGTCCCAGTAAAATGTCAAAATTGTGTTGGAAAATGGGGTTTTCTAATTCAAGTCTGCCTGTTTCTGAATCCCTAGGATGTTGGAAAAAAAGGATGGAAATTTGGCCTGGGTAGCTTATGTTGAGAAAAAGTTATGAGGGCCTAAGCGCAAACTGCCTCAAATAGCCAAAAAAAGGCTTGACACAGGAGGGGAAAAGGTCTGGCAGTGAAGGGGTTAAGTTCAGCGCTGCCATGACTGGTTACAAGGCCAACCACCATCGCCCAGTTGGGATTTGTGATCCTGGTGGGGATGGCGGTCTTTAGGCGGGTCCACCCACCAAATTGGTAATTGGGCAGTCAGACCGCCTGCAGTGCAGTGGACAAACTGTCAATGCGAATGTGGCGGTCCTCGGACTGTCACGCTTGTAATGAGGCCCTTAGTCACTTTTTTGGTTCTTTTTCTCTTGATGTTGAGTGAAGCTCATCAGCAGGTTGGCTTGTGGTTTGACAATGGTGGCTTGCTTCAGTGGTTCGTTTCAAAATTATCCTGAAAATGTGGTATATGATGGGGAGATATATGTAACAATTATTCTAACAGTGAAGACATAGATTATTCACTGGAATGTCCTGTATTGCTTTGGACAGAAACGTTTTTTTTAAATAATTTATTCATATCACACAATGCCCCACACCTTAGTATAGTAGCACCTGGAGTTAGAATTATTCACACAAAATTACAAAACATTATTACATATAAAACAAATAAAACAAATAACAATTGTCTAATCACTCCACAGATCAAGTAACGGCCAGAATGCTGGCTGTGTCCAGTAAAATGTGGTGGAAAAGCAATCGGACTTCAACCTTCCAAATTGTTACCTACAATATGGCAGTAGGTCTTATTTTGAAAGCTCAGTCCACAGAATAGGTAGTTCCACAGTGACCCGCAGAAAGAGGATAATCATGTCTGCAGTGATTCAGTTTGAGTCACACATACTCAACCTGAATCTCATTGCTAACTCCAGAAAAAGGTGTTGACACTGTTTGTTTCTGCGCAAGGCCTCAGTGAAATACTTGAAGTCTTGTTTGTCGTCATCAACTGGGAGGCCCTCCAGAGATTCAGTGGAGCAAACCTGAAATTCAGGCTGGATCACGGATCGATGTTACCAGCTTGACTCTAGATGATGGGCAGGTCAGCTTATGGAGCTTTTTTCCAACAATTCTCCAAATGTTACCTAAATTCTGGAGCTTCTTTCTGAAGGTCGTTTAGGGGTCTTGAAGGGATACACCAGCCAAGGCTCCAGAAGCTCTGAGTTGCTCCTGAAAAGTCCACTGGATGTGCACACCTAGGCTCTTCTTGCAGGGGTTAATGCAGATGACTCTGGGTAGCTCCTTTGTATCTGTGCCATATTGGGAACCAGCATCTGAATCCTTTAAAGCAAGGTAAAAAATCTGTTTGTGAAGCCCAGAGTGTGCAGCAGGCACAATCCTTATGAATGCAGTTCTTCTTGGTGCAGACCTGATGATTCACCAGGGCGGTCCTTCTTTTTCAGATTTTGTTTCAGCAGAGATCCGATTTGCTGGGCATCATTCCCTATTTTATCCATGTTTCTGGGCTGGCAAGCAGGGGGCACCCCTAACCAGTGGAGTACATGGTGCCACCCTCTATGATGACAACTTCCTTAGACGTGTGGCATATTTTTGTCCCAGAAAGCATTGATCCACAAAAATCTCAAATGGAGAAAATCTCTCCTGGAGGTTCAGGTCTTGCTAAGACCACTGGTGGAAACTTTCACCTACACTTCCCTTTCAGCCCCTTTCCTAATCAAATTAGAGAGGTTCCCACCTTGCTGGGGTTGCATGAAATGGGCCGGTCTGATTTCTATCCCATCTGTCTTTCCCTCTTTTATGACTACTTTGGCTACCAAGCCCCCCTTCCTGCTCTGGTATCTGCTGCTGCAGATCTCCTCCCACCAGTTGTCTCCTTGGTCTCAGACTAGGTCACTTTACACGTCATTAAGGCAGCTTGGTTCAGCCTGTCAAAGGCTGGCCAATCAGGAGAGACAACTAAAGGGATGATTTTTCTGGTAACTTTAGGAAAATAGTGGTAAAAGTACTTTCCTGTATTAGTTATAATACATCGAACCAAGGAAAGTTGTTGGCTTTATTGTAACTATTAAGTTGACACCGTGAATCATAGTTGTAGCTCACTCATATTAAAATATATACCTTAAAAATAGTAAATAAAGCTTTCCTATGTTAGCCTAGGGAACTAATGTACTACATTGGGGCAATCAAATTGGCAGTTTTCTCTCAATAGGGCTTATAAAAAACTTTTATGATGTGTCTGCTTATTACTACAATGTAACCTACCCTTGAGGCAACTAAGGTAGACCTTTGGGGTGACATTTATAGAAAAAGAAGGTAGTTTAAGAATTTGTAAGCTGTTTTAATTCCATCATCAAATTTGGGTATACTTACACTTTAAAAGCAGCCTGCAAGCCAGGACTGGCTTTTTAAAATGACAGCAGGCACCACAGCAGTGCAGCCTCAAGCGCATTAAATCTATCTGGCATGTAAACCTCCCATACACTTGGGACTTACAGGCAGGGTGGCAGTGCCAATTGTGGGGAGACACTGTAAAAGTCCCTGTTTTCACACACATTTAGATATACACATACAGATATGTATCTCTCTCTAGCTCTCTCTCTCTCTCTCCCTATGTATATATCTATATATATAGATATATATATATATATGTATATATATATCTATATATATATATATATATATATAGAGAGATATATATATATATATATATATATGTGCTCAATATAATTTAGATTATGGTGAACAACCTCTTTGACATGGGTCACTCCCTTCAAAGGGGACGTCTTCATTTGTTTCTGCCCACCATAGGACAGATCAGCCATTTTTTAGGCCAATCTGCCTCTTGGGGTATGGAAACCAACTAGACTCCAGGGATTTTCATTACAAATAGGTTTATGGGGAGCAATCCCTTTGGCAAGGTTCACCGACTTCAAAGAGGACATTTTCTTTTGTTTCCTGCCCCTGGGACAGATAGGCTGTTTTTAGGCTGCTCTGCCCCCTTGGGGGTGGAAACCTACTAAACACCTGGGATATTCATTTTAATTATATTTATGGGTAGCGTCTGCTTTGGCAAGGGTCTCTCCCCTTAAACGGCAAATGTTCTTTTCTTTGCACCCCTCTTAGTTCGCTCTGTTCCTTGGATAGGGATGGAAACCCATTAGACACCAAGGAATAACTTTCTGTATGTGGGTAACATTTGCTACTTCAGTTTGTGCTCTCAGCTATGTGTTCCACCCCTGCCTCCCTGCTGACATCCAACATTCTTGCTGTGTGTATTGCCTCAGCTGAGAGCAGCAGTTGAATTTGCTGCGAATGGAGGCTGCTTAACAGTTGATCAATGGGCGTTGTTGCAGAAAGTGGCTGGCTCATAAGGACTATTCAAACATTTTCCCTTTGGCTTTCATTAGATTGCTATGCTGAGTTTGATTTTAGCTGAAGGCATTATCCCTCCTCGTGGGAGCCCCAGCGACCCAGCATGGTCACCACAACCCCAATCCCAATTCCCCTTGGTGACCTCAGAAGGCCTTCTGTGGGTTCTGTACCATGGTTTCCCAGCAGCTAAAATCAGAAAGAGTTCTGAGGTGGGATTGCAGGTAAGTTTGGGCAGAAATGCAGGTGCTGGATGCTGTGTGGGATTTTGCAACATTTTGCATTTGAAAAAGTTGAATCTATTGCATGGTCAAGGATTGCATTACTAAGGAACCAAGGATACAAGGAGTTTACAAGAGTGAATAATTAGAGCGGTGGACTAATCATTATTCAACATTATTGCACATGTATGGTGGCACACAATTACTGGACAAATTATTAAGAATGGTAAGGACATTTTGGGTGATTAACCTTCTTGTCAGGGGGTGTTCCAAGAATTACTGTTAGAGTTGAGCCATACAACCCCATCAGAGAATCCTATGGAGAGGCAAGGTGCAATGAGGAAAATTAAAATATCAGCAAGCCTTAAGGGGAAGGGGAAGAGTAAGGTGCATCATGAATTGAATACTAAACGACTTGAAAAAAGACGAGCTACAAGTGCAGCAGAAAGATGGAAGTGCACAAAAAACATCTGGGGGCTTCTCCACAAGTGAGATCTGATCACCATCCTTTGTCAATCTTGCCTTTTCCTTAATAAACTTTATAGATAATCATTTAAAGAACACAAAACGTGGCCAAGACAAAGTAACAGGGAGTCAGTCTGGAAATAAATGAGGGTCGGAGTGTGCGAGTAAGGAGTGAGGACTCCAATAGATTACCTTTGAATTTTGGTTCAGATGTTGATGGTAATCACTGCATAAGTTTCTTCAGTGATTATCAAGATTCACAAGACCTCTAGTGATGCATGTTACTGACCCTTGGCTTTCATCTTCAATCCAGATGCAATTTATGATAACCAGTTCCAATGTGGGAGACAACGATGCCATTCTGGAAACAAACATTTTCAAGAAAATTAAAAACCCTGATTTTGAAGAAATGAAAAAAAAAGGAGGATAGGTCACATGACCTAGCCTTCTCTTTAATTACCACAGCCACTACATCATCCTCAGTGCTTGATATGTTACTGGTAATGAAAGAAAACGTAATTGGGCAAAATATTGGACAAAGAATATTGTGATGCAAATATCACGTCAAGAATATCGAGATATCAAATCTATCATGGACAGGAATATCAAAGTTAAAAATATTATTTTTAGTTTTGTTTTTAATATCATTGCAAAAACTACTGATGTAGAAAATACCATTGTACGTAATATCATTTGTAAGTGTTTATCAGCATGTAATGTATTGCAGTGTGCTTTATTGCATGTTTATTTGTTATAATTTGTGTATTTTGTGAGATCATTTTTTATTGTTTTTTTAATTGTTGAAAAGTATATTTATGTGTAGTAATGTATATAATAAATTGTTGAGGTTTTTTTTAGTAGTGTGAACTTGGGACTTTAGTGGATAAGTGTGGGGAGATTTTTAAAAAGTTATGTTTTCAATTTGAATTTTGAGGGAATAATTTTAAAGAAATGCAATTATTATTTTATAGGTTTTAAATGCATTATACTGTAATAATATTTTTAATGTAATGTATTTCATATTAATTAAATATATATCAATGGTATCAAACATGTCATGCAAATAAGAAAACATATTATACTATAATAAAAATATAAAATATAATAAAGTAGAATGTTTAGAAACATTTTTATTTTAAAATTGTACAGTATTTTAGCAAAAACTAAAATTATTGGAACGTTTTAAAATGTCTCACAATATAAAAATATTTAAATATGATTTAAATTTCTGATTGTTCATTTTATATTATGATTTTATGTATATTTTAATGTTTGAGGTTTATCAATGTTAGGAAATATTTTCAACAACATTATTTTTAATAGTAATTAAAACATTAATTGTATAATTTAAAACTTGAATAAGTATATAACTTTGTAGTTTAGATTAGTGTGTTTTTAGATAATATTTTAGTAAGCTTAAATAAAAAATATGTTTGAATATGGGGTATTGATTGTGTATGTAATATTTTTGTTTTGTATTCTTTTATGTAAACTCTTTTATTTAGAAGTGGATATTGTAAATTCCACCTATTTGGCATCCTATGTCTCCTTTAAATAGGTTTGGATTGGAGTGGAAATAGTGAATGTCACCCCTTTAGTGTCCAATCCCTTCTTCAAATTAGTTTATAATGGAGTGTGATCAGTAAAGGTCACCCCTTTAGTATCTGACACCTTCTCTCAGTAAGGTTAGCACCTTCACCAAATATATTTAGATTGGAGTTGGAATAGTAAATGTCACCCCTTTAGTGTACAGCACTTGCCCTTATGTGGTTAGATTGCAGAGCAAATAGTAAGTGTCACCCCATTAGTGTCCAACATCTTCCCCAAATTGGTTTAGATTGGAGTGAGAGTAGTAAATGCCAATGCTTCAGTGTCCAACACTGTCCTCAAATTGGTATAGATTGGAGTGTGAATGTTAAAATGTCACTCCTTTTGTTATATGGTTCCTACTAATCAAGTAGGACTGTTTACCCGGTCAACATAAACTTCAGAGTATAGAAACTCAGTGTGCCTATACCTTCGGGAAATGTAGACACAGTTCCTAGCTAGCTCATAGTGCCCCATCTGAACTCCTTAACATAGCAGGAAAGCAGATGGTATTTGCAACCTTGAACATGACTACTCAGACTCCCAAGGAAATCATAGAAGCAGGTCTACCCTTTTGTTGTCTCACTGTGCACCCAAGATGAGACACAAGAAATGTGTGAAAATGTTGTTTCAATCATTTATTGCATAATTGTATTATTGTATAGAAAACATGAGCTGTGTATATTAGGCCAACAAAACAAAGCATGGTAACCAGCACTACCAAAATAGTGAAAAGGATATACAGTTCAAACATGATAATGTTATTATGCTGGTATACTTCTATCTGTTAATAATACCTACACTATCAAGAGGATAGATGGAGTATACTTTGTCAAATCAACTGAGATAGCCTAACCCTCGTACCTGAGTCGGATGCACTAGTATGCCAGCCTGGGGTAGTACGACTATCGTCCCTTGCAGGGTAGAGATAAAGGTCAACAGGGCTTCATCTTGGCCACAGTGCACCGTATTCCAGGATAATCCTAGCAGAAGTGCTCCTCTGCGGTATATAGATGCAGAGGATGTTTTGCTAAGCTAAATTGGAGGCTCTATGCTGGGCCATATCATGCCTCATAACATTTTAGAGTCCAACACCTTCCTCAAATTGGTTTAGATTGGAGTGGGAATAGTTAGTTCTGCCCTTTAATGTCAAACATGTTCCCCAAATTGGTTTATATTGGAGTGGGAATAGTATAGTTCACCCCATTTGTGTCCAACGCTTTCAGCCATGAAAAAGCTGGTGGAAAGAGGACACATGGTTGGCTCAGCAGTGCTGAACTCAGTACCACTGTGGCTGACCATGGCTCTGACTGCTGCTACCCCACGGTGATCCATGATCCTGGCAGTGGAAGCAGGACCACTAGGGTTTTAATCTGACACTCGGACCGCCAGGAGTGCAGTGCTCCAACTGCCACTGCGGGTTTGGCGGTCCTCGGACTGCCAAACTCATAATAGGGCTCTATGTCTAATCCTCTGTCACACAGTTCTTTGTGGATTTTTCAAGCCCATTATGTGGAGCATCTTAGGCAGTTCTTCTTTATAGACATTCCCTTTCTAGCAGCTCCCCCCTGCTTCTGAATCGCTCTCCCCTGTTTGCTGCCTTTCTCTCACTACCTTCTCCTCCTCTCCCCCTCTTTTCTAAGTTCTTTCTTATGCTTTCTGCCTAGTTTTTACTACTTTCTCCCCCTTTCCCTCTGCTTTTCTGAGTGCTTTCTCCTACTTTCTGCCTCATGTTCACTACTTCCCCCTTCCTTCCATTTTTCTGAGTGCTTTCTCTTGCCTTTTGCAGCATTTTCAATGTTTTCTCCCTCCTTTACCTCAGTGTTTCTGAGTGCTTTCTCCTGCTTTCTGTCTCATTTTCACTGCTCTCTCCCCCTTTTCCTTTGTTTTTCTGAGTGCTTTCTTCTGCCTCATTTTCACAGCTTTCTGCCTCCTTTCCCTCAGTCTTTCTGAGTACTTCCTCCTGCGTTTTGCCTACTTTATTCTCTGTTCATTCCTTTTTTACCTCATTCCCTCTCCTGTCTGCTGCCCATTTTACCGCCTCCCGCCTAGCCCTGCCCACTGCCTCCCAGTGCCCCTCCCTCCTCCTAGGACCTTTGTAATGGAGGCTGCAGTGCGGCTGTGCACAGCGGACATGCCATCGTTGCACCAAAGTTGTGCCAAAGGTAAGCACATCAGCACCCATCCGTACCTGGATGGTGCCCAGTGGCAGGACCCCTGGCTCTTCCACCCACAAAGATAAACCACTGCTGACTTCTGAGCTCTGGACTCTGGAGGCACCAAAAACCACTGCTGCTGCTCATCCCCACCTATCACTAGAGGATCATTCTCCTGCATACACTGCCACCTTACCATCAGCACTGAAGCAACCAATGCACCAACACAACGAACGATACCACCACAACACAGCTCCAGTGCATCCAGCTCAATGCATGTTCCCTAGTTAAACACGCCACAAGGTCTGGACACAATGTCCTCCCTCACCCAGGATGTCATCATCCTCACAGAAATCTGGCTCAACCCCGCCTCTGAACCAGACATCTCCACTGCCATCCCCAGAGGTTACAAGACAACAGACTGGTACTGAACCAACAAGCACTGAGGCAAAACTGCGATCATCTATAGGGTCACCATCCACTGCCGGACATCTCCTGATGATCCACTACCTCAAATTCCAGCTTCACATAAAAAGAAATAGCACTACCGGAGGCCCCCTTAACTACAGACCACAAGGACCATGCCCCAGCTTCTGCAACGCCGTCCCAGAACACATTGCCCCGCAAGCAATGGACTCCGAGCATTACATATTCCTAGGGGACCTCAACTTCCACCTCGATGATCCCAGGGATTCCAACTCCACCAACCTCCTGGAAATCTTGAACAGCATCGGCCTTAAGTAGCTTATCACCAACCCTACCCACATTGCAGGACACAAGCTCAACCCCAACTTCACCTACAGCTAAAGAGTCAGGTACATCCAGACCGCACCACTCACTTGGTCCGACCACCACAGCATACACTTCACCATCTCTGGACCCACCACCTCCAGACCCACACACCCTGTCACTGTGCCCCCCCAGGTCCATTAAAAAAACTGAAAAAATGTAACAGAAGACCAGTGGAATGACACTTATGACTCCCACCTCCCAGACTATACACCACCCTGAACAAGCAGCAAAGATCTCTCGGTGCATCACAGAATGCACTCACTTCATTGCCCCCGCCAAAATAGCCAAGGTCAAAAGATAAAGCAAAAGAGCAAGCTGGTTCACCGAGGAACTGCATTCCTCCAAATGCAACTGCCGACAACTTGAAAGAAAGTGGTGCATCAATGAAAAAACTGAAGACGCACCAACTTTAGGACCACCCTCAACTAGTACCACACCTCCTGAAAGAAACCAAGAAGAATGCACTAGCAGACCGCATCAAAGCCAGCACAAACCACAGCAAAGAATTCTTTGCTATTGTCAAGGAGTTCACCAATCCGCAGCCACCGAGAATTACATCACTCCCTCCCTGGAACTGTGCGACAACCTTGCAGACTTCTTCCATGACAAGACCTTGGGTATCTTTAAAAACTTTGAATGCCAAGCCTCCACCACAGACAGCAGCAACCAGCTCACATGCACAAACACAAACCTCGAACACTTTATCACCCACTGGGAACTCCTCACCATGCAAGACACTAGCTGAATTATGAACTCTGTATATGCAGCAGCATCCACGGACCCTTGCCACCACCACGTCTTTTTAAAAAATATATATTTTATTGATTTTTAACCATGAACAATAAATCCCCAATTTCGCACTGTTAGTCCCCCCACCCCCATATTTCACTTAAATCACCACACTATATTCCTGAGCTGACAGTTCTTGATGGTTTAAGCAGAGTATCAATTGCTACCAAAGTTCTATGTCATGGGTGTGGGGGGTGCTTCTGGATCGGAGTCTGAGGTCGTCTGATCCTTTTCGGGTGTCGGGGAATCTAGGTTTTTCAAACTTTCCAGTATTGAGTCCCATTGTGTAGCACCCTCTCTCGGCCTCTGGCCCTGTAGCGCTTCTCTCAGCAGCACAGATCCCTCTACTTCTGCCCATTTTTCTAGCGCTTCTTGCCACCTCTTAACTTGCGGGCCTACTGAGTCTTTCCAGTGTGAGGTGATTTCCCTTTTGGCCAGGACTAGAGCCAAGTCAATAAATTTGTTGGCCATTTTGTGGGCAGTAGGGTAGGGGAAGTCTCCTAGCAGGACCACTAGCGGGGACAGGGTGATCTTCCTGCTAGTGCTGTCGGAGATTCTCCTAAATATCTCTGACCAAAATGATTTGAGTTGTGAACAGCTCCACAGCATGTGAACTAGCCCTGCAGCTGTTTCCGTGCATCTAGGGCATCTCGCTTTGTTTGTATTGTATATTTTAGTTATCATTTGCGGGGTTAAGTAGGCCCTATGATAAATGTAAAGATTTATTAATTTGAATCTGGCGTTTCTAGATACGGAGTAAGTATGGGAGGTGATCTTTGTCCAATGCTCATCTTCAATAGTTGTGTTTAAATCAGTCTGCCATTTGTCTCTAAGTTTATTTAGGGGTGTGTGTGAACTGCTTTGTAATAATTTATATATTTCTGAAATCATTCCTTTCCTTTCTCCTATTGTGCAGAGGATGTTACAGCCACTATGAGTTGGAGGTTCGAAAGCTGCCAACCCCCAAATTTTTTGTGCTGTTCTGGTGACTGCGTTATATGTAAGGAACAAACCTGACGGGAGATTAAATTGGTCTTGGAGCTCCGAGTAAGAGCGGAGTCTCCCATTATTGTAAATGTCACCTAGTTTTGTGATGTTGTGTTCTTCTAACTTATTGAGACCTCTAAGAGAGTGGTCTCTCAAAGCATAAGGCAAGCATCCCAGGGGAGCCTCAGGTGTGTATAAGGTTTTTGTACGGGTTCTTCTTAGAAATTGCTCCCAGCAGTGTCTGGTTGATTTCCATTCCACTGGTAGTTGTGATCTAGGTTTCCTAGGAGTCAGCACTATCCCTAGTATCTTTTTAGATGGACAGTTCAGTGGAATCCGTAAGTCTGTCGCACCTGGGGGTTCGCTGATAAGTTTTGCTAGCCATTGTAGTTGACCTGCCCAGTAATAGATTTCTAGGTCTGGGGCAGCAAGGCCCCCTTCTGCAGTGGGTCTCTGCAAAGAATTTAGTGCAATTCTATGCGTGCTCGGACCCCATATAAAGCTCACGATCATAGATTCAGTGCTTCTGAATACTGCCTTCGGGATCACCAATGGGATGGTAGAGAAGTAGTATAGCATTCGGGGTAGCACTATCATTTTAAGTAGGGCAATTCTGCCGGACACTGTTAATGGTAGAGTCTCCCAGAAGCGCATGCTAGTTCTGACTCCTCTGATTGCTCTATGAATATTTCCTTCTAGCAGGTCTTCTGCAGTATGATATATGTTCACACCTAGATATTTAAAAGTGTTAGGAGACCAGGGTAGCCCTCTCGTCTCATTCGGTTCTGGTGTGTTACTTGACATGGGGAATATAGTGGACTTCCTCCAGTTGATCCGAAGTCAGGAGGCCATTCCATATTTCACAAGCATGGTTATTACACCTGGTAGATCAACTCCTAGGTTACGGAGAAAAAGCACCATATCGTCGGCATAAAGGGCGATATAGTGTGTCCAGTCGTTAATTGAAATGCCTTGGAAGTGCTGCCCGGTTCTAGCCATTTGGGCCAGGGGCTCCACTGCTACTGAGAATAGGAGAGGGGATAGTGGGCAACCCTGTCTAGTTCCTCTGCCAATCAAAAATGAATCAGATATGGTGTTACCTGTTTTCACCCTAGCAGTGGGATTTGAATATAGCAGCCTAGTCCACCGTGTGAATCCCTCTCCCATCCCCATTCTCAGCATGGTCTGTTCCAGGTAGTCCCATCTCAGGCAGTCAAATGCCTTTTCTATGTCGACCGAGATAATCGCTGCCTCAGTCATTTCCGGAGGCATTGAACAAAGAACAGACACCAGACGTCTAATATTTTGTGCGGTGCTACGTTGCGGGATAAAGCCAGACTGATCCTGGTGAATTAACGAGGTCATGTGGGGTAGTAGTCTGTTCGCAAGAATCCTACTTAATATTTTATAGTCTATATTAAGCATGGATAATGGACGGTAAGAACGGACATCCGTTGGGGGTCTATCGGGTTTTAATAGGGGAATCATGATGGCTTCATTAGTAGATTGTGGTAGGTTGCCCCCGCTCCAAGCCTCAGCATAAATTATGCTGAATTGAGGGGCTAACAGGTCCTGGTACAGGAGGTAGAACTCCAGTGGAAGTCCATCGGATCCTGGGACCTTACCTTTGGCCATGCCTTGGATTGCTGTTTTAATCTCTGTGATCGATATTGGGGCTGCTAAAGCTGAGTTCTCTTCTACCCCAAGTTTGGGAGGGCGAGGTCTTCTAGGTCTTGTAGTTGGAGGTTAGTTAGTGTCTCAGTGGGGGACGCATATAGTGTTGAGTAGTAGTTGCTAAAGCTAGAGTTAATCTCTTTTTGGCTATAAACACTGGTACCTGGGGTGTCTTCTATTTCCACTATGACAGTTTGTTGTTTAGGTGGGTTAGCCAGCCACGTCAGTAGGGCACCAGGCTTATCCCCCTCTGAGTGTTGTTTGATTATGTACTGCTTGTAATCATATCGTGACAGCCTATTGTTTACTTCTATTATTTTATTTTTGGTGTCTTTCAGGAGGGGGGCCAGATCATGTTGTGTAGGGCGTCTGCACTCAAGGTCTCTGAGGGAATCCTTCAGGCTACGGAGCTCGTTTTCCATAGATTTCCGGGCCCCTACGTTCTCACTAATACAGGTGCCTCTTATAACTATTTTGAATGCTTCCCATTCAATGGATCTGGAGGACGCAGTTTGTGCGTTGTGTTTATAGAAATCAACTATGGTTGAATGCAATAGATGTTTGAGTGCCTCGTCCTCAAGCATCTCAGCTCTCAGACGCCATGTTGGAATAGTCGTTCTCTCCATTCCCCAGGATAGCGATAGAATCAGAGGATTATGGTCAGATATTGTACGGCACAGATATTCAGCTGAGATTACGTCCATTTGAATTTCAGGGAAGGCTAAAAAAGTGTCTAGTCTGACATGTAGGTTGTGTACCGCTGAGTAATATGAAAAGTACTGAGTATGAGGGTTAAGCTGTCTCCAACAGTCTCCCAGACGCCAGTGTTTCTGCCACTCTGCAAATGATTTAGCAATTTTTAGAGTAGGGGACTGTGAAATGGGGGTGTGTGATCTGTCGACGCCAACGTTAGCTATGCAGTTGAAATCCCCTCCGATTATGTTAGGACCTGTTAAGAGTGGGCCTATTTCAAGGAACAATTTATCGAGGAATTTTCCCTGGTCCTGGTTGGGTGCATATATCCCGCTTAATATTATGTCTCTACCTCCCAGTCTCCCGGAGGCCACTACATATCTCCCTTCCCTGTCTATGTGCTCGTGAAGAAGCTGAAAGGGCACCCCCGGGCGGATCCAGATCAATACTCCCCTTGCAAAAGCTGAGTAACTAGTTGCGATTCTTTGACCTCTCCACCGTTTCTTGAGGGAGCTAACTTCCTGCTCTACCAGGAGCGTTTCCTGTAGTAGAGCAATGTGTATCCCCCTGCACTTTAAGTAATTGTATACTTCATAACGTTTGGACATATTGTTTAGACCTTCAACGTTCCAGGTTATTATCTTATACTTTGTAGTTTCCATTTTGGTTACTAACCTTGTAGAGACTAGAAAGGATGAAGGAATTACTGTGTGTAGGATTATATTGTGGCGGCGTGATTTCAATGCGTGAGCTGTCAGCTTCATAAATGGTAAGTGCTAGATTATCCCTTAATACTAACTTGGTAAACTCAACTCCCAACTCCCACTCCCCAGGACCGGTGGTCAGAACTATTCCTGTCCAAACCATTATAACTTGTCTTAGAATCCTATAGGAGGGTGGTGTGTTAGCGACCGAGAGCCTACACTCCAGGCCGGTTCCGGGACCCAGCGAGATTATATTTAGCTACCCAGTAAGGTATTGCGCAAGGCGTGTTGCGTGTGGATGTTCCGGAGAGTTGTTCTTCTGCTATCTAGGCCCTACTTATTTGATACTTCTCAGTGTTCCTTTTGTAACCATTCTAACAATGGAGAGTCAAATGATTTCTTCCGAGGATCTCGGGGTCACTTTTGGTAGGCTGGTGAGGGTATCCCGCGACGAGCTCAATGAGTCACCACTGCACGAGACGTGGTCCGAGGTGTGTCCAGAATTCTGGGAGGAGGGGAAAGAGCCCCGACCCAGTTCCGCGTCCACCGCCTCGCGCATTTTTTCGGAGAGCTTGGTGCCTTGGAGGAGCAATCTCTTTATTTCGTTTGGAGGATCTGCTGCGCTTTCTGGGGGTTTTGCTACTAGTTCCGCAGTGGGGGTCCGGGGCTGTGATGTTCTTGGCTTCCAGCCATTCGTCGATTACCTGTGGGGATGTAAAGAAATGTACTTTCCCTTCATATTCCACTCTGAGTTTGGCCGGGAAGAGCATGGCATATTTTTATCCCATTTTCACTGAGGATTTGTTTGGGATTATTGAAGGGTGCCCTTTGTTCCTGAGTTCTTTTGGTGAAATCCGGAAAGAGCATAACACGCTGGTTGTTTAGTGCTATTTCACCTTTCAGGCGCGTTTGTGACAGAATGTAATCCCTGTCTTTAAAGTGCAGGAGTTTTGTCACTATTGGTCGAGCTCTTGCTCCTGGGGGAGGAGGCCTGCTAGGCACCCTATGGGCTCTTTCTATGGCAAAAAACGTTGATAGACCTTCAGGAGGTATTGTTTCTTTGATCCAGTGTTCCAGGAAAGATTCCATATTTACCACCGCTGTCTCCGCTCCTACCGGTACGCTAATCAGCCTTATGTTGCTCCTACGGGCACGGTTTTCAGCGTCCTCCGCTCTTGCTTCTAGCGCTGTTACACGAGAGGTGATTTCCAAAAGTTATTTAGAAGAAGACTTCTGGGTTGTGGCCATGAGCTTGATCTCTTTTTCATTCGTTCCCACTCTCTCCGTTAGCCTACGATGATCATCACGCAGTAGGGATACGCCTACAGTCAGGTTATCAATTTTTTGCTCTAGTGCTTCTCGAGATTCTCTGATGGCCTGGAGCACCGTATCCAAAGTTGTTTCCTGGTCAGCCGTGCCATCACGGGGGTCTATTCTCTGGGGCCGTCCTGTAGTTTGAGTGCCATTGGTGTCTTCGGGCCTGCCCCTTGCGTTTCTTGGGCTTCCCCATCCTTGTTACTCAGTGCCTGCTCAGGCGGGCAGCTGTATCAGCGCGTGCTGAATTTTAAGGCCACTCCCTCTTTGATTCACAGCCGCGATTCCCAGATTGTTCACAGACCAGGGGGGGGTGTACGGGGGGGAAGACACAGACCCCGGGATCAGGCGTTTGTTATTCTCGCCGTCTGCTTCTTCAGCGTAGTTGTCTATTCTTAGTATTTTCCCCCTATTCAGTATGGCCAAGCCTCAGTCAAAAGGGAATGCTCCAGGCCGTCCATGAGGTCGGAGCGTAGGCCCATCGGCTCACACTCCCGCTGCCGCGTAGTCCCCTCTCTCCCGTCCCTGGTATATGTACCTTTCTCTGTAGGGGTTCCTCCGGTGTCTCTCGATGGAAGATTTAACCTCACGGCTCTGCTTTCCGCTGTAGGTAACTCATTCGTGGATCTCGGCCGGTTTCTCCATTGTCACAGACCAAGATGATTCACTTCGGGCCAATGCTCTGTCAGGCCGCTGCTATACTGCTCGCCTGCAATCGCGTGCTCACCAAGTGCCCTGTTCTGCGGGAGCGGGGTAGCTGCCGGGTCACTCTAGGGGTGCGGGCGATCTCGCCTCGCTTCAGTCGGGTTTTTGGTCTTTCCGCTCTGGGGTTCGAGCTCAGCCGGGCCAGGGTCCAGAGGCTGCCGCCATCTTGGTTCTTCTATGTCGTCGGGGCGAGTCCCCGTTCACCTCCTCAGCCGCTATTTTTTTCTCGCCGGAGTTTACCCTGCATTTATCGGTCAGGACTCTGCACACCGGGGCCTGTCTTGCCGATCATTTTCGAGGTTTGGAGGTGCTATTATTTCGGTCGGGCCCCGTTCATAGCACCGGAGCGCCGCAGGCCACGCCCCCCCCACCACCACCACGTCTTTAACCTCAGAAGCAAGACAGTTGGTGATGAGCCCAGGAATGTCCTGAATACCTCCATCACTGTGACCTCCTTCCCGGAGGTCCGGAAGCAAGCTGAACTGAGGTCCTTCCTGAAAAAAACATCCACCCACCCAGCCATAGTAAAAGTACTTGAGAACGTGATCAACCAGCAACTCACCCAACACCTAGAGGACCACAATCTCCTGGACCCCTCCCAATCTGGATTTTGAGCTAACCACAGCACCAAGACAGCCCTGATTGGAGATGACATAGGAGACATCCTGGACTGTGGGGAAACAGCAGCCCTCATCCTCCTGGACCTGCCCGCTGTGTTTGACACCGTATTCCGTCAAATCCTGCTCAACAGACTCCACCAAATCAGGATTCAAGTAAATGCCCTCAAGTGGATCGCCTACCACCTCATGGGCAGAACCCAAAGGATGAGTCTCCCACCATTCACCTCAGAGCCCAAGAACATCATTTGTGGAGACTCCCAAGGATCGTCCCTCAGGCCAACCCTCTTCAGCACCTACATGACCCCCGCTGGTCACATGGACTCAAAATCATCTCCTACTTTGACGACACACAGCTCATCTCATTTATGAAGATCCTTCCACCACAGATGCATGTTGAACATACCGAACTGGATGTTTTTAGTTTCATTTAGTGATCATTTTTGATTTACCACTGCTTTCTATTTTGTAATCTATTTTTATTATGTTTAGTCTAATTTCCTAGAACCATGTCTCAGTAAGGTGCTGCTGTTAGCTGGAACAAGTAAGTCCTCCTTTTTTTAAGGATTTTTAAGGGTTTTGAGGGTAGGGGGGATTTTGTAGGGAAGTCTAAAAGTCAGTTATAGTGTTGTTTGTGCATTTATTGTAAATTTGCTCGCATTACTGTTAGTGTATTTCACTAGTTTGTACTTTTGCATTGTTTACATTGTCTTAGTAATATAGCACCATGCTCTGTTACATTGTGTGATGTGCATTATATTTTGATGATTAACTGTTTATATATGTATTTATTTTTGGGAATGTAATGTGCTTTGCAGGTGGATTTTCAAAATTTATTTTGAAGGTTTTTGTCAAAGAACGTGTCCTTTTTTATTTTTATAGATTATAAAACACATGGAGAGATTATAACTGACAAATTACCTTATACAGGCACGCCAGAACAGTGATTCCAGATAAGTTAGTGTACATTTCACAAATTCATGCAATTCACTGCTATGAAATAACAGATGCCAGAGAATACAATTTCTTACTCCCAAATACTAACAGTAAAGGGCAAATCGTGCTTTCTCCAACCCAATACCCCCATAAAGAAGCCTCTAATATCAAAAGGCCTGTTGGCTGAAAGGGCTACTTTCAATAGAGTGTGACACATGTCTTACTAACTTGAGAAATAGTCATATACAAAAATAATTCTCTATCAGCATAGCAGAATGGAAACAAAGAACAGAAAATGTTGCCTCAACTTGCAAATAGAAAAAAGGGTAGATATCTGGTTTTCAAGGATGGGTGAGAGCTCCATGTCGATTTCAACAACAGCCTTCACCCCTATTAAAACCTCTCCTGCTGGGAGTCAACCCAGTCACACAAAAAGTGTTCAGATCTGCTCCCCCTTTTCCTGGCTTTCTTGCCTTCACGAGTATATTGTGACTTTTCTAAACTAGACAGAGCCAGCAATCAAGGTAACTATTGCTGATATGTCAGAGGACTCAGGTCAAGCCAAGCTGATGTGATGCATAACCAAATCACCGCCATAGCAACAAAAATGAACATTTGGCAGGACTGAGAAAAGACTTTGTTATGTACCCCCAAGAGTATTAGTTGAGGAGTTAACATAGTAATAATATTTAGGGAAGTTTCAAAAACTTTGAGATCTCCCTTTTAAGTAGCTCAAGAGTGGGATAGACAAAAAAAATATTAATCGAATTGTCCACTGGATGTTGACAGAGCAGGCAACATTTGCCTCTGAGCACTCCCCCGTTTTGAAATTTTACATTACATTGAAGGTTGTTTTAAAATGCTGAACTTGTAGACCAGCTGAACATAAGATTGATTGGGCTAATTCCAAAGAATCGAGGAACAACCTAGCTGGGGAACCTAACTTCTTCTGCCACCTATCCTGTGGTTTCTCTAGATTGTTACAAGAGAGAAAATTTAAGAAGCCATAAACGTGACTGAGCATACATTTCCATGCTCTAAGTAATCCATCAGCTCCACTTTAGAAAAAACCCTTTGGGCCACCTCCTTTCCTATAGAGAAAATCACAAATGTGTAAATATTTAAACAACCCCAGCTGCTTGACCTCAAACTTCATCTGCAGCTCCTCAAAAGAAACAATTCCACCCCAGTGTAAAAATCTCCTAACCTCTTGAGCCTCAGCCCTTTCCAGGCCAGTACACAACCAAATGTGAAAAATTCAGTGAGTGTAGGTTTCCTCTGTAAGAGGGTATAGTGGTTCAGCCACCCCAGTCTCAATTTCCCACAAAGTGCTGCTCAGATCTTATAAGTGACAATAGAGTCTTAAATCGGACCTTCTTATGGTAACTAGACTCAATCTGCCTCAGAAAACAATCCTGGGCGTATACCCCAATCAAAAGCTCATAAGTAGAAGGCACTTTACTGCCTGTCCACTGATCATAGTTGCATTCTCCATCCAGCAGACACATATATTGTAATATGCCAACCAATATTAACATTTAAAATTCCAGAGAGGCCAGGCTCCTGGATCCCTAGAAGCATTAGATACTTAAGGGTTCTTCTGGTTTTGGTATACACTCATATGAATCTACCAACCAATCAATCAATCAATAGTTTATTCGGTCCAAATTTGGACCATTTGAAAAGTAAAAAGTAATATATATAAAAAGGACATTGACAATTAATACAGAAAAAAAGTTCATAAAATTACATAAAAGGTTTCAAAAATAGTTAAGACAAGACTCACAAAATAGTCTCTGGATCCTACCCTATGCAAGACGCTAAATAAGACCTAAAAACTACATACAATAGCTCCTGTTAGCAAAAGTTAAAAAATCAACCAGTGGAAAATGATGCCCTAAGTTAATCAGTTATATTGAATGAGTTGATCAAGTAGATTGCATCTTACCATTTGTAAACAGGGTGCTAGTTCGCTAACTTCTAGACTGTACTTCAACTGGTGGATTAAGATCTGTAGTGATCCTACTGCGGATTTTCCATGCTGCTGCCAAATATTTAGAAACAGAACTCACTATCAGCATGGAAGTATCATATTTACATATTCTATATGCACTGTTACGATTTTGTATTGACAGTGTTTTACACAGAGGGGTAATCCACTTCCCTCGGGGGCATTTGTACAAAGGACAGAAAAATAGGACATGCTCAGAAGTTTCCTTGCATAGATGGCAGTTTGTGCATTTGTCAGATAAGGAACAATTGGTCGACCAGCAGGCCGTGAAGCTGTTGACTGCCAATGTTCCATATCTGAACTGAAGTAATAGAGAACGAGCACGGGCTGGTATAGGGAGATCCAGGAAGCTTTCAGGCAGAGGTTTGTGCTTAACCAGCAGGAACTCTGCTGTCAGCCGACCTAACCCATTTGAGCCGAGAGATTCCTCATGGATCTTTTCCCAATAACGGTCTTTGATCAAGCGTTTAGCGTTACCAGGAATCATCTCGGGATTCTCCCAATAATGGGATGGATTCAGTTTAACCCAAGCTGCTTTCATCTCCCTTAGCCATCGTACTTTTTCCCATCCATAGCAAGGTGGCAATAATTCTTTAACTGCTAACCTGAAAGGTTCGAGTTCATCCGTTTTCCATAGTCTGACCCAGTACAGAAGTGGTCTTAAGTATGCTGTGTCTTTAATACTATTTAGACCCAGGTCCAGTCTTAGGGGGAGCATCGGCGTACCCTTCCCTAGTCTAGATATGTGTCTAAGGAAATTATTTTCTTTAACTTGAAGAGTATCCATTTGTCTGTGAGGTCCCCAAAAATCCGCTCCATATAGGGCCGCGGCGCGGATTTGGACTTTGTATATTTCAGAGATGAGGGTCAGAGGGGGACTTGTTGCAGTGCTAGCTTTGCGTCCTATCACTCCACATCTTTGGCTGATTGTTAGTGCCCCTTTCCTTATAGCTGCATCCCAGCTGCCCTTATCGGATAGTCTGATGCCCAAATAATCGTATTCAATTACCCTCTCCAGAGGAATTGAATTTATCTTTATATTTGCTCTGAGCTTCTTGTTCGGGGGACTATATATCATGAGTTTAGTTTTCTTGAGATTTATGTCTAACCCGTAATCTCTGCAGAATACACCGAAATGATTAACCAGATTCTGGATTCCCATGGATGATTTGGACAGGAGTATAGTGTATCTGCATAAAGTAAGCATGGGACTTTGGTCCCGGCCAGCTTTGGGGAATCATTAGTGCAATTTGCTAAATACTTAATACAATTATTAAGATATAGAAGGAAAAGAGTTGGGGCCAAAACGCACCCCTGTCTGACTCCCCTCTCAATAGCGACTGGTTCTGTTAGGTCACCATTCTTGCCGCTCCTAATTTGAGCATAAGTATTCTCATGTAGTCGGATGATGAGTTTCAAAAGGCCATGAGGGACACCCATATTGGCTAGTGTCAGCCATAGCTGGTTTCTTGGGACCAAGTCAAACGCAGCTCTAAGATCAATAAAAACTACAAAAAGATTGCCACCTCCTACTTCCACAGTCTTCCATTTTATTGTTAGGAATCTTAGCACCTGATCTATGGTACTAACTGCTGGCCTAAACCCTGCTTGCAAATCAGAAATAGCATTGGTTTCCAGAATCCATTCTTCTAGACGGGACAAAATTTGCTTTGCAAAAGGTTTTTGGAAGTTGTCGATTAAGGAGATTGGGCGGTAGTTAACAGGGTTAGAGGGGTTACCTTTCTTAAAGATGGGAACTATCTCTGCACCCATCCAGGAGCTCGGGACAGGTGCTCCTGCATTTACCGCATTGGAAATAAGGTTCAGATATGGGGCCCATATATCTGGGTTTGTCTTGTATAAGTCACCAGGTATTTTATCAAGGCCGGGGGCCTTCCCCCATTTCAATGAAGCAATCGCAGCTTTAGTTTCTGCCAACGTAAATTCTATTTTGGGGGTCTCAGTAATCATGATATGGGTGAATTCCCTAGGAGTA
This sequence comes from Pleurodeles waltl, assembly GCF_031143425.1. Lineage (NCBI taxonomy): Eukaryota > Metazoa > Chordata > Amphibia > Caudata > Salamandridae > Pleurodeles > Pleurodeles waltl. The sequence continues at coordinate 970,019,521 of NC_090449.1, read as the reverse complement.
ACACCAGTGATCCCAGAATATAATCGGGAAAAATGATCTGTCCACTCTGCAGGGAGTATTGAGGTACCAGGCGAACAATTAGGTTCTTTGTTGGCATCAGCCACCAGTTTCCAAAATTTCGAGGTGTCATTTGTTTTAGCAGACTCCAGGAGGGAAACCCATCTAGATTCATCCCATGTCCTGCGGGCTCTGCCTTGTTCCTGTTTATAATCTTTCCTGGCTTCCCTTATATGATCTGACTGGCCTCCTCTTAAAGCTCTCAGCAGTTTGTGCTGTGCTTCCCTGCATGCGGCGTTAAACCACCTTGCATTGCACTTCTCTTTAACTTCTTTTACAGACTCTTTGGTAAAAAGGTTTTTTAGAGAATTAAAGAAACGTGTGTGGGCTGCTATAAGCCCACCACTATCTTCTAGAGGCTGAGATATACAATCCATGTGATCAGCCAGCTGCCTGTACGCAGATGCCACGGTGGCTGTATCGGTGTTCAGGGATTCCCATCTAACATTTCGTCTATTATTGGTCAGTGCGAGCTGTTGTTCGTGGGTCTTGGAACAGGAAACTTCAAGTAGGGGTAATAGGTTCCTAAGAGATAAAATCAATGGTTCATGGTCACTTTCCTCATGTTCTACAATATTCATGTCAGCCATATAGCCCCACAGGCGGAGATCAAGCAAAATATAGTCTATCTGGCTCTTCTGTGCCCCGCGTCTAAATGTGTGGTGAAGATTAGGGTCCGAGCGGGAGCGACCATTGCAAGCCCGCAGTCCATGTGCCAATGTAATGTCCACAACCTGGTGTGTTAATCTATTTATTTTTGGTCTTTTGCTTGATACCAATTGAGGTATACCCCAGTAAGCATCTTCATCTTTGTATAATTCCTGGGCCAGCAAGTAGGGTTCAAAAGTGGTATTGAAATCTCCAGCAATAAGAATAAAGTGGGAAGGTGATTTACAAGAAAGAAAGCTGTCCAAAATAGTCAGCGTGTCGGACTCGTATTTGCTACCCAGGCTCCTATTATAAATATTGATTATTAAGAGTGGTTTCTCGCTAAGGGATGGTATTGATAAGCCCATTAAATCAGGGCAGCCCAAGTCAATTGTTTCAATCCGACATTTAAAGGAGCAGCTGAGCCATATAAGCAGGCCACCTGAGGGTCTCCCTGAATTCACCTTAGTTGCTGGGACCCAATAACTTTTATAACCAATTCTGTATTTGAACTCCAATGCCCATGTTTCTTGGAAAAGACATATTTTGTGTTCGTCTATGAATTTGCCCCATTCAGGGTTGTTCATTTTATTCTCCAACCCTGCAATATTCCAACTAAGGATGGTATCTAGGCCATCTATTTTGTCATGGGGAGCTTCGGCCACAGGGTTCTCTCTTGCCAATGGGTACCTTGGAGAAGTTTTATACCCTTTTCAATCGTAACTATGCCAGTCAGGTTTGGGTTTCCCACTACTGTATTGCCCAATTTCTTGCCCCGTCTAGATCGGGGGGTGGCGTGAGCAGTTCGAGTGTCTGAAATGTTGGTGGATATCCAAGTTTGCTGAGATCTGATAAATCTGTGGCTAAATTGGTCTCAATCACCTTGCACTTCTTATTTGCACCCCCAATACAGTTTTCAAAACACTTAGAAAGATCTGGCTGGGCAGGTACGAAAATTGGCGTAGGGTCTCTGCCGTCTACAGTAGGTGTTTCTTGGACCTCAGGGTTGCCTTGCCCTATTTCGTGAGTTTCATTATTTCCGACTATAGGGTGCTTTTAATCCCAAGTGTTTGAACCTTGAGGCTGAAGTGAGCTGTACTCAGTGCTGTTTTTTAGTCAATCATTTTCAGAGAGCGAGAGCGAAAAAGGGCTGCATCTCGGCTGAGAGTCGGATTGCATCTGTGCGCTAGTGGGACCTCTGAGTGACATTGTTGCCCCCTTAGTAGTTGGTACAGCTATATGAGGGTAAAAAGCCTGGAGCATACAAAGTGAGGTTGCTCCCCCAAGAGGGTTGGAGTGACACACATTCAAGGAAAGCTGTTGGACAAGGAAAGGCGCATTGAAGTTAATAACAATACAGTCCCCTGTACCGGGGTTTTTGAGTGGACCCACCCAACCCACCCGCCTCACCATTAATATTGAGGGTATAATATGGAAAGGAAATCTAGCATATTTGTGTAGCCAGTGAATGGCCTTATTTTTCAGTTCTGTAAATGATTCGGGGATATTAGGCTTAAGTCTAGGGACATTCGTGATAACAAGCACATAAGGACAAGCTTCCGGTGGTAGGTGTAAGGTTCTCATATTGGATCCTAGATCCCTATGCATCCGGTCTGCTGGAGGGTTGGTATAGTCCTTGCACAGTTTTGTGTCCGTGTTTATGGAAGAAGCAATTTCATCAGTCCGCCTTGGGAAGAGAGGGTCACTCTTTGAGTGCCAAGTTTTAGGGGAGTTGGCCAGTCTATCAGTAGAAGTCTTCACTGGTTGATGCGAAGAATCAGAGCAAAGTGATTGAGGGTTGTGAACCGTGCTTGGTGGTAGAAGAGGGCTGCTGGCACTGTTGGCCGGAGGGCATGGGGGAAGATGTTGTTGCGAATATTGTAAATCCGATGAGGTAGCGGTGGTTGGCTGATTGAGTTTGATGAGAACGTCGAGTTTCTCCTCAATATTTGATAGGCGAGTTGTTATAGGGTTTAATTTTTTGGAGAGCTCGTCTTTTATAAAATCTATTATGAAAGCTATGTCTAGGCTGCCGTTATTTGTAGCTTGGGCAGGTGTGCAGTCCTTGGTCCGAGTAGGCACGGCATGATTGGGGGAGTTCAAAAAACGGGCCCGTTTATTCTTTAGGTTCACCTCCCCACGTTTCCTTTTGCCCTTTGAACTGTGCTTTGGGGAGGGTGCAGGCCTATCTGGCATAGGCTGTGAAGTTTCTGAAGAATGTATGGATTTGTCCAGGGGCTCTGCGAGGGGCATTCGGGTAATTTGGGTAATTGGTGGTGGGGTTGCCAGTGTAGGCTGGAAAACTGGTGGGTAAAAATGTTGTGGTGGGGTTTTCGATGAAGCATTCGTTGGTGGGGGAGCAGTCAATCGGCGCTCCACCAGTTCAATTTCTTTTTCTAATGCCCTTACCGCTTTTTGGAGGAAGCCATCTAGAGTCTTGTTGTTACCGGCTTTTTCCAAAGGCATCCCCCCCTTCCGTCTGCCCATCTTGTTTTGGTAAGACTCTTAGGTCCAGCCCCAGAGTTTGACAGTCTGTTTTCGTGGGTGTTGTTCTTCTCCTTTTCCCACCCTAATTTTGCTCTATTAGGGCTTTTATAAAAAAAAAGCTGAGACGCCAGAAGGGCCTGAAGTACTGCTCACCTGTATTAGGAAGGTGACGGGTAGGTAAGGTATGTTCATCCGCTGGTCACCCACCTCAGGAGTCGGGATAAAAATGGTGTGGCCCAGCCCGGCCTCCTCCGGTCGCTGACGGGCGCAGGAAGGGCCCGCCCTTGGCCCGGGCTTCGCCCGGGCGCCGCCCGCGCGCGTCCCGCGCTGCGGAAGCGCAAAGAAAGTTTAAAGGGCTCCTGCCCTTAAGGCTCCTCCTCCCGGCAGGCACACAGTGCTTCCCGCGACGGCGGGAGCGCAAAGAAAGTTTAAAGGGCTCCTGCCCTAAGGCTCCTCCTCCCGGCAGGCACACAGCGCTTCCCGCGACGGCGGGAGCGCAAAGAAAGTTTAAGGGCTCCTGCCCTTAAGGCTCCTCCTCCCGGCAGGCACACAGAACTTCCCGCGACGGCGGGAGCGCAAAGAAAGTTTAAAGGGCTCCTGCCCTTAAGGCTCCTCCTCCCGGCAGGCACACAACGCTTCCCGCGACGGCGGGAGCGCAAAGAAAGTTTAAAGGGCTCCTGCCCTAAGGCTCCTCCTCCCGGCAGGCACACAGTTTAAAGGGCTCCTGCCCTTAAGGCTCCTCCTCCCGGCAGGCACACAGTGCTTCCCGCGACGGCGGGAGCGCAAAGAAAGTTTAAAGGGCTCCTGCCCTAAGGCTCCTCCTCCCGGCAGGCACACAGCGCTTCCCGCGATGGCCGGAGCGCAAAGAAAGTTTAAAGGGATCCTGCCCTTAAGGCTCCTCCTCCCGGCAGGCACACAGCGCTTCCCGCGACGGCCGGAGCGCAAAGAAAGTTTAAAGGGCTCCTGCCCTAAGGCTCCTCCTCCCGGCAGGCACACAGCGCTTCCCGCGACGGCGGGAGCGCGAAGAAAGTTTAAGGGCTCCTGCCCTAAGGCTCCTCCTCCCGGCAGGCACACAGCGCTTCCCGCGACGGCGGGAGCGCAAAGAAAGTTTAAAGGGCTCCTGCCCTAAGGCTCCTCCTCCCGGCAGGCACACAGCGCTTCCCGCGACGGCGGGAGCGCAAAGAAAGTTTAAAGGGCTCCTGCCCTAAGGCTCCTCCTCCCGGCAGGCACACAGCGCTTCCCCCGACGGCGGGAGCGCAAAGAAAGTTTAAAGGGCTCCTGCCCTTAAGGCTCCTCCTCCCGGCAGGCACACAGCGCTTCCCCTACCAACCAATTCATCCATTACCTTAAAGCAGCAGCTCTCAAATTCAAAGGGGATAGCCCGAAAAACATTGGCTAAAACAGTATTTTTAAAATCTTGTTGTGGCCAGCGATGGAGCCGTGCAAATTATCTATTTTCTGAAATTCATTGTTGACCTTCCCAGTAACCGGAGCTAAATTGGCCTCCACTACCTGATCTAAGTCCGTTGTGAAATCAACACCCAGATACGTAGCTTTCTCCACAACCGAAATATTACAAAATGGTGTATATTTATTAATCACAACTTGAGTTTTACCATGGTTCAATGATTACCCATAGGATTCCCAGAGTACTGAAGCCTCCTGCTTGATCACCATTAATGCTACACCAGGGTCAGAGGTGATGATAGCCACATCATTAGCATAAGCAAGAACCTTCGTATCCCAGTAATAGTTAATCTATTACACTAAAGCAGGGGATCAACATACAAGGCAAAAAGTAAAGGAGAGCAAGGACACCCCTGCCTAGTACGTCTCTGAATCTGGATAAGGCCAGACTGTCCACTCATATTCTGCATGGTGGCCTCCTGCATTGATGAAACCGGGTCCATTTCTCCCCCAGCATATTACTGACAATAAGTACCTCCACAAGATCTACCGTCCAGTAAAATTAAAACTATAGGGTCTCCCGAGGCAGCCATAGCATCAAAGAGAGTAATATTGTGATCCGTGATCCCCTCAATGGAACAAAAACATGTTGTTGGGGAGAAACCATTTTGCCAATAATTTGGCTTAAACTTGTTTATAACACTTTCAAGGAAACTTTAGTATCACTATTAATTATAATAATTGGTCTATAAGGCCCAGGCTCCTGCTGTGGTTTCCCTTCTTTAAGAAGACCACAATATTTGCTGAGGACCACGATTCCAGTTCCACCATAATTCCACCATAAAGGAAAAGAAAACTTTATAAAATTCCAATGGGATTTTATTGGTACCTACCACTTTTCCAGAGGCCAGTCTAATAAGGGTAGCCTAAGTTTTTTCCCCTGACATACCCTTTCATAATATCCCTGGAACACCTCCCTGATTTCAACCCAATCATTGGCCAGACCCCCCTGGCCATCTCTGATTTCAACAACCTCCCCTTGTGACTCCTTCTCTCTAGAACAAACTGCCAATAGATACCCCACTTGTTCACTGTATTCATAGCAGTAACACCTCCAGGCCAACAACGTCTCTGCTGCTTTCCTTGATAAAATATCATTAATTGCTGCTTTAGCTTCAGCTACCTTGTATTAAGCTTTCCCTAGATCAGTCCTCTCTGAAGTTACCAAGATTAGATGGGTTTCAGCTTTCCCTAGCTCACTGTATAATTCCAAAACCTACAGCTTCTGTCTGTTTTGCCTATTAAGGCTGAAGCTGGGTGCCCCCCTTACACCAGTTTTAAAGGCATCCCAGACAATTCCACCAGCAGCACTCCTTGCGTTAAATTTAAAAAACTCTGGTGTCCAGTTCTTGATGTGTTGGATACAATCTTCATCCATCAGCAGTGCTAGCTAAAATGTCCAATTAAATTGCATCCCATACAAACCCTCCACAGGGATCTCCAACACCATGAGATTGTGGTCAGACATGATGCAGGGGAATTTGTCAATCTTACATCCTCGAATTAAGCTACAGAAAATCAGAAAGAAATCAAGCCGAACATGTTTCTTGTATGGTGCAGAACAGTATGTAAAGCCAGGATCTGGGGCCTTTATTTTCTTCTATACATCAATTAATCCATGATCCTTCCCCATATGGATTACTAATTAAATACTTCAGGCTTCTGATCAGAATAAGAGTTGACCCCTCCATCCAAGAGACCCCCGGCCATTTTGATGTTAAAATTATATATGGAGTTGGCTAAAGAGCCAACTCAACAGTTAGCCAATCAAAGATTGCTGAGTCATCAATTGTTGAGACATACACTGAGCATAGTGTAAAGGAACTCTTAGAGTTATGGCACTTAGTAATAATACACCACCTAAATTTATTGTCCAACCTGGGTTTGAAACAGCAAATCTGTCACTGCAACAGAAATGCAACTCCACAAGTCCTGGTACGTTGTGTTGTACCCAATATAAGTGAAAAGCCTAGAGATTTAAGTGCATTTCTCCATGCACCCTCAATTCTCCCTTCTTAATGGCTGGCGCTGCGCCTCGAGGGTGAGCGACCTCTGACCTCTTTTTGGTCTAGAGCTCGCCCCCCACGTCCGCAGCACCACCTTGCTGTCTCGTGTCCCTGACCCCCGCCACCGTTGCTGCTAGCGTGTTCGAGGCCCTCCTCCACCCGCAGGCATCCTCCTGCGCCTCATCCCTGGTGTCTAGTGGGCTTCTGGTAAGCATCGCTAGACCCGTGTGCACTGTGCCGCTTTCGCTGTATCTGTAAGTGTTTTTGTTTTTCAGCGCCTTGCCTCCTTGCGCTCTTGCCCCCATTTATGCCCCTTCTGATTGCTGTATTCCGCTTGTGCTTTTATGCCATTTACCGTATTTGTGACTGTATTCCTTATTTTGTGACTGCCTTCACTGCCCTGTGCTTTTTTTCACTTTTGTGCCTTTTTTCTGCCTGTTTTTCGCCCCTTGGGCACTCCCCCAGCCGCTTTCCCCTGCCGCTGCCTCCCTGCGGCCCGCCCCCCTCGCACCCCCATTCGCCGCTCCCTCCGGCCTCCCACCTCCCAGCTGCTCCTCCCTCCCCCCTCCCTTCTTAATGGCTGGCGCTGCGCGTCGAGGGTGAGCGACCTCTGACCTGTTTTTGGTCTTGAGCTCGCCCCCAACGTCCGAAGTACCACCTTGCTGTCTTGTGTCCCTGACCCACGCCCACGCTGCTGCTAGTGTGTTCGAGGCCCTCCTCCACCCGCAGGCATCCTCCTGCGCCTCATCCCTGGTGTCTGGTGGGCTTCTGGTAAGAATCGCTAGACCCGTGTGCACTGTGCCGCTTTCGCCGTATCTGTAAGTGTTTTTGTTTTTCAGCGCCTTGCCTCCTTGCGCTCTTGCCCCCATTTGTGCCCCTTATGATTGCTGTATTCCGCTTGTGCTTTTGTGCCGTTTACCGTATTTGTGACTGTATTCCTTATTTTGTGACTGCCTTCACTGCCCTGTGCTTTTTTTCACTTTTGTGCCTTTTTTCCGCCTGTTTTTCGCCCCTTGGGCGCTCCCCCTTCCCGCTTTCCCCTGCCGCTGCCTCCCTGCGGCATGCCCCCCTCGCGCCCCCATTCGCCGCTCCCTTCCGCCTCCCGCCTCCCAGCTGCTCCTCCCTCCCACCTCCCTTCTTAATGGCTGGCGCTGCGCGTCGAGGGTGAGCGACCTCTCACGTGTTTTTGGTCTAGAGCTCGCCCCCCCACGTCCGCAGCACCACCTTGCTGTCTTGTGTCCCTGACACCCGCCCACGCTGCTGCTAGCGTGTTCGAGGCCCTCCTCCACCCGCAGGCATCCTCCTGCGCCTCATCCCTGGTGTCTAGTGGGCTTCTGGTAAGCATTGCTAGACCCATGTCCACTGTGCCGCTTTCGCCGTATCTGTAAGTGTTTTTGTTTTTCAGCGCCTTGCCTCCTTGCGCTCTTGCCCCCATTTGTGCCCCTTCTGATTGCTGTATTCCGCTTGTGCTTTTGTGCCGTTTACCGTATTTGTGACTGTATTCCTTATTTTGTGACTGCCTTCACTGCCCTGTGCTTTTTTTCACTTTTGTGCCTTTTTTCCGCCTGTTTTTCACCCCTTGGGCGCTCCCCCTTGCCGCTTTCCCCTGCCGCTGCCTCCCTGCTGCCCGCCTCCCTCGCGCCCCAATTCGCCGCTCCCTCCCGCCTCCCAGCTGCTCCTCCCTCCCCCCTCCCTTCTTAATGGCTGGTGCTGCGTGTCCGCGCTGCTGGCACGCCAGAGGCAAGCCCGTCTGCGCCCGTCACACCTGGACCGCGCCCAGAGCCACCCCCCCTGGTCCGACTGCCCCCCGCACCACCAGACATCGCTACTCGGCCAGCGAACTCCTCGCCCTCAACCCCGGCTCCTCCACAGCCTGCTTCCAGGCCACTCCGAAGCACACCAAAGGCCCCTTCTCCTGCCACGCCTGCAACTTCACCTGCGACAGAACTAGGAAGCCTGCAACAACCAACACCAACCAACTCCACTGCATTCTCCTCAACACACGCTCTGCACGAAAGCACGCCATCGAGCTCTGGGACCTGCTCAACACCATCGCCCCAGACGTAGCCTTCCTGACCGAAACCTGGTGGAACGACTCCTCGGCCCCTGACATCGCCATCGCCATCCCTGACGGCTACAAGATCTCCAGAAGAGACCGCACCAATGGAATCGGAGGAGGAATAGCCATCATCCACAAATCCACCCTCAAGATCCACACCCACACGGTCGACACCCTCAAGACAGCTGAACACCTTCACTTCCGGATCCACACGGACCCCAACACCACCCTCAGAGGAACACTCATCTACCGACCACCAGTACCAAGAGCCCCCTTCAGTGACACCATTGCCGACCTCGCGAGCACCCACGCCCTCGCTTCTACGGACTACATCCTCCTTGGAGACCTCAACTTCCACCTGGAGAACAACAACAACGCCAACACCGCATCACTGACCCTCAACCTCTCCAACCTCGGACTCAGACAACTGGTCAACACACCCACCCACATCGCCGGCCACACGCTCAATCCGGTCTTCTCCGCAAGCAACCACGTCACCTTCAGCCACACCTCCGAACTCCACTGGACCGACCACCACTGCGTCCGCTTCACATTCAAGAAACACACCGAGCACCACCGCACCCCACTACCCCCTCACCGCCGCTGGAGCAAAGTCACCGAAGACCAACTAACCAGCACCCTCGCCCAGAACCCGCCTACCGACCCTACCGACCCGGACACCGCCGCCATCAAACTCCAACAGTGGATCCTCAACTGCGCAAAAACCCTTGCACCACTCAAGAGGCCCACCGTCAACCAAGAAAAGAAAAAAGCAGCCTGGTTCACAGATGAACTCATCACCTCCAAACGCACCTGCCAGAAACTTAAGAAGAAATGGCTCCTCGAACGCACACCCGACAGCCTGACAGCCCACAAGGAAGCCACCCGCAAGCACCACCAACTAATCCGACTCGCCAAACGCTCCCACTTCACAGAACGCCTAAACAACAACGCACACAACAGCAAGGAGCTCTTCTGCATCGTGAAGGAGCTCTCCAACCCCAGCGCCAACGTCAACGACGTACCACCATCCCAGAAACTCTGCGACGCACTCTCCACCTTCTTCTATCAGTGGATCGCCATGATCCACGACAGCCTTAACACCACAACGCCGCCAGACCCCACCCCCGACAACTCCTCCTACGCCAACCGCCTCACCACCTGGACCCACGTAAACGACGCCGAAACTCGCAAGATCATGAACTCCATATATTCAGGATCCCCTTCAGACCCTTGCCCACACCACGTCTACAACAAAGCCGACTCCACCATCGCCCCCCAACTTCGAAAGATCATCAACCTTTCCTTCGAAACCGTGACTTTCCCGGACAGCTGGAAGCACGCCGATATCCAAGCCCTCCTCAAGAAACCCAAGGCTGATCCCAACGACCTCAAAAACTTCCGCCCAATCTCCCTCCTCCCCTTCCCAGCGAAGGTCATCGAGAAGATCATCAACGCCCAGCTCACCCACTACCTCGAGGACAACTCCATTCTGGACCCCTCCCAGTCCGGCTTCAGACGCAACCACAGCACCGAGACTGCGCTCGTCGCCGCCACAGATGACATCAGACAGCAAATGGACAACGGCGAAACTTCAGCCCTCATCCTCCTGGACCTTTCCGCTGCCTTCGACACGGTCTGCCACCGCACCCTACTAACACGCCTCCATGAAGCCGGAATACAAGACAAAGCCCTCAACTGGATCTCCTCATTCCTCTCCAGCAGAACCCAGAGAGTCCGACTCTCACCCTTCCGCTCCAAAGCCACCAACCACATCTGCGGCGTCCCCCAAGGCTCCTCGCTAAGCCCGACGCTGTTCAACGTCTACATGGCACCCCTCGCACAACTGGCCCGTCAGCACAATCTCAGCATTCTCTCCTATGCCGACGACACCCAGCTCATCCTCTCCCTCACTAAAGATCCACACACCGCCAAAGCCAGCCTCCATGAGGGATTGAAATCCATTGCCGAGTGGATGAGAAACAGCCGCCTGAAATTGAACTCCGACAAGATGGAGGTGCTCATTCTCGGACGCACCCCCTCGGCCTGGGACGACTCCTGGTGGCCCACCACGCTGGGACCCCCCCCAACACCAGCCAACCACGCACGCAACCTTGGTTTCATCCTCGACTCCGCCCTCACCATGTCCAAACAGGTCAACGCAGTTTCCTCCTTCTGCTACAACACCCTCTGCATGCTCCATAGAATCTACAAATGGATCCCGACGGAAACCAGAAAAACTGTGAACCAGGCCCTCGTCAGTAGCAGACTTGACTACGGCAACGCACTCTACACAGGCATCCCAGCAAAAGACATCAAACGACTCCAACGCATCCAAAACGCCTCCGCCCGCTTGGTCCTCGACGTACCCCGCCGATGCCACATCTCCCACCACCTGAAGGACCTCCACTGGCTCCCTGTGGACAAGAGGATCACCTTTAAGCTCCTCACCCACGCGCACAAGGCACTCCACAACGCCGGACCCGCCTACCTGAACAACAGCCTCAACTTCTACGTCCCCTCCCGCCAACTCCGCTCTGCCAACCTCTCCCTCGCCATCGTTCCCCGCTTCCAACTCAAGACTTCCGGCGGCAGATCCTTCTCCTACCTCGCCGCCAAGACCTGGAACTCCATCCCGACCCACCTGCGCCAGACCCAGGACCTTCTCACCTTCAGGAGACTCCTCAAGACCTGGCTCTTCGACCAATAGCAGCCCCCCCCCCTCAGTGCCTTGAAACCCTAACGGGTACGTAGCGCGCTTTATAAATATTGTGATTGATTGATTGATTGGTTGCGCGTTTCTTGTGGGCATAAAATATCTACCTGTAAAGCTTTCAAATCATGGGCTACCTTCCGCCTTTTGATGCTATTATTCAGCCTGCAAATATTTACTGTTGCTGTTGTGTCATGGCTGTGAGCTACAAAAAGCTATCCCCAAAGAAGACTTAGCCCTCTGATCAACATCCCTGAAGTCTGCAGAAACCTGGTGTACATTACCCCACAAGCAAGATGGCAACCACATAGCCCATCTCATGGCTGCAACTCTCCAGTCCCGGCAACATGAGTGATTGTAGGGGATTATGAACGTCAATAGCTGGCACTGTATGCTGTGGGGTTAGCCATGAGTGAAATGCCTGATTTGTGGAAGCGCCAGTGTAGCAGTCTGGGTGCTAGCACTAACAGTAGATCTGGCATCCCATGCTGCAGGTCAGATGGTCCATGAATTTGGCAATAACGCTGGGCCTCAGAAGCACTCACTATTCAGCCACAGGTTATTGCACTTATAGAATATGACGCTGAAGGTAGTGAGTTCAGCCCAGTACCGGGCAGAGGAAGCTGCTTTGCAGCCGTGCATTTCCAGCCAGACTCACCTGAAAACTGACTGCTGTACCTCTGGCCAAAAGAAACAGGAGGCGGGGTGGTGCGGGCCAAGATCCAAGGTGCTGCTGAGAGGAAGAACCTTAATCACAAAAGCCAGCAGTGGGGACTGAGGAGTACTAAGCTTCAGTCGTCAATCGTGGCTACCTAACTACCGTCCCCGCACCGGCCTACGCCCTCAGGTGTGCTATTGACTGGAAAGGCCAAAAGCACAGTGGAGAAGGGACTCCTGACCAAGATCACCAACCTGAATTTGAGCCTGGCTGTGGATTCCAGCACGAAGGCAGTGTCAAATGGGGATACCTTGCCCCTCAGCCACCGAGCTTGACTCGTAAGAATCTACCCTCTGTCTCCCCCAAGACCCTCAAGATATGCAAGATCCAGGTTTGGTGGGCAACCTACAGGACAGTAATGATCATTTTACAAATAAAGGATGTATACAGAGCTTTGGAGGGAGAGTCTGGATGCTATGTCTGATAAAGCAGTTGTTGCCAACCTTTTCCAGAAAGCTTTCTGAGCCGGGAGCAAGAAGGTGCTCACTCGGTGGAGTTACAGGCACCCTCTATAGTTGTAATAGCATTGCATTGGATGGTGGAAATGGTAACCAAGGGAGAGACGCTTCTCAGACCCCTCAGGATCCGGTGACATGCTCCCCTAACATAGACTCTCACTATTGTATGCGATCAGCTGAAGAGGTTAAAACAAGGATAGACTGATGATGGATCAGACTCCTCTAATTCTATCCTAATTGACATTGATGATTTACATTCTTTAATCGTGGGGATTAGCTCCAGCAGAGGAGGAGCCAGGTGTCTCAGCAAGGTGGATTAACACAGGGAAAAGGCAAAAGGCCAGGCTAAAGTGAATGACAATGGAAAGGGGTTGCATCCATCCTGATCTTTGACATGGGACTACTCTGCAACACAGCAAGTGAACAGGGAAACTCAAGATCAAGAATCAACAATATCGCTTCTGCAGGGTAGGTATTTGGCCCCAGCTGCTGGGACAGAAAGCTTTTGCTGAGCCTTATTTATAATTTGATAAAACAAAACTCAAGAGGAAACACACAATGCTAGTCATGGGGCACGAGTAGCTACAAAATAATTTCAAGGGGCGACCAGGTAAGTAAACAAGATGTGTGCAGAAATAGGCAATGGTATCTCCCCAGTTGTAGACCATTCTGTAGTGCTCAAAACGGATGTGGGAGCACTTAAAGGTCAGGCAGAGGCACATGAATCCGAGCTAGCTGATATGCTATAGAAGATAGAGGACTTCAAGAAAAGACAAAGGTAGAAAAATCAAAGATTTCTGGGGATTACAGAGTGTGCAGAAGGCAGCCGCATCAGGGCTTTTATGCTGATTCTCCTCAAGGGTGCCTTCTCAGAGTTGACCTAGTGGAATTTGGATACTGAGGTCCAAAGAGTACATTGATTTTCTCTGATGCTCAAGAACCAAGGCTCGACACAGGTAGGGGTTGTGGATAGGGCTAGGATCGTGTTAGTTTATTTTGGGAACTACCTCCTTGACCAAGAAATCTATGAAAAACCCTGCTCTGATGCTAAACATAGTTTCAATGGACAGACTTTCTTTGTGAGACCTGACTTCTACCACATCATGGTGGAAAGGAGGTGGTGGCTAAAGGAGGTCATAAAGCCATTTCAGGATATCGGAAGGGAAGCATTTTTGATCAGGTCAGCCTTGCTGAAGGTCAACTTTAAGGTCAAGACACAATTGTTTACATTTGAAATCAAAGCTAAAGACTATTTAAAAGAACTAGTGATAGGGAATTAAGCACGTGAGCCCTAAGGTATAACCCTGGCTACCTCAAGACCATGTGATGAATTAATAATCTTTTAGGAATTTAGGCGGTCATTCTGACCCTGGCGGTTGAAAACCGCCAGGGCAGAGTGCCGCGGAAGCACCGCCAACAGGCTGGCGGTGCTTCTGGGGCAATTCTGACCGCGGCGGTAAGGCCGCGGTCAGAAAAGGGAAACCAGAGGTTTCCTGCCGGTTTCCCGCTGCCCCAGGGAATCCTCCATGGCGGCGCTGCAAGCAGCGCCGCCATGGGGATTCCGACCCCCTTCCCGCCATCCTGTTTCTGGCGGTTTTCACCGCCAGAAACAGGATGGCGGGAACGGGTGTCGTGGGGCCCCTTGGCATGGGCACTGACAGGGCCCCAACTGCACCCGTCGCACACCAGCAACTCCGCCGGCTCTATTCGGAGCCGGCTTCCTTGTTGCTGGTGCTTTCCCGCTGGGCGGGCGGGCGGCCTTTTGGCGGTCGCCCGCCAGCCCAGCGGGAAAGTCAGAATGACCGCCGCGGTCTTTTGACCGCGGTACAGTCTTCTGGCGGGTCCCGCCAGGCCAGCGGCTTCCGCCGCCGGCGGGGGTCAGAATGACCTCCTTAACCTTTTAGTAGCTTTCTGGAATTCTGGGGGCTATTCTCTGACTATGAATCACCCTGTGCGGCCATGATTTATGCCAAAGTGGTGCAACTGTTTGATTAGGATTGGCTTAGGGACTTGGTCAATGATTATTTTTACTATATTGTTCCACTTATGTTTTTTGTGCTATGCTACCCCCATGGTGGGGCGCTAGGGGGGCAGCGTAGAGGGTGATCTTGGCAGCCATAGTTCAGGCCTTGAGAGGTCAGACTGCTTTAGGAGTGTAGTGGAGGGATGGGGGTGTGGGGAATGAGGGTGCAGGTCAGAAAGGTGGGGAGGAAGGTTGTTGTTGGGGTAGAGGAGGAGTTTGTTACGGGGATGGGATAAGTAGGGTCACAGCACAAATGCGTTCTATCGGCATTTGGAGCATACTTTTATTTTAGAGGAAATCAGTTTTCGACATAATAGACTGATTGTTTTTGCTTAAATATCTATTTTTGGGAGATTTCCAGGAGTGTTTCTTTTTTAAAACACTGTTTCAGGATTGTTATGGAACCTAGATACTGTGGATTGCTTTTTGGGATTTCTATTGGGTTCGTATTATTTTTGCATTTTTTGGTGACGTTTGGACATTATTTACCTCATTTTTGGTGAATTACCATTTTTATTACTAAGAGACAGCAAAAGATCTGGAGCTACAGAACAGTAAGTTTTATTTCTTTCATTTATTTTAGGTGGGAAATGTGATATTGTATTGTTTATGTCAAATTATGTGATTATTAAGTGGAATTGTTTGGATTATGTATTGTAATTATTTTATATGATGACTGAGTTTGCTTTTAACTCTTTTGGTTGGTGATGGTTACATTTTTTAAAAATAATTTGTATAACATTTTATTATATCAGTCTTTATTAACATTGAAGTTTTAAATAAGTATTTGACTGACCTAAGAAAATATTATGGGCCAGATGTAGAAAAATGCAATTTGCAAAGTAGGAATCGCTTTAGGAGATCGATATTAAGAAATCCCATTGCATTTTAGTCAATGGACCGGTTTTGCATTTCCCAAATAGCAATTTCTTATTCAGAAATCGCTATTTAGGAAATGCAAAACCATGGATGGTAAAGGGCAAAAGGCCCCCCTTGGTGCACTCCAAAAATAGGGGTGCACCTGGAGAGTACACAGGTGCCTCAGGGGCATCTGTGTACTCTATTGCAATAAAAAAAACACTTTGGGGATGCTTTTTTTTAATTGCACCTGATTACCACTGAGTTTGAGTCCATGGTAATTGCATCTCTTAAATGCCTAAGTCACATTGAGGAAATGCTTTGTACATCAGAATAGGAATCGCCAATAGGGAATCCCTATTTGCAATTTTCTATTCTGGGAATAGCAAATTGCAATTTCTACCAGGTAGAAATAGCAATTTGGGATTCCTTAAGGGCTTTGTACATCAGAAAAGGCTGTTGTGCATTTCTTAACGGCCCGAAATACCAATACAGACCATTAAGAAATGCAGAAGGACTTTAAACATCTGGTTCTATGTTTATTATTTGTAAAACAAAAATTTGGTATGTTGATTTGGAGTCTGTCATAGTTTTTGAGGACTTTGGTAAGTTAACCTTTATTTTAAAATATGCTTTTGATTATGATTTCTGTATAAACTACTCCTTTGTTATTTATGAAGAGTTTGACTTTAAATTGCAGCATGTTGTATATTCTTTTAGTTTGTTTGTTAGTTTTATGGGGCTATTTCGCTAACAGATTGTTCCAGTCATAGTTCTTGGTATCTTTGCTCTTTCTGTCATGCTTCTATAAATTTGTGGAGTGTACGTTGAGTTCTGCCTACTGTGGATTGGAAGGCGTTATGCTATCCTGCCACTGTGTTGTTTGTTTTGGCTTCCTTTGCCAAGTTGCTGACAGAGATATTCCACCATGGCACTTGGAATTTGGGTTGGCATCTGTGCACCGATCGATGCATTCTACCAACCGTAGTTTCTTTGACATAGCCCATTAGGGAGCTAGGTTTGTCTTCATTTTGTTGGTAGAAAGGACTTTCTACTAATAAATTGTTGTGGTTGGCTACCTCTGTGATAGCGACATAGGCTAGCGCTATCATTTGTTTTATTTCAAAGGTAAATTGGCTGTTTGTGGAATACCTACACAGTAAAGACTTTTGGAGGTGTCTCCATATACTTCTATTGAAATGATATTGACAGCTTTGTATGGCTGTGTGGGGGTGTATTTTGTTAATGGTTTCAATCATGGCTTGTTCAAAGTCCATGATTATTTTTGGAGGTACTAGCTATTTGTTTTATATGGTTTAAGAGGTTGTGGTAAGTACTGCTTTGTTTATTTGGTAGTGGGACATATATAAAGGGGATATTTGTATTTCGATAATCACTATGTGTGATATATAGCTGAGTGAATGCTTGAGACACATTTTAAACGTTCCATCCATCATCCAGATTTGACATTGGCTAAGTTTTAGTCTGCTGTAGAGAATATTAGGATTAGTTTCTCATTATTTAGGTTGTCATGTAAAAGGAAAGGTTCCTCATTGTGTGTAATTGTTAAATGTCAGGCATGTGAATGTCTTGGTATCTTCTAGGGGCTAGTGGTATATTGCTGGTGGCTTTTTTAGTTTGTGCCATGAAACATTTTAAAGTGAGTATATGTGGTAGTTGGCAAGTAATGTGTTTGGGAACACTGGGTAATATATATTTAAGGATTTTACTTGTGGTTCCTAGCACCTAGTGCTAGTCTATCTTATATTCTTCAATCTCTCTCTCTTACATCTATTTTTGTCACATTAGGGGGGTGGTTGTGCTCTCTTACATGAATTACAACATCATCTTTTGTGGTTGCCTTCCCATAGCATGCATTAAAATAATATTTAGTATATTTCCAGCGTCCACTTTCTGATGGTGTACTTTCTTGGCTTTATGTGTAGCCATTGTGATTTAGTAACTGCTTTCCTTGATGTGATACATTTGGCAGCCTCATTGTATCTGTTACAAACATGAAATTTCTTCTATTTTGTATACTTAAATGCATGATCTGTTGAGATGTTTCACACGCTTTGCAGCTTTTCAGTTGGCTGTGTTCTAATGTGGAGCAGATGTTTTCTTTTTTTGTTGGATGAAAACAAATGTAAGATTCATTTTAAATGTTACTTTGTTGGTAGTTTGTAGATGTTGAGGTCATTAGGTTTACCTTTGTTCACTATTAGAGTGTGTTTATAGTTATTTATGAATACTTGCTTTCTTATATCTTTTTGCTGGTTTGTGATAGTTGTATTTTTCTGGTAGTTTATCACTTTTCCAAGTCATACTGTTTTCTTTTAGGAAGTCTACAAAGAAAATAACAAGTTGGAGAGTATGTCAATAATTATTTGCTATTTTACAATTTTAAGTTTATTAAAAAGTATTAAAAAATATTCAAAAAGTATTAAAGTTGGAAGGTGTATACATATTTATTTGCTATTTAACATTTGTAAGATTAATACAAATTACATTTTAGTTTACATGTTACAGTACTGCCTACTTGGTTAGGAAGTTGCTGTGATGTATGTATTTCTTCTTTAAAGGTTTGTTGAGAGAAACCATCTGAGTTTCTACTTCCAGCATTTGCCATGTTTAAAATGTTTAGTTGTTTAAATGTTTATGCATTTTATATTGTGGATTTAATTGTTTGTTTCCTTTTCTTTTATTGGTTAGGGTATAATTATACTCTGTTAGCTAAACTAGAGGAAGGTTTCTTAACTTATTGACACATGCTTCTCACAGCTTGGTTATACTTATGGTAATTTTAATACTAAATGATGTGAGAAATATGTAGAGGAAGTGGCAGCAGATTATGGTATACCTCAAGCTGCATTTGTTCATACAACAAGTTCAAGTTTCAGCAGGAATGTTATTGAGATGTTACTTAATCTAGTGCTGGTATGCCTGGATGAGATTTTAAAGGGTTATTCTAGTCAAAAATGACTTCTATATTTGATAAATAGAATTGCCCCTTAGATTACGTACATATTCCCAAATGACACTTTGGCCTAGTATTAGATTCTAGGGTATTATACAAGATTGAGAATGACCACTTTCCCCTAACCGTGCTTTTCAGACCTGAAATTGGTAAGGGCATTAGATTCCCTCTTCTGCTTCTGATTGAATGCTCCAGAAAAGGCATAGCCTGATGTGGAAAGAAGCAAATTTAGCTATGCTCCCAGTTACAAATTGCTGATATAAAATTATCAACAGGTATTTTTTATGGTCAGTATAAAGATTTTGGGCTTCATTAAGAGTTTGATGGATGGAAATCTCCTTCCACCAAACTCCTGACAAGGTGGCTGCCGCCTACGCAGTGACCGCCCTGCCAGAGTAATTAAAAGTTTCTCGCTAGGTCTGCAGGCGGAAACCTATGTTTATGCCCGGTGACCTAGCGGGAAACAGACTACAGCATTGTCTCCGGCTGCAATGCTGTAGCCAGAAGGGTGCACCAGTACCCTCGCAATGTTCACAGTCTGCAAAGCTGGCAGCAAACATTGCAACAGTGCTGGGCAGAGGGGCCCCTGCACTGCCCATGCCAAGTCCATGGGCAGTGCAGGGGTCCTCCTATGGCCCCCTGCACCTGTTCTTTCCCAGCCTTTTCATGGAGGTGTTGGCAGGGAATGAGGCCGCTCTGCCCTGGTGGATTAGTATCTCCGCTACCGCCAGACCCCCAGGATCCAAAATGCTGGTGAAGCTGGCGAATGGACCGCCAAGGTTGTTATGTGGCAGTCGGACTGCCGCATCCACGGTGGTCCAGACCGCCACCACGAGTGTGGCAGTCATAAGACCGCCAAACTTGTAATGAGGGCCTTTATGTTAAGAGTAAATGATTGTATGAAGGATGAATGTAGAAAGGGGCAGGGCATAGACAATAGAAAATCCTGTCAGAAAAAAAAAAGGAGTAACGCGGTTTGATTCTCATTGCCAATCATTAAATGAACACTGTGAAAAATGAGATCAGGGAATGATGGGCCTATAGATAGTCACTGAAAGAGTGAGTATGTCAGACCTAATATACATTAGTAATTAAGCAGAAAAAAGTATCTTTTTGTAAGGTAAGTTGAAAGAAATTATAAAGGTGATTCAATCTAAATTGAATCCTAGCACAAGATAGCACAGGTTTGGCTATTACAAAAACAAATTGTGTGATTCCTGAATTTAAGTGGTTAAAGTTCCTTGAACAGAAATATTGTAATGGTCTCACTGACCTTTCCATAAGATGAGGATTTTCTTAATAGTATATCAAGTATCTCAATAAAAAAGATTTTTGAAACAATTGTCGCACTGAGGTTGACCAGGGCTGTTGGCCCAGACAATTTTCTCTCTGGGACTATTAAGGTAAATAGAGATTGGTTGGCCTCACTTTTCCCTCAAGTAGTCAGATTTGTGGAAACCTAGGGAACCATGCCGAAAGCTGGAAGATGGCAGTTATAAAACCCATAATTAAAAAGTGGGATCCTCATGAACCTTTGAGTTATGGGCTTATTAGCCATTCTGAGATGAGTCTAAAAGTGTTCTACAAACTTTTGCTGAAGTGTTTAGAAGAATGCTTAGACGTTCTGGATCTCATTCTGATAGAGCAAGATGTTTTTAAAATAAAGGTAATTTCACCATTGATCAATCGTTCAGTTTATGGGCAATAGCCATGAAATCGATTGAAGGGAAGAGTAACCTGTAATGCTGCTTACTTGGCTGCATTTGATTTGGTAAATCATGATATATTAGGGGAGCATTTAAAGAACTTGAGAATCAATGCAGGGATATTAAATATTTTGAACGATATCCATAGGGGCAATCAGGAAATGGCTGAATCAAATCATGAAGGATTCTTATCTCAAAAATGCTGAATAAACATGGCTGATTCCAGAGATGTGTTTTGGAACCCACTCTGTTTGCCCTATACATCAGAGTTACCTAATATTTTGGCAGATGAGGGTGAGTTCTCACCCAGAATGGTTGGTCACCACATCCCCTGCTTGGTATATGACAATAACTTGGTAACTCTGAAATTACTCGAATTGGCTTAAAATGGAAACTGGAGGCTTTTCTGAATACTGGGAAAAGAAATGAGTGGTAATCAATATGGATAAAACCAAGACTCTGGTGTTCGGCCACCAAAAGTGTAATCATCAATGGTTCATTAAGTGAGTTAGTCTATGTTACACCTGTCAGCCTTAGGGTGGTTGTAGTGTCTTGCATGATTTAAAAAGGAACCTTTCGGGCTCCTAGTGGACTCTCTATCAGTGTGATATAATTGTTAGAATAGAATATACTGAAAGTTCAGTTGAGAATGTCGGAGTTCAGAAGTACATGCAGAGAAATAAAGATGTGTGCTTTACAGCTCCATATGTGGTGTGGTCATTGGCAGGTACCCAGGCAATGGAGGACGCTACATCTGGCAACAAGATAAAAGATAAGTAATCAGAAAAAAGTGATCTCCTGGAGATTTTTGCCGTGGTCCTATAAAAGTGCTTGTAGACGCCATGTGTGCCTTCATCAAACTTCTGAGTCAACGGTTGAAGTATTTGGAGTTAAAGCACAACTCCAGCCGGTGTGAAGAGTTTGAATGGAAGTTAAGTTTCAATAAAAGGTCCAAGCATCATTGGTCAAGAAGCTAGGAGCAAAATGATACAAAAGGGTTCCACACTGCACACTAAATAAAGTTATACATTGTATGGAGTATTAACGCTGAAGGCAGAGATCAACCAGGTGTATAAAAAAAAAAGTTAATTGTAAATAGGATTAAATAGATGACTACCGAACCCGTTAAAGAGTGTCATTACATTGTGGTTGACAGCGGTCCCTAAAGATTTGACTGGGGTTGTGCTTATGAAGTGGTCCATATTTACAGCGGCTGGAAAGTTAGCAAAAAGCCATTCTGCAAATGGAGCCCATCAAGAAAGACCCATAAGCCGACCCATCACAGAGCGAGCCAGGGCAGGGGCATGAATAGAACTGATCCTGGTTTCTGGCCTAGGGGCCAGGGAGAGAACCAATCCCGACGTCAGTAAGTTTCACGCTGGTCTACAATGCTGCTGCCTTCAAGAAACCACCCCCACCACTTTCAAAACCTCCAAAAAACAAAATATTAGCAATAAGTGGACTGCATGGATAGATAGATAGATTTCATTAATTCACTTGAAGAGACTGATAACAGAAAGAGTATCCAATATCTAAAAAATGTTGCTGGAAATAGTGTGAAAAAGTAATAAAGAAAATGTGGAGAACTGACAAAGAACTACATGCCATCTGATTAAGAATGTGTTGAATCTCAAGGTCAATCCAGTTCATTATGAACAATATATTTTCAGCCAAGAATGTCAAAGAGTTGGTGAAATAACTGATGAATTTGTGAAAAGACTCAACACACTCATCAGACACTGCAAGTTCAATGAATTTAATGTTGAAGAAGCCATGCGGCTTAGACTTATTGATGGATGCTTGTCTGGGTCATTCAGAGAGCCAATGCTGAGAGGAACTCTCAGGGACTGATTGTGACTTAGGCAGTCTGACTGCCAGACCGCCGTTGCAGCAGTCAGGAGAAAGGCATCAAGCTGGTACTATCCTGGCTGCCGCATTAAGACACTACCAACAGGCAGGTGGTGTATCTGTGGCAGTAGCACTGAGGCGGCATGTTTCGGCTCATGAAGCACATGCCGCCGTACTAGAGTGTCAGATGCACCTCTGGCATACTGTTGCCTTGCATGGCAAACAATGTGAACTGTTTGGCGGACCTATACCTTTCACACGTGTGCCTGCTTTCCGGGTTCACTCCATGATGCCTTCATTATGCGGAACAGCACAATCCCTCAGCTGATGTTACAACTGTATCCAGAGAGACCCTGGCTGGTTGGTAAGTTACATCTGTACTGTTTGAATATGTGTGCAATGTCTGGTGAGAAATTTCTGATAAGAGGGGCTCATTGTTCTACATATATCCCATTCCTTAGAGGAGACTCAGCATATCCAAACCATCCTTGGTTGTTGACACCGCTGAGGAATCCAACTACACCAGGCGAAGTCCACTTCAATGAGGTCCATATAAGAACAAGGAGGGTAGTGGAGTAGGCTTTTGGGCTCCTGAATGCCAGGTTTAGGTGTCTGGACCAGACTGGTGGAGCCATCCTCTATTCACCCCGGAGACTGTGTCAGATTATTGTGGCCTCCTGCATGCTTCACAACATTGTCCAGTGGAGGAACATCTTATACATCGGGAGGAGAAGCAGCCTGCAATGCCACCGGGTGAGCCTCCTGAAATGCCAAGTGAGGATGACAGTGGTGAAGAGGAAGGAGCTGACTTGTAGGAAGATCTCATCAATACCTACTTTTCATGAGTGTAAATATGTCATGTGATGTAAGGACTGTCACTGTATGAAGAACTATCGTTTTTAGAATATGTGGAGTAAAGTATTTTGGATAACACAGGGGAGCCAGTGCCAGCAATATTTAGCCAAAGGGTGCTTGAAGGGTTAGCCTCTAACATATCCCCACCTTGATGTAGCTGCTTTGTTTGTGTCAGTCTCATTGCAATGTAACTTATTTTCCAGATGCGTGTTATGTGCTTTTTGTAATAGGTAGGTTTTCAAATCTATGGGCCAGATGTAGGAAGGCATTAGCGCCTCGCAAACGGCGAAAAACGCCGTTTGCGAGGCGCTAATGCCCTCACGCGATGCAGAAACACATATTGCGAGTCGGTACCGACTCGCAAAATGTGTTTCAGACTCGCAAATAGGAAGGGGTGTTCCCTACCTATTTGCGAGTCGCACCGCAATGTAAGTTGATTTGTGACCGCGAAAGCGGTCGCAAATCAACTCGCAGTTACCATCCACTTGAAGTGGATGGTAACTCATTCGCAAATGGGAAGGGGTCCCCATGGGACCCCTTCCCCTTTGTGAATGCTCACAAGAATATTTTTTCAGAGCAGGCAGTGGTCCTATGGACCACTGCCTACTCTGAAAAAAACCGAAACTAAAAGGTTTCAGTATTTTTTCTATTTGCAGCTCGTTTTCCTTTAAGGAAAACGGGCTGCAAAGAGAAAAAAAAAACTGCTTTATTGCAAAGCAGTCACGGACATGGAGGTCTGCTGTCTCCAGCAGGCCACCATCCCCGTGAGTGCCTAGACTCGCTATGGGGTCGCAAACTGCGACCCACCTCATAAATATTTATGAGGTGGGTCTTTGCGACCCCATAGCGAGTCGCAGAAGGTGTCTGAGACACCTTTCTGCATTCGCTTTTGCGAGGTGCAAATTGCAAGTCGCAGGGACTTGCAATTTGCACCTCGCAAAAGGGAACCTTCCTACATCTGGCCCTATGTTCCTTGTTTTGTCTTTGCACAGGTACCTTCACCCTGATATCCTCATGTGGGCATTTCAGAGTTGTGATATTGGCAGGTGTCTGATGCTGTTCCAACATAGGAAGTGGATAAGGATTGTTCCAAGTAATGTGTGTCACAGATGTGGGTTGTATGAGACTGGTGCCAAGCCAGCTTGCATAGTGTGTGGGTGGTAGGGCTGAAGTGCACATTGTACTTGTTCAGTACTGTCAGTTAGTGACTGATTGCTTCATGTGTGTGATCATGTGACCATGAAATTTGTTGTCATCAAGTGGAATTAAGCCATTCACCCGTCACATAGGCTAAACACTCTTCTTGAGTGACCTGTAAGTAGCCGTACATATGTTTCATAATTGCAGGCCACATTACCTATGCCACAACACTGGCCTATGTTTGTGTCATACCAGTAGATGCAGGGTCATTGGATTATGATGGACCTGTGATCAGGGACTGCTGTACTGCCCACTGTCTGAATCTAGGTGTATGTAATGTTGGATTAATTGGTTTTGGTATGTGATAAGGCTCAAACTGGCAACAACATCCACTTCTCTGTTTGCCTAGGCTACAGGACAATGTCTGACAAGGCCCTTCCTTCTGTGTTTAGGGGAATGTAACTCCATATATCTTCCTTGACACAATATGAGTCAGCCATTCTTGGCTATAACAGTCCATACATATGGATGGCCAATGTGCTGTATAGTGAAATAAAACGTTTGGTATGAACAGACACTTGTATCAATGTGTTT
This sequence comes from Pleurodeles waltl, assembly GCF_031143425.1. Taxonomy (NCBI): domain Eukaryota; kingdom Metazoa; phylum Chordata; class Amphibia; order Caudata; family Salamandridae; genus Pleurodeles; species Pleurodeles waltl. Next base: position 969,994,907 of record NC_090449.1, on the reverse strand, counting down.
GTGTCTATTGGTTGTTATCCTTAGCAGGACACTATGGTGGTCATTACAACCCTGGCGGTCGGTGTTAAAGCAGCGGTAAGACCGCCAACATGCCGGCTGTAAAACAATTGGAATTACGACCGTGGCGGAAACCGCCAACAAAGACAGCCACTTTAACACTCCGACCGCCACGGCGGTACAGACAAACAGCCCGGCGGTCACCGCCAACAGACAGACGGAAGACAAAGTACCGCCAACAGTATCACAACCTACCAATCTGCCACCATTTCCGGGAAGGATTCACCGCGGATAAAAACACAGCAGAAACAGGAATTTCGAAGGGAAAACGCTCACCTTTACAAACTCCACGAGGAACGACGACACCATGGACCCGGAACTCCAAATCCTACCCGCGATACTCTTCCTGCTCCTGTACCAGGAGCACCAACGCCAGCGGTGAAGACCACAGTGAGTACTGCACCTACGACACAGGGGAGGGGGGAGGCAAAAAACAGGGACACACACACGCAACACACACACCCTCACCCACTACAACACACACACTAATACATATCTATACATTATAGTAACACCCCCCAACCCCCCCGGAAGAATGCAAAGACAAAAGGAAATGAGTGTAACCATTGGAATATATTAAAATGCAGTACGCAAAAATATACATATAAACACTATTTACAAAATATACACCAAGAATAGTAGTCCAGGTATTGCACCATTTATAGTCCGTGGACCACTGGGCCCAAAATGCATGGGCGAGGCCCACACACGATACCAGATCAAAACAGAGAGAACACTGCAGGGGCATCAGATAGAAATACAACAGGCACCTCAGGGGGAAGGGAAGGGGGGGCACCTCAGCCAGATGAGTGCACGACGCCAGATCCATGAGGGGGCTCCATGCCCAATGATGTATCCTGGGGAGTGCAAAGCCACAGTCTCTCAAGTCCATACAGTGGGTGGTTTGCCCACTGTTCAATACTGGGGTGTGCAAAGCCACAGTCTCTCAAGTCTCTACAGTGGGTGGTTTGCCCACTGTTCAATCCTGGGGAGTGCAAAGCCACAGTCACTCAAGTCCATACAGTGGGTGGTTTGCCTACTGTTCAATCCTGGGGAGTGCAACGCCACAGTCTCTCAAGTCTCTACAGTGGGTGGTTTGCCCACTGTTCAATCCTGGGGAGTGCAAAGCCACAGTCTCTCAAGTCTCTACAGTGGGTGGTTTGCCCACTGCTTCATCCTGGGGAGTGCAAAGCCACAGTCTCTCAGGTAGATGCCTTTCTCCACTGGTTCTGGAGGGGGACTAGTGCCCAGAGTGCTTCATCCTGTAAAGGACAGACGGAGTGGATGCATGTCTCCACTGGTTCTGGAGGAGGACTGGTGCCCAGAGTGCTTCATCCTGTGAAGGACAGACGGAGTGGATGCATGTCTCCACTGGTTCTGGAGGGGGACTGGTGCCCAGAGTGCTTCATCCTGTGAAGGACAGACAGAGTGGATGCACGTCTCCACTGGTTCTGGAGGGGGACTGGTACCCAGAGTGCTTCATCCTGCCAAGGACAGAGGTAGTGGATACATGTTTCCACTGGTTCTGGAGGGGGACTGGTGCCCAGAGTGCTTCATCCTGCCAAGGACAGAGGTAGTGGATGCATGTCTCCACTGGTTCTGGAGGGGGATTGGTGCCCAGAGTGCTTCATCCTGCGAAGGACAGACAGAGTGGATGCATGTCCCCACTGGTTCTGGAGGGGGACTGGTGCCCAGAGTGCTTCATCCTGTGAAGGACAGACGGAGTGGATGCATGTCTCCACTGGTTCTGGAGGGGGACTGGTGCCCAGAGTGCTTCATCCTGCCAAGGACAGAGGTAGTGGATGCATGTCTCCACTGGTTCTGGAGGGGGATTGGTGCCCAGAGTGCTTCATCCTGCGAAGGACAGACCGAGTGGATGCATGTCCCCACTGGTTCTGGAGGGGGACTGGTGCCCAGAGTGCTTCATCCTGTGAAGGACAGACGGAGTGGAAGCATGTCTCCACTGGTTCTGGAGGGGGACTGGTGCCCAGAGTGCTTCATCCTGCCAAGGACAGAGGTAGTGGATGCATGTCTCCACTGGTTCTGGAGGGGGACTGGTGCCCAGAGTGCATCACGCACCCCGTGACGGTCCAAGTTGCGTCGGTGCCCCTGCCGCTTATGGGCTAGCGGGGCTTGAGTTGGCGTGCCCTGTTCAGCGGTGCTTGAGTTGGCAGTGCCCTGTTCAGCGGTGCCCTGTTCAGCTGTGCTTGAGTTGGCTGTGCCCTGTTCAGCGGTGCCTGAGTTGGCGGTGCCCCATTCAGCAAGTGTCTGAGTTGGCGGTTCCCTGTTCAGAAGTGCCTGAGTTGGCAGTCCTTCATTGCCCAGCTGGACTGGGGCTGGCGGTCCTTCATTGGGCAGCTGGGCTGTGGCTGGCGGGGCCCTCGTGGGCTGCTGGTCTGTGGCTGGCGGGGCCCTCCTGGGCAGCTGGGCTGTGGCTGGCGGGGCCCTCCTGGGCAGCTGGGCTGTGGCTGGCAGGGCCCTCCTGGGCAGCGAGGATGGGGCTGCCGGTGGCCTCCTGTGCAGCGAGGATTGGGCTGGCGGTGGCATCCTGGGAGGCTGTGGCTGGAGGGGCCTTCCTGTGCAGTGAGGATGGGGCTGGCGGTGGCCTCCTGTGCAGCGAGGATGGAGCTGGCGGTGGCCTCCTGGGCAGCTGGGCTGTGGCTGGCGGGGCCCTCCTGTGCAGCGAGGATGGGGCTGGCGGGGGCCTCCTGTGCAGCGAGGATGGGGCTGGCGGTGGCCTCCTGGGCAGCTGGGCTGTGGGTGGCGGGGCCCTCCTGTGCAGCGACGGTTGGGGCTGGCCTTCTGGGCAGCGAGGATGGGGCTGGCGGGGCCCTCCTGGGCAGCGGGGATGATGGCGGTCTTCTCCGCCGTGCTGCTCCTCCCAGACTTGCCGGGTTTCATGTGGCCCTTCCCCACCTTGGGAGGAGTCACAGCTGGGTCCACACTCCCACCGGGACCCGTGGGAGCGGCTTGGGTGGCTGGAGTCTTCCCCCTCTCCCGCCGGGCACTGGCCAACTTCTGGTGCTTCACGGGGGGGACTGGCTGTGCTGTGGCTCCGTGCCACACTGGCTGTCCTGGTGGCCGGTGCACTCCACATACCTGTGACCACAGGCACCACTGGTCCCGGAGATGTTGTGGCTGAGGTGCAAGTTCGGGACCTATGAGTTGGATGGGGGGGTGGGAAATAGGTTAAGGCTGGACAGGAAAAGTTGTTTGGACACACAGGGACGGGTAGCTGGAGGGGGTTTGGGAGTGGAGGAAGAGGTGGTGGTTGTAGGAGGTATATGTTTTGTGGCTTTGGGTGCAGGTGCATGCGCTTGAGGCTGTTGTGAGGTGGATGTCTGTTGGGTGGGTGTGTGCCTGCGTTTGTGTATCTTCGGAGGGGGCATCACAGACACACTGGGAGAGGACACAGGGGACGTGTGTATGGTAGTGGGGGTGGTGACTGCACAGGAGCGGGGTGTGGTGGTGGGAGTGCTGGTGCGGGACGTAGTGGCTGTAGAGGTAGTGCATGCAGGTGTGAGTGTAGACGACACTGGGAGGGAGGAGGGAGACGACGACGAGGGGGACACAGTGGAGGCAGTGGATGTTGGTGTGTCTGTATGTGTGTGATGCTTGCGTGAGTGCCTGTGGGATGTGTGGTGCTTATGTTTGCCAGAGCTTCCCTTGTGTGGTGAGGTGTGTGCAGGCTGGTCTGATGGTGTTCTTGGGATTGGCAGAGGTACAGGGGATTGGGTCTGGGTGGAGGAAGTTGGAGGGGGGAGGCTAGACACAGGGACAATGGCTGCCATCAGTGCTGAGGCCAGAGTTTGAAAGGCTCGGTGAAGGGCCACCTGACCAGAATGAATGTCCTCCAGGAATGCATTGGTTTGTTGCAACTGCCTTTCTACACCCTGGATGGATTTCAAAATGGTAGACTGCCCAACAGTGAGGGACCTGAGGAGGTTAATGGCCTCCTCACTGAGGGCAGCAGGGGTAACAGGGGCAGGGGCTCAGGTGCCTGGGGCGAAGGTGATGCCCACCCTCCTGGGGGAGCGGGCACGGGGCAAAAGCTGAGGGGCTGCAGGGAGGGCGGTGCTGGTAGGGGGGGTGGCGGTTGTACCTGTAGATGCGGAGGCACAGATGTTGTCACCACCACAAGGGAGCTCCAATCGGAGGACGAGTCCTTGTCGCTGGTTTCAGCTCCTGTCCCCGCCTTGGTGCTCCCCTCGCCCTCAATCCCACTGGTGTATTCTGAGTCCGTAGTGTGGCCCTCCATGGCCATGTGGAATGCAGCTCCATTGTGCTCCGGTGCCACTGCTCCTCCGCCTGATGATGCTAATGCACACAAGAACAGGGAGACCACAAAAAAGGGGGGGGGAGAACAGAAGAAAGACATGTTGAGTGCATGGATTACTGCTACCGTTGGCGGACAAGACAGACACAGAAGCCCCCTGCACTATGTCGCGCTCTTGGGCTCTACAGTGAAATTCATGGGAAATGGCCTACAAGGCTATGGACGACATCTGCACACATAGATGACAACTCCCTTTCTACACCCTGGATGGCATTCACAATGGTAGACTGCCCAACAGTGAGGGACCTGAGGAGGTCAATGGCCTCCTCACTGAGGGCAGCAGGGGTGACTGGGGCAGGGCCTGAGGTGCCTGGGGCGAAGGTGATGCCCACCCTCCTGGGTGAGTGGGCACGGGGCGAACGCTGAGGGGCTGCTGCGAGGGCGGTGCTGGTAGGGGAGGTGTACCTGTAGAAGTGGGGCGCACAGATGGTACCGCCACCACAAGGGAGCCCCCATCGGCGGACGAGTCCGTGTCGCTGGTTGGTGATCCGGTGGCCGACGTGAAGCTCCCCTCGCCCTCCGTCCCACTGGTGCATTCTGAGTCCGTGGTGTGGCCCTCCATGGCCATGTGGGATGCAGCTCCCTCGTGCTCCGGTGCCATTGTACCTCCGCCTGATGATGCTGATGCACAAAAGAACAGGGAGACCACAAAGGGGGGGGAGACACAAGAAAGACAGGTTGAGTGCAAGGCGTACCGCTACCGTTGGCGGACAATACAGACACAGCAGCCCCCTGCACTATGCCGTGCTCCTGGCCTCTACAGATGCAATCTCTGGGATCTGGCCTACATGGCTATGGTGGACTTCTGCACACATGGATGCCACAGGGGCATGTATACCTGTACTTGGCACTCTACTGCGGTGGGGTATAGTGCTACATGGCCTGCATTACGGAGGGGCCTAGCCTACGTATTTCTTCCTGGCCTAGGTACACCCACAGGCCTCCTCCCCCACCCAGACCCCTCCACTGCGCGCAAAGTCAGCAGAATGAGAGTGTACTCACCCCCTTGTGTCTGCTGTGATGCCCTAAAGCGCCCAACTCAGGGTAGGCCTCTGCCAGGATCCGGAACATCAGGGGGGTCATGGTGCGACGGGCACCCCTCCCACGTTGGGAGGCAATCCCCAGCTGAGCCTCCGCCGTCTTCTTGCTTCAGTGGCGAATGTCCTCCCATCTTTTCCGGCAGTTTGTGCCCCGTCTCTGGTGGACGCCCAGGGTCTGGACGTCCTTGGCGATGGCACGCCAAATGTCCTTCTTCTGGTGGGCGCTGACCTACATGACATGCACAAGGGAAGAAGAGAAGTCATTACCAACTGCACCGTCGATGTGAGTGTCCCCCCTCCCTACCCTAGCCATGTGGCACATTCATTCACATGCATTAATGTTCCCTGAACTCTGCCCCCTTCCCTCTTACAACCAGCCCTCTCCACCCAAGCCTAGCCCATACAACGTGCTACCTGTGTACTAACCTGTTGGTCTGGAGGACCGTAGAGTAGCGTGTACTGGGGGAGGACCCCGTCTACTAGTTTCTCCAACTCCTGAGCAGTGAAGGCAGGGGCCCTTTCCCCAGATGCAGCAGCCATCGTCGCTTCCAGACCGAGGTCACAGCAGCACGTGCAGTGTAGGTCCTCTCCTGTCGAAGATCAGGTATCTAGTGATTGAACAGATAGAAAATGGCGGTGACGTCCGCGGCGGTGACGTCCGCGGCGGTGCGTATCATCACCGGCGGCGCACTTGTTCATTGGCTCCTGGGACCCATAGGGTCCAATGTTAACCAATGCAGCATTGCGCCGCGGTCTTCGACCGCCTACCGCAACTGTGTACAACGCCAGCGCAATTACCTCACATCCCATTGTCCCACTTTACAGGTCAGGCAGCCGCCATTTCAGGGGCCCACATGGCCTAATTACCAACTGCGTCACTCATACCTAGGCCTAGTCTCAACACACATACAGGCCACATTTTGTGTATGAATGGTGTTCTGTGTAGACTGTGGGTACATACCTCTGAATTGTTTGACTCTGTGCTCGCTGTTGTCCTTCATAGGCACCGTCCGCTCGGACATGTGAGGAGATGGCGGAATCCTCCGGTGTACCGACCGCTGGTGGACCTGTCGACAATGGAGGAAAGAACTTTGATTATCACCTACAGGTTTGACCGTGCCACAATCCAGGAACTGTGTACACAGTTGGAGCCTGACCTGATGTCAGCAATCCGCCATCCCACAGGAATCCCCCCTCAAGTGCAGGTGCTATAATTGCTCCTTTTCCTTGCAAGTGGGTCTTTTCAAACAACTGTGGCCATGGCATCAGGGATGTCCCAGCTTGTGTTTTCCAACGTATTGTCCAGAGTGTTGTCTGCCCTGTTAAAACACATGCGGAGCTACATCGTTTTCCCTCAGGTGGAGGATTTGCCTAAAGTTAAAGGTGACTTCTATGCTCTTGGACATATCCCCAATATCATAGGTGCCATTGATGGGACCCATGTGGCTTTGGTCCCCCCCCACAGGAGTGAACAGATGTACAGGAACCGGAAGAGTTATCATTCCATGAATGTACAGATGGTATGTTTGGCAGACCAGTACATCTCCCATGTAAATGCCATGTTCCCTGGCTCAGTGCATGACGCCTACATCCTGCGGAATAGCAGCATCCCTTATGTGATGGGTCAACTCCAGAGGCACCGTGTGTGGCTATTAGGTGACTCTGGTTACCCCAATCTGTCATGGCTACTGACTCCAGTGAGGAATCACAGGACAAGGGCAGAGGAACGCTACAATGAGGCCCATGGGCGAACTAGGAGGGTGATCGAGCGGACCTTCGGCCTCCTGAAGGCCAGGTTCAGGTGCCTACATATGACAGGTGGATCCCTATTCTACTCACCAAAGAAGGTGTGCCAGATCATCGTGGCCTGCTGTATGCTTCACAACTTGGCTTTGCGACGACAGGTGCCTTTTCTGCAGGAGGATGGTCCAGATGGCGGTGTTGTGGCAGCTGTGGAGCCTGTAGACAGTGATGAGGAGGAAGCAGAGGAAGAAGACATGCAGAACAGGGACTCTGTGATCCAGCAATATTTCCAATGAAACACAGGTGAGAATACATTCCTGCCTACTACATGTACTTTTACACTTCTACCTCTATACTGTCTTTTGTTTTCACGCAGTGTATGGTCACTGAGTTGTCACTTTCCCTTACGGTTTCACAGGTGTGGGTCCCAGCGTGTCTCATCTGCTTAGATTCCTCATGGACTAGAGCTGTGTGACATAGGTATGTTGACATTACTATTTCATGAACATTTTGTCACTGTAATTGCAAATACACTATTTCAAAATCACAGACAGACTCCAGATCTTTTGGTGCTTTAGGTGTGTTTATTTAAATACAAAATATTGGAGGGGAAGTTAAATGGTGAGGGGTGATGGCGGAGGAGTGTCCATGACAGAGTCCAGTCTAATAGTCTCACAGGTGCATTGCCCATATAGGCATAGGAAGTGGAGCTGGGGCAGTTTCAATATGGACAGGGTGACAAAGTGGGACAGTGGGATGACAATCAGGGTGGTCTCATTTCTTGGCGGGGGTCTTGGCATCGTGCTCTGTCTTGTTCCTGGATCTCAGTGACCGTTTGCGGGGTGGTTCTCCGTCTGCAGGGGGTGGGGTGCTGGTGTGGTGGTCCTGTGGCAGTGCCTCCTGTCCACTAGCGCCGGCGGAGGTGGTGGGCAGTTCATTGTCCATGCTAGTGTCAGGGGCCCTTGTAGTGCCACAGTGTCCCTCCTGGTATTGAGTACTTCCTTCAGCACCCCTACGATGGTGCCCAGGGTGGAGCTGATGGTTCTGAGTTCCTCCCTGAACCCCAAATACTGTTCCTCCTGCATCCGATGGGTCTCCTGAAACTTGGCCAGTACCGTTGCCATCGTCTCCTGGGAGTGGTGGTAGGCTCCCATGATGGAGGAGAGGGCCTCGTGGAGAGTGGGTTCCCTTGGCCTGTCTGCCCCCTGTCGCACAGCAGCCCTCCCAGTTCCCCTGTGTTCCTGGGCCTCCGTCCCCTGGACCGTGTGCCCACTGCCACTGCCCCCAGGTCCCTGTTGTTGTTGGGGTGGTGGGTTATCCTGGGTACCCTGTAGTGGTGGACACACAGCTGATTGACGTGTCCTGGGGACGGAGGTATGGGCACGCTGGGTGGGTGCTGTGCTGGTGTTTCCTGAGGGGGGAAGGTCTGTGGTGGCCTGTGCCTGTGTGAGGGGAACCGACTGTCCCGAGGCCTCCGATGTTCCGGGCTGGTCATCTAGATCCAGGTGGACAGAGGTGCTGTCATCACTTTGGGTCTCTTCTGTGGGTGGAGTGGACATGTCTGGACCCTCCTGTCTGGTGACGTTGGGTAGTGGTCCTGCAGGGGTGGAAAGGCATGATTATTGCATCTGTGTGTGTCATGGTGTGCAATGGGTGGGTTACCGTGTACCCCAGTGCTGGCATTCCTGTGTGGGACCTTGTGTGATGATGGTTTAGGGGGGTGTATGGGTATGTGCAGTGGGCATGCTTTAGTGATGGGTGTCCATGCGTTGTTGTTGCATGCAGGGCTTGGTGTTGGGATGTGTGGTTTGTGATATTGATACATTTGTGAGGAGTTGGAGTGATAGGGGTGGGGGCGAGGGTGGGGGTATGTGATAGCATGCAGGTAGGGTGGGGGATGTAATAGTTAAGATTTGACTTACCAGAGTCCATTCCTCCACCAACTCCTGCGAGGCCCTCAGGATGCAGAATCGCCAAGACGTGCTCCTCCCATGTTGTTAGTTGTGGGTGGGGAGGTGGGGGTCCGCTTCCAGTCCGCTGAACCGCCTGGTGGTGTCTTGAGACCACGGAACGCACCTTCCCCCGTAGGTCGTTCCACCTCTTCCTGATGCCCTCCCGATTTCTTGGGTGTTGTCCCACTGCGTTGACTCTGTCGACTATTCTTCGCCATAGCTCCATCTTCCTTGCAATTGAGGTGTGCTGCACCTGGGATCCAAATAGCTGTGGCTCTACCCGGACGATTTCCTCCACCATGACCCTGAGCTCATCCTCCGAGAACCTGGGCTGTCTTTGCTGTGCCATGGGGTGGTGTAGGTGATGTGTGGGGTGGTGTGTGTGGTGATAAGTGTGGTGATATGTAGTGGTGTGTGGTGTTTTATGTATGGAAGTTGTGTGGGTGATGGTGTTGTGTGCCTGTGGATGCTAGTTTGTTGATGGTGGTGTCTCTCTCTGGCCTTCTCTCTGTAATTGTGGTTGTAGGGGTTTGTGGGTGATGTGGGTGTGTGTTTTATATTGTATTGGGTGTGTGGGAGTGGTATGTGTATGTGTATCAGGTGTGTATATTTCGAATTGTCCAATGTGGCTGTGTTTTGGAGATGTGTGTGTATTATGAGCACGGCGGTGTGTACCGCCAATGGAATACCGCGGTTGAAAGACCGCCACGTGGATTCATGTGTCGTGATAGTGTGGGCGTTTTTCTGTTGGCGTGACAGTGGAGGTTTTGTTTTCGCCAGTATATCACTGACCTTTGGTGTGGCGGACTTGTGTGGGTGTCTGAATTTTGTCGGATTACGAGATGTGGGTAATAATAGCTGTGGCGGAACTCCGCGGCGGTGTGTTGGTGGTCTTCTGCACGGCGGTAAGAGGCTTTTACCGCCAATGTTGTAATGACCCCCTATATCTGTAACATATCCCTCCTTGCACTTGTGTCTTCAACATTAACTTCACATGGTCTTAAATCCCTACATAGGAACAATTGAAAAAGAAGCAAGCAGACACAAACATTTTGAAAGGTGGTATTTATTGTGAATTTGTGCATAAAATAAAGATAAGGGACATGATGGAACAGAATAGTGAAGCGTTGAGTCATGGTGGATGAAATAATTGTAGTAGATGCCCCAGCATTGGAAGCCCAAAGTCCAGTGTACTGCTCCCATAAGAAATGGAAGGTTGTTGATGGACAGGCCACAGAATGAATATATGGCACACAGAGGAGATCCTTCAAGAAGAGGTCAGTGGCTGTCAGCGGTTGGTGTCTGGCCATCTGCACCTCCTTGAGTCTTAGCTGGATGTCCCTGCTTGTGTGGGGAGCTGCTGCTACAGAGGCAGGAGTGTCTGTGCTGGGTTCTTTCCCTGGCAGGGCATCCCTTCCAGTGTGTGGCACTGATGAAGAAGGGCCTGGTTCTGCTGTAGCAAAGTAAGGGGTAGAGTGTTTCTGATGATCCTGATCAGGCTACTGCTAACATCCCTCAACACCCCTATTAGGGAGGTCAGGTTGGTATTGGTGGCCTCCCACTATTGAAGTATGTCCCTATGGGTGTCCTTCTGCAGCTGCTTGATCTCCTGGAGTTTGGTCACTACCAGGCTCATCACGCCTTGGGACACCTGGTAGACCCCCAAGACTTGGCTGATGGTGTCCTGGCCAGGAGCATCCGCAGTGGCCTTACTCCGGTGGCCCACAAAATCCCCCCATGCACCCTAGTCCACAGGCATGTGCCGTTGTCACAGGGTTCCCCCTACTACTGGTTCCTGCACCATCATTGACCGAGGTGTTGTGCTGCGACTCAAAATTCTGGACTGGGGGGCACAAGATGGTTGCCACTGTCCTCGGACAATAGGTTGGGGGGCGAATGGCTGTCTGTGTGGTTGTGGCAACTGGGCTGGGAGTTCCTGATGTGGACACAGTCAGACTCACTGTATGGGTCTGACCAGGGTGTCCAGATGGGCCAAAACCATCCTGCACGTCCAGGAGTATCTTCATCACTGAGGGCTTCATCCAGGAGGATAGTGGTAGTCTTGTCTGTGGCCTCTGTGTGCCCAGTGTCAGCTCGACTTCTTGATGCAAAAGATATAATGTTACCGGTGGCATTTTGACATCTACCACCAAAAGTTTACAGAGACATTTTGCAAAGTCTGTGTACATAGTTGATTTCCAGGTTTTCCAGTTATGATATTGGTTGTATTGAGCTGGCATTTGTGAAGCATGTCAATTCCATTTAAGTGAAGCAGCTGCTGAATTTAGCAGTTCATTGGCACCTGTGAGGATGGGCAGAGATTTACATCTTGTCAGCAGTGCAGGCAAAACAGTGGCTAGGCAGGATGTCTCTTTGACAATTTATGAGTTCTAGTTGAACAGTATGCAGGTCGACCCAGGGCTTTGTTGTATTTGTGATCGTAGTCATCATGTGGTCAGTGCATTGTGGATGAGTCTGCAGCCAATTCCATTCTGGGGATGCATCCTTAGGCCTTGTTGATCATTTATGTTGCACACTATGTGAGCTGTCCTTCCTGTCCTCAGTAGCTTCATCTTGGCTTAGCAGTTCAAGATTGAGCTAAGTGGGCAGCCACATCTCAGAGTTGAGCATGATCTGTATCTTGGTCCCTCCCAGATGAGTAAACATAATTTGAGAGTGACCAGGCTAGGATTTTTGGGGTAGTGGCCACTGTTCTGCTATTATGAGTCACTTGAACAGTGCCTCCTGGGAGTTGCATTCATGTCACTCGCCTAGTTCCCGACACTATACAAATGTGATCCTACCATGATAGTAAATTACCATTGTGAGGTAACGAACAATGGTGTTTGAGTAGGTGCACACAGGGCTTGTGTTTTGAGTTGGAGAGACAGGCGCCTGGCTATAGCAGTCATGTGACTACCTCTACTTCTTACACTTGAGAAATGTCATCCCCTCCAGGTGAGTACACTTTTTTGTGATTTCCCAAAGAGTCTTTGGAGAAGATTACACTGGACTGGTGGTTGGAGTCACAGTTAGAGGGCCTCCTGTCAGTTGCAATCATGTAACTCACTGTACTACACACACTGTACAAACGGTATCCTCCCAGGTAAGTACACTTCAATTGAGAGTTAAGACACGGGGTCATTTGAGGGGAAAATAATGGTCTGGTGTTTGGAGTTGGAGGAACAGTGCCTGCTGTGAGTTGCAGTCCTCACACTCTCACTACTCCCCAGTACTTGACAAATGGTATCCCCCAGGTAAGTAAGCTTCGTTTGGGAATCAACAAATAGTGGTCTTTGGAGAAGAGAACACTGTGCTGGTGGTTGGAGTTACAAATATCGGGCCTGCTGTGATTGGCAGTCATGTCACTCAGTCTAGTACACACTCTTTACCAGTGCTCACCCCCAGGTGAGCACACTCCACTTGAAAGTTCAGTAACATATATATTTTCACAAGTGATCACTGTTCTGGTGTTTGCCATTGCATAAACAGTGCTTGTTGGGAGTTGTCATGTCAGGCCCTGTACTACATCCACTATACAAATGTTATAATCCCACGTGAGTCCACTTCAATTGGGAGTTGACTATCAAGGGTCTTTGGAGCAGAGGACACAGGGCTGTCTGAGTGGTGTAACAGTAACAGTACCTCCTGACCTTAGCAGTCATGTCAGTCCCTGTACTACTCATACTATACAAATGTTATCCTCCCAGGTGAGTCTACTTCAATTGGGAGTTGAGTAAAAAGGGTCTTTGGAGCAGAAGACACATGTTTGGCTCAGTGCAGTAACAGTGTCTCCTGTCCTTAGCAGTCATGTTAGTCACTCTACTACTCCCGCTATACAAATTTTATCCTCCCAGGTGAGTCCACTTCAATCAGAAGTCGATTAACAAGGGTCTTTGGGGCAGAGGATATAGGGCAGAATGAGTGACGTAACAACAACAGTGCCTCATGGCCTTAGCAGTCATGTCAGTCCCTTTACTACACACGCTATACAAATGTTATTCTCCCAGGTGACTCCACTTCAGCTGGGAGTTGACTAACAAGGTGGAGCAGAGGAAACAGGGCTGGCTGAATGGAGTAACAGTAACAGTGCCTCCTGGCCGTAGCAGTCATGCCAATCTCTGTACTACAAATGCTATGCAAATGTTATCCTCCCAGGTGAGTACACTACAATTGGGACTTTATATACAAGGGCATTTGGAGAAATGACCACTGTTCTGGTGTTTGGAGTTGGAGAAACAGTGCCTTCTTGAGTTGTAGTCATGTCAGTCCCTTTACTGCACTTTGGATACGCAGATGTTGTTCCCCCAGGTGAGCCTGCTTCAATTGTGAGATGCCTGACAGGGGTCTTTGAGCAGGTGAACACTGGGCTGGTGATTGGAGTATCAGTGAAGGTGGCACAAGGTGAGCATGGCATTTTGGTGACATTTTTCTTGTTGTGACTTACCAGACTCCACTCCCCTAGGTATTCCTATCAAGCCCTCATGATGCATAATGGTGAAGACCTTCTCCTCCCACGGAAAGAGATGTAATGGGGCACTGGGAGGACCACTGCCAGTCTTCTTGGCCTGCAGCTGGTGCCTGGAGACTGGGGAATAAACCTTGCTCCTGAGGTTGTTCTACCTCTTCTGATGTCCTCCCTTGTGCTCAGGGTGGTGCCTACAGCATTGACTCTGTCGACTATCCTGTCCCACATTTCCATTTTCCTACTGAGAGTAGCGTGCTAGACTTTAGCTCCAAGCCTTTGTGGCTTTACTTTTATGATTTCATCCACCAAGACTCTTAACTCTTCATCAGAGAAACAGGGATTTTTAATACGTCCCATGGTGGAAAAAAATAAAAAATGTTACAGGTGACAATTACTTATTAAAAAGGGGTAGTGTTAAAGGGTGTGGCTGATCAAAAGTGTGTGCAGGGTGTTGTATGGGATGGTGAAAAATGAAAATGGTGCCTAGTAGCTCTGCAGTTTGGGAAAAAGTTGCTCAGTCTTGCTGTGAATGCAGATATTTGTGGTGTGTGAACCGGTGTGTTTTATAGTGTCCTTTGCAGGTGTGTCGAGTTTGGCAATGAGTATCAGCTGTTTTGTTTTCAAATCCATCCAATGTGCTGTTGTGTGCTACTTTAGTGACAGCGTACTGCTGTGGTTCAGACTGCCATTGGCTGACTGCCATGGGTGCCCACCATTGCGACTTTGGACTTGTAATATGGTTGTTACCAGGACTGTCAGTGCTGGAGTTTGAACAGCCGATTTCTCAGCCGCAAGCGTTCTACCTTTTTTGCATAGCAATCGGTGGTCCTGCTTGTGTAACTCATAATAGGGTAGTCTGTGAGACCACCAACAATGCAGTCTTTTTAGGACCGTCAACATGACGGTCTGGCTGTCCGACCACCAAACTCTTAATGAGGCTCTCTGAAAGTAAAGTTACATATTCATGAGGATGTCCTTCGTTTTGCTCAGAAACATAGATTAGTTGCTTTTCATTTACAAGAAGCTGTTCAAAGAGAACTTGAAACATTCTGAAAGCATGATATTATTTAGGGTTCCGCTGGTTCAGCACTATGGGTTTTTCCCATAGGGTTGTGCCCAAAAAGGAGAGTGAAGGAAGTGTGTGCATATGCGCTGACATGCGCCAGTCAAACAAAGCAATTGAACGAGATCTACATCTAGGGCTGCACATAACGCAATTGAATGGTGCGAAGGTCTTCTATCGACTTGATTTGAATAAAGGCTATCATCAGTTGTAACTTGAAGAAAGCAGCAGGTGCATTCCAACCTTTTCTACACATGTTGGTTTTGATTGAAAAGACTTTGGGGTATATTTGTGAGAGGCTTGTGTCACCGTTGTGTCGCTTTTAGTGATGCAGCGGCAGCAGAAGTCTCTCCACCATATTTATGAGGCCATTCAAATCCACTTTCCATAGCTTTGCAAGGCCTCATTGATATGGAGTAAGGGAAGGTGGTGCAAATCACTGTGTTGCCCTTTTCAGCATCAGGGAGGTGTTCGATGGGCGTTGCAATGGATTTTCCTACTCAACACCAATGGATTTTGACTTATCCCAAGATTTACAAGAGTCTGTAAAACTGGGGATGCACCAAAACCTTATGCCTCCCTAGGGGAGGGGCAACAAGGAGAAATATCTTTATTTCTTCTAGTTTTTTCCTTTTTCAATGTTTTTGTTCAGGAAGGTGCCCATTCTGCACAAAAAGCAATCCTGCGTGCAAAGGAGACTCCCTTGCACCATGGTGCAAGGATGCCTGTATTGGCCCTAGGCTTTGTTAAATGGTGATCCCTCAACAAGATGTTTCAATGGTATGTTCTTTTCTTGGTATGGCCACTTACTATCACAAACCCATAAAAGACTTTGCTACTGTTAGTGCTCTATTACGAGAGTTGATGAAGAAAAATGTTTTGTTTCAATGGTCACAAGAATGTGAGAAAAGAGAATTGAAGGTTCGATTGAAAATGCTATTGAAATGGTGTACTTTAATCCAAAACTTCACACAGAGATTGTGATTGATGCTAACCTTGTCAGGTTAGGTGCTCAGCTTGCACAGCATAGTGGATGCCCAAATACTTGACTGCCTATTGTGGCCTATGTTAGTAGAGGTTTGTCTCAAACAGAACATGCTCACTCACGGCCTGAGAAAGAAAGTTTGGCTCTGGTATGGGCTTTTGAACATTGGAAAGGCATTTACATTGGTGACTGATCATCAAGCTTTGCTGACTACCTTTGGCAATCCAAAAGCCAAGATGCATCCTCAAATTGAAAGTTGGGGATGAAGATTGCAAGAGTATAATTATACAGTTGTGCATCGGCCGGGAAATGATCAGAATCCTGCTGACTACTTTTTAAGAGTGCCTATACAAGTTCACAGTATTCCATCTAGGATGGCTGAGGCCTATATTAGCTTCATTGTCAAGTCAATCACATCCGCTTCTGTATTGTAAGTCCATATTGCCATTGACACGAGTCATGACAGTGTCCTCCTAAAGTTAAAAGACATAGGGGGTGATTCTAAGTCTGGCGGGCGGCGGAGGCCGCCCGCCAGACTTCCCCCTCCAAAATACCGCTCCGCGGTCGGAAGACCGCTGAGGGTATTCTGGGTTTTGCACTGGGCTGGCGGGCGACCGCCAAAAGGCCGCCCGCCAGCCCAGTGCAAAACTACCTTCTCACGAGGACGCCGGCTCCGAATGGAGCCGGCGGAGTGGGAAGGTGCGACGGGTGCAGTGGCACCCGTCGCGAATTTCACTGTCTGCAGTGCAGACAGTGAAATTCTTTGTGGGGCCCTCTTACGGGGGCCCCTGCAGTGCCCATGCCATTGGCATGGGCACTGCAGGAGCCCCCAGGGGCCCCACGACAACCCATACCGCCATCCTGTTCCTGGCGAACAGGATGGCGTTATGGGCTGTCAGAATCCCCATGGCGGCGCAGCGAGCTGCGCCGCCATGGAGGATTCAAATGGGCAGCGGAAAACCGGCAGGAGACCGCCGGTTTTCCACTTCTGACCGCGGTCAAACCGCCGCGGTCAGAATGCCCAGCGGGGCACCGCCAGCCTGTTGGCGGTGCCCCCATAATTTTAGCCCTGGCGGTCTTGGACCGCCAGGGTTAGAATGACCCCCATAATTATACATCAGTCATGGAACACACACATTCAACCTCTCAGCAATGATGGTAAATATCAAAAATGTCAAAGATGAATGGTCTATAACCCAGAAAGGCGTCAATTGCAAGGATCGAGAATCCTGATACCAGAGTGTCTGAGGCAAAAACTGATTGAAGTGGCTTACAATGGACATTGTGATATTGTTGCCACAAAGAGAGCTCTCTGAGACTGAGTTTGGTTTCCATACTGAGATGAAAGAGTTGGAAAGGAATTCAAAGCCTGACACATATACAAAGAACTGTCAAACAAGGTGACTCAACATGCTCTGAACATGTTAGAACTCCCTAACCATGCCTGGGAGAGGGTACCCATCGATTTCTTTAGTCCACTTGATAATTGACATCATTTAATGGTGATTGTAGATGAATACTCACGTTTTCCTTTAGTTAAAGATCTCTCATCCACAACTAATGAATAAGTAATCAAAAAACGTAATGGCATCTTCGTAATATGGGGCATAACAGCCATTGTGAAGTCTGACAATGGTCAACCCTACAACATTAAAGAATTTAAAGAATTTCTAGAGCATCTGAGCATAAAGCATCAAAAGCTCACACCTTTCTAGCCACAGGCCACTGGACTTGTTGAGCATTTTATGAGCACACTAAATAAAGCGGTGCAGGTTGCAACTATTGAGAAGCTCAATTGGAAAACATGCACAAAAGAAAATCTGATGCTCCAATTGATGCTGAACTTTTTCAAGTGGTGTTTACCAAAGGACACATGGTGACTGCCCAGGGTCCTTGGAAGTCTATTGCCAGAGAACCTATTCACTTAGAGCCTGTGTTTCACCAGTCTCCAACTTGAAATGGTGAAAGAAAGAATGACTCTGGAAAGTTAGTGACTGTTGCTGATTCCTTACTATCTTTAACAATCTCTGAAACTGAAAATAACAGTTTGCACCTTCCAGTAACCAGATCAGGTGGGATGATCTAAGCGTCAAGAGGATTGATTGAACAGATATAGTTGTACATGTTTCTCTTTATATGTATGTCTCATGGTTTTATAAAACAAAATGTCATTTTTCATTTAACAGAGGGAGAGATGTAGTGTCTTACATGGTTTAGAACAGATTCTTTCTGGCTCCTAGCAGACTCAGAATGATGTAATTGCTAAACTAGAATGTACTGAAAGCTTGGTTTAAAATGTTGGAGTTCACAAGTACACACAGAGGAATCAAGACGTATGATTTACATCTCTGTGTGTGGTACAGTCATTAGTGGGTACTCAGGCTGAGGTGGTCACTACAGTGGTCTTCTCCAACACTTTTTGCCTCCTTTGCCTCATTTTTGCTGATCTGTTCGTGTTGGCCTTAGGACTATGGGCACTTTACCACTGCTAACTAGTGCTAAAGAACATGTGCTCACTCACCCAAAACATGGTAACAATCATATTATCATGATTGGCATATTTAATTTACATATAAATCCCTAGCAAAGTGCACTATATATGTTGTGGGTCTGCAAATTAAATGCTACTAGTGGGCCTGCAGCAATGATTGTGCCACCCAACTATGTAGCCTTTTAAACATGTCTCAGGCCTGTCACAGCAGAGCCTGTGTGTGCAGTTTGACTGCCATGTTGGCTTGGCATTTAAAACCCCTGGTCAAGCCTTAGACTCCCTTTGACCTACACATAAGTCACCCCTAAGGTAGGCCCTTGGTAGCCCATAGGGCAGGGTGCTATGTAATTAAAAAACAGGGCATATATTTTTAGGTTTTACATGTCCTGGTAGTGAAAAACTCTCAAATTAATTTTTCACTACTATGAGGCCTAGCCTGCTCATAGGATAACCTTAGGCATTCCTTCTTACATTAATTAAAGTATAATTCCTGATTAAGAAGGAGTAGACCTGTCATATTTAGTGCCTATTCAATTGTAACAATAAATCCTATTGCAATTTTGAAAATGACACTTTTAGAAAGTTGGCATTTTCCTGATCTTAGCCCCGTGTGCCTAAAGCCTGTCTCAAATACACATCTGGTTTCCTGCATTCCCTCTAGACACCCTCACACAAAGGAAGGGTAGATTGTGACTGAGTGCTCATCTGAATGTTGATTTGTTGTCCTGAGCAGGAATGGAGGGAGGAGCTGACACATGTGAATAGGCAGTGTTCTGCTACTACACAAAGGACTGCTTTACCTCCTGTAGTGAGTATGGAGCCAGGGCAGGAAAAGAAGACCACTGTGCACTTCAAAGCCCTTCTTTGAAGTCACCCCTTGTCCAAAGGCACCGGTGGTTATAAGAACTGATCATCTGGTCCTACCAACTCAGTACACTTTTGGACCCATGAAGAACTCTGCCAGGAAGCAGGATGTTTGAGCTGCTACAAGGACTGCAGCTCTGGTCTTCTGCTCTGGAAGAGCTGCTTTCTGCTGTGCTGCCCTGCTGCTTATTGCCCTCTGCCCTTCTGAAGAATGACTGGGCCCATCTCACTGGAACCCAAAGTGACTCCAAGGGCTCATTGGCTTGCCTCCTGTTTTTCTGAAGTCTCAGGGACACAAAAGACCTTGACCCACCCTCACCAACAGAACTTGGACTTTCCTTGCTGCGAATCTTGCCCTGGCAAGTGGTGCTACTCCAGTCCTGGGCGCTTGGAAGTAAGAACAAAGTGTTGCGAATGCCAACAACCATGCATTGCCGCTGTTGCGCCAGTCAGAACAGATGCATCTCCTTCGACAGGGCACATTACTGCTCAAGGACTTCACATTTCTGGCTGCACCGCTCAAAGAGGACGCATCGCTTTTATCTCAAAGAGTTTGCCAATGACACATCTCCAACTGTGTGGACCTGAGCTGACGCATTACCTGCATCCAAAGGGATTAACATTGGTGCCTTGCCTCTTCTGCTTACCGCATTTGGTCTTCAACATTGGCACATCCTCCATCCAATAAGACCCTCCTGATTGTCACCCTTGTGTCCAACTCTGTCACCCTGTTCACCTTGAACTGCCATTGCTCCGCTTCCTGTGCCCCCTTGGACAATGCACATGTGTTACAAATAGACTGGACTCTATCCTGGACTTTCCTCCATTATCATCCCAGCCCATTGCACTAACCCCTCTTCTTCATAGTACTGTAATAAACACACTTTGATAAAATACAAGTATGGTGTTTGTCAGATGTTTTCAAAAGGTATTCGTTTAACAAAGGTGCAAACATTGCAATTCAACTGTACAGTAATGTTTACATTGTAAAGACCTGTAGTTGGCTGCACTGAACACATCAGGAGCAATAGTGAGGCACCAGCATCTGCAAAAAGAGATGCTAAAGGGTACAGTGAGTGGGCATAGAAGTAGGAATACACAGCCTGCCAGTGACAATGTCACATATCAAACTGTCAATTATATGTGTATCAACACTGTCTTACCTGTGTCTCATTGCTGCCACACGGCCATCTCCAGCCTCCTCCTCCTGCAGAAAAGGCACATGGCGACGCAAGGCAAGGTTGTGCAACACACAGCATGCTACGATGATCTGCCAGACCTTCTTGGGTGAGTAGCACAGGGATCCACATGTTAGATGAGGAAATGAAACCTGGCCTTCAGGAGGCCAAAGGTCCTCTCTATAATCCTTCTTGTTCGCCCATGTGCATCATTGTAACTTCCCTCCTCCATTGTCCTGGCATTCCTCACAGGGTTCAGTAGCCATGAGAGCTCGGGTAACCAGAGTCACATGCAAATATCGAGGGACAACTGTTAGCTACACACTAACCTTTAGGGCCCACACCATATGTATACACCAACATCCACTGGGTGGGAACAAGGGCTCACCTATTAGCCACACTCTTTGCCTCTGGAGTTGAGTCATCACATTTGGGATGCTGCTATTGCTCAGGATAAAGTCATCATGCACAGACCCAGGATACTTAGCACTGATGTAGGAGATGTACTGGTCCGCCAGGCACACCATGTGCACATTCATGGAGTTAAAGCTCTTTCGATTTCTGAACATCTGTTCATTTCGCCGGGGGGGACAAATGCAATATGTGTTCCATCAATAGCCCCAATAATGTTGGGGATATGTCCCATTGCATAGAAGTCAGCATTCACTGTGGCCAAATCCTCCACCTGGGGGAAAATGATGTAGCTGCACATGTGTTTAATCAGGGCAGACAACACTCTGGTCAGCACAATTGAGAACATTGGCTGTGACATTCCTGCTGCCAAGCCCACTGTCACTTGGAAGGAGCCAGTTGCCAGGAAATGGAGCACTGATAGCACTTGCACAAGAGGGGGGATCCCAGTGGGGTGACGGATAGCAGAGATTAGGTCAGGCTCCAATTGGGCACACAGCTCAGTGATTGTGGCCCCTGTCAAGCCTATAGGTGAGGATAATGTGCCTGTCCTCCATTGTTGCCAAGTCCACCAGGGGTCTGTAGATGGGGGGATGTCTCCATCTCCTATTCATTCACAGCAGTTGCAATCTAGGGGCCAAAAGTGCAAGCAGCTGATCATTATCTCCACATTCCAACCATTACAGTTCAATGCATGTTGTGATTGTAATAGTATTTTGTTGGAGATGTCCAAATGGTACATTTGTGTACTGTGATGCAGTTATGAGCCATGGTCTGCCCCCCCCGAAATGGCATCCACCTGTCCTGTATGGAGGGACAGGTGGAAATGAGGTAACTCCGCTGACGTTGTGCGCCGTTGCGGGAGGCGGTCACGAGCCGCCGTGCAACTCCTCATTGGTTAACATTGGGCCCTATGGGGTACAGTGGCCAATGGTGATGTACACCGGCAGTGACGGTACGCACTGCCGCGGATGTTTCTGCCGTTTTTTATCTGTGCACTCACTTGCTACTTGACCTTCAATGGAAGAGGACCTACACTACATGTGCTGCTGTGACCTCTGCCTGGAACCGACCATGGCTCGTGTTATTGGGGAAATGGCCCCTGCCTTCACCTTGGCAGAGTTGGAGTGGCTGGTGGATGAGGTCCTACCCCAGTTCCGACTGCTGTATGGGCCTCCAGACCAACAGGTGAGTACACTGTACGATGCATGGGGCGTGAATGCATGGAGTGATGTGTGTGAAGGCCTCATGTAGGGGGGATGGTGGCGGATGGGCCCTGAGCAGCGTGCAGCATGTATGGTGGGCCATGTATGTGCTAATGGGAATGGGAAGGGGCATGGTGGGCCATGAGTGTACAAGCAGGGCGGTCGGACTAATACCTTTCCCTGTGTCTATTTCCCTGCAGGTTAGTGCCCATCAAAGGAAGGGTATATAGCATGCCATCGCCAAGGACGTGTGGACCCTGGGGGTCTACTGCAGGTGGAACACCCACTGTTGGAAACGGTGGGAGGACCTGAGATGCTGGGCACGGAAGACAGCGGAGGCCCAGCTGGGGATGGCCTCCCAAAGAGGAAGGGGTGCCCGTCAAACCCTGGCCCCCCTGATGGTCCGCATACTGGTGGTGGCCTATCCAGAGCTAGATGGGTGCTTGGGGGCATCATAGCAGCCACAAGGGGGTGAGTACAGTGCGCTAATATACAACCTACACCTGATGGGGTGGTATCCGGGTTGGGAGGTGGGCCCTGTGGGTGCCCCTAGCCCAGGCCTGGCATTGCAGAGTAGGTCCCATGTTGGGCAGGGTTTTGATGTGAAAGTACTCCAACTAAGCTAGTAGGCATGCACTACTGGGCAGGGGTCTGTGGGTCTCAGGTATGCTGTAAATGACGTTAGGTGTCCCTATCCATGGGCTGGTGACTAGCATTGTGACTGGTAGTGCATTGCCTAGTGCGTAGAGCTGTTCCCTGTGTGTGTGTTGTGTACGCCAACGGTGGTGTTGTTGCTGCCATTGACAAAGTGTATCCTTTGTCTCTTCCCCCCCTTTTTGTTGTGTCACCCTGTCCTTATGTGCATTAGCATCATCTGGGGGAGGAGCAGAGGCACCGGTGACGGAGAGAGCTGCATCCCACAGGACCCAGGAGGCCAAATCCACCGACGGTGAGGACACCAGTGGGACGGAGGG
Source organism: Pleurodeles waltl (assembly GCF_031143425.1). Classification (NCBI taxonomy): domain Eukaryota; kingdom Metazoa; phylum Chordata; class Amphibia; order Caudata; family Salamandridae; genus Pleurodeles; species Pleurodeles waltl. Next base: position 969,972,140 of record NC_090449.1, on the reverse strand, counting down.
CGAGGGGAGCACAACGGCGGAGACTGGAGGGGACAGTTCGGACATGGACACCTCCTCTGATGGGAGATCCCTGGTGATGGCAGACACCTCTGTGACCACCCCAGCTACAGCTGCCATCCCCCGTAGCAGCACCGCCCTCCCGGCAGCCCCTCAGCAAGTTTCCTGTGCCCGCTCACCCAGGAGGGTGGCATTTCCTTCACCCCAGGCACCTCAGGCCCTGCCCCAGCTAGCCCTGCTGCCCTGAGTGAGGAGGATATTGACCTCCTGCGAGCCATCTCTGTTGGGCAGTCGACCATTGTGAATGCCATCCAGGGGCTGGCAGCCCAAATGCAACAGACAAATGAATTCCAGGAGGGCATTCACACTGGCTTGGCCCAACAGAGATCAATCCAGGCTCTGACCTCCTCTCTGATGGCAGCCTTTGTCCCTGTTTCCACCCTCCCCCTCCAACTTCCTCTTCCCAATCCTGTTCCTCTCAATGCCAACCTATCCCAAGCACACAGTCAGATGAGCAGGCACCCAGGACAACACACAAGAGTGGACATGCAAACACAAGCACTTCATCCCACAGGCACTCACACAAACACCATACAGAATCAGACATACCAATATCCACCAATATCCACTGCCTCCACTGTTGCCCACTCCTCGTCGTCCACCTCCCTCCCAGTTGCATCTACACTCATACCTGCATGCACTATATCATCATCCATTACCACCATCACCAGTACACCTATCAGTACACACCCCTCACTGGCAGTCACCACCCCACATCCATGCACATGTCCCTTGTGTTCTCTCCCACAGTATCTGTGCCCCCTCCTCCCAAAGTACGCAAACGCAAGCACTCAGACACCCAACAGCCATCCACCTCACAACAGCATCCGGCCCATGCACCTGCACCCAAACACAGCAGACTGACACCTCCTACCACCACTCCCTCTTCCTCCACTCCTAAACCATCTCCCTCTTCCCACCCCAATGTCCCTAAGAAACTTTTCTTCGCCAACATTGACCTCTTTCCTAGCCCCCCCCCGTCGGTCACGTCAGGCCAGGGTGGTCAAAACCCAGCCCAGCACCTCAGCCACCCAGTCCATGGGCACAGTAGTGTTCCCAACTACTCCAGGTGGGAAAGGATCCACCAGCCAGCCAGACGGACAGCTTGCCAGCCCCAAGCATCAAGGAAGGGCAAGGAGGCAGCCCCAGCTGCAGGAAGGAAGGGCAAGGAGGCAGCCCCAGCTGCAGGAAGGAAGGGCAAGGAGGCAGCTCCAGCTGTATGAAGGAGGGGCAAGGGGCCTGCAACAACAGGCTGTAGAGACAAGGGGCCTGGTGCAGGGCCTCAGTCATAGCCCCCACCACCAACCATGGTGGTGCAGCCATCCGAGGCTGCAGGGGAAGGGCTGGAGCCTTCCCCGACCACTGCCAGCACCACGACCAGCACGACCACCCGCAGCAGCAGTCCCAGGGGGCAGCCATCCGAGGCTCCAGAGGAAGGGCTGGAGCCTCCCCCATCACTACCAGCACTGCCACCAGCAACAGCAGCCCCAGTGGGCAGCCATCCGAGGCTGCAGGGGAAGGGCTGGAGCCTCCACCCACCACTGCCAGCTCCACCATTAGCAGCACCACTGTCACCACTGAGCAGCCATCACTGCTGGGGGACAGTGTGTAGTCCTGCATCCATTGACTGTTGTGCGGCCCGGCCCCTGCAAATCCAGTGGCTCTGACACCCAGGTGAGAGACTGTGACCTTGCATTTCCCAAGATCTGCATCACTGGGCACACTGCCCCCTCCAGAACCAGGGGACAAGCCATCCACTCATCCCATCCTCCACAGGATGAAGATCACTGGGCACAAGCCCCCTCCAGAACCAGTGGAAGAAGCCATCTACTTGAGAGACTGTGGCCTTGCACTCACCAGGACCAAGCACAGGGCATGTTGCCCCCTCCAGAGCATGTGGGCAAGTCACCCACTGAGAGACTGTGGCCTTGCACTCCCCAGGACCAAGCACAGGGCATGTTGCCCCCTCAGAAGCATGTGGGCAAGCCACCCACCAAGAAACTGTGGCCTTGCATTTCCAAGGACCAAGCACAGGGCATGCTGTCCCCTCCAGGACCAGTGGCGTTGTACCATCTTCCGGCTGAGGTGCTCCCCCTTCCCCATCCCCCTGAGGTGCCTGGCTGTTTTCGACCTGATGCCCCTGCAGTGTTCTCTCCGTGTTGTTGCAAGAGTGAGGTGGGGCCTTGGACTGTGTGATGTAACCCTGTGGCCCGAGGATATTGAGGACTGGGATGTGTCCCTACATTTGTAAATACATATATACTTGTTGATTTGGATGCACATATTTTACTATTTTATCTTATTGCACTCACTTTAATCAGTTCATTTTGTCCTTGCATTATTCCTGGGGGGTACGGGGTGAATATGTAATGTTACTGCATCTGTTTGTGTGTATGGTGTTGGAGGTGGGGGTGTTGCGTGTTGCGTGTGTCACTCTCTTTTTCCTCCCTTCCTCCCCTGTGTGCTAGGCGGCAGTACTCACCGTGGTCGTCTTTGCCGGTGTTGGTGTTCGTAGTGAAGCAGAACATAGAAGAGCATGGGGAACACAATGAACTTGGGCTCCATGGTGGCGTGGTTCTTCCTTGAGTCTCCAGAGGTGAGTCGTTTCCCTTCTGTGCAGTGTTTCTGCCAGGCTTTTGATGTCGTTGGTACCGCCCCGGAAAAGGTGGCGGATTGGTGTGTCATAATACAGTGGGCGGAACATTGTCTTCCGCCTGGCTGTAGGCGGTTAACGCAGCTGTGCTTGTTGATTTCGCCCTGGCAGTCGGTGTGTTAAAGTGTCTGTCTGTCTGAGCGGTTTCCCCCGTGGTCATAATTTCATATTTATTACCGCTGGCCTGTTGGCGGTATTACCGCAACTATATCACTGACCTCCAGGGTTGTTATGAGGGCCATAATTTCCACGTTTGTAAAAAGGAGCTTTTAAATAGTGACTTGTTGTGGGTTGCAAGTGTTAGAAATCTTCTAAAGAATGTTTAGACTTTACTCTATTTACAGTCTACCACTATAGAATCACCCTTAAAATTGTCATGGATCGATGCAAATATGAAAATCAAGATCAGATCTAGAGCAGAAGGGTAAAGGTATTTGGGCACAAAAACATCAATTACCCACTTATTGGAATCATGGTGTAATGAGGATGTGTACCTGTACATTACCGGTCTAACTAAAACTGGCTTGCAAAATATTATATTGAAATACAGACTGGGCAGCAATCCTTTGCTATATGGGATGAAATTACCCAATATGACTTTTAGAGTTGGTGGATTTTGCAACTGTGGTTTAAATATGAAATGTACCAGTGTGCACATGTTATTAGATTGCAGATTTTTTGTTGGAGAAAGGTGTTGAATTTTGAAGCCTATTTCAATGAAATATGATATATCCTGTAGCTTTATGTTTTTTATGTGCTATGAATATATTGGATCTAATAATTGCTTCTGGGAAATCCTTACAAGCTATTGGGAAGGAAAGTAGGAGGAATTAACACACTTGATGCTTTTTGTTAGTAATGGGATCTTTGGTTGGCAGTCAGATTACCCCCTGTCCAAGCAAGGATCCTCACTCTAGTCAGGGCAAAGGAGAAACACAGCTGGTTAACCCCCACTCGCCTACTTAGTAGCTTGGCATGGGTAGAAAGGCTTACCCCAGAACCAATGTGTAAAGTATTTGTACCATCAAACACAGTAATACAGTGAAACACTAGAAAATGGGCACCACACAGGTTTAGAAAAATAGTAAATATTTACAAGACCAAGAACGATAAACATTCACAATACACAATTAGAAACGTGACTTTAGCAATTAAAAACACAAAAATAGTGCCTAGAAGCACCAATGCTGCAATTTGATGCTAAGAGGCATTGTGACGAAGTTGTTTCCCACAATGCGACGCCACTGGTGCTGTTTATGGAGTCACATTGATCCCCAGGTACAGTATCTTAGCAAAACTGTGGAAAACAGGTCGACACACAGAGACAGGGAGCAAGGCAGCGGAGGTGTCACAAAGAGACATCAGGGCCTTGCTGCAAAGCGGTGGAGATAAGGTGGCGTCGGTTGCAAGGAGTCAGCCCCAGGGCACCTCTGGCGAAGACACGATGCTGCAGGGTGACCTCATGGGGTCACAGTCACCTCACAGGTGCTGTGTCAGAGTCGGGTGTCACAAATGTCGGTGCTACGACACTCCAATCCTGCAAGTTCTTGGGACTTCAGCGGCTTCTGTGGCGCTGGGCCTGCGATGTCGTTGGGTTCATCGTGCTTCTGCAAGGTCCACGGCTTCAGGTGCAGGCAACGCCATGGGTTCCATTCAGTGGCATCCTTGCGAAGTCGCACGGTGTTGTCTGGTGTCGTTTCACTGGATTTTGTCAGAAATTCACTCTCAGGGGCCCAGGACCTGGAACGTCACCCTCTGACAAGCTAGATTCCACAGCATACAGATTGACTGGTTTGTGAAGCCTTTGCTGTCCCTGGAGCTTCAAAAACAGGAGGCAAGCTTGGTCCAAGCCCTTGGAGATTCTTCTCAAGCAGGAATATACCATAAAGTCCAGTCTTTGTCCCCTATTACAGACAGAAGCAGCAACTACAGGATAGCCCAACAAAACACAGTCATAGGCAGGGGCAGCTTCTCCTCAGCTCTTCAGCTCTTCTCCTTGGCAGAGGTTCCTCTCTGTTCCAGAAGCAATCTTGAAGAAATCTAAAGTCTGGGGTTTTGGATCTAATACTTATACCCCTTTTTGTCTTTGAAGTTGCCCAACTTCAAAGAAAAGTCTCTGTTGTTTACAGGATCCTGTCATGCCCAGGCCAGGCCCCAGACACACCAGGGGCTTGGAGACTGCATTGTGTGAGGGCAGGCACTGCCCATTCAGGTGTAAGTGACCGCTTCTCCCTCCACTCTAGCCTAGATGGCTCATCAGGATATGCAGGTTACACCCAGCTCCCTTTGTGGCACTGTCTAGAGGAGATTCACAAACAGCCCAACTGTTAGTCTGACCCAGACAGGGAATCCATAAACAGGCAGAGCCACGGAATGGTTAAAGCAAGAAAATGCCTACTTTCTAAAAGTGCCATTTTCAAATTAACAATCTAAAAACCATTTTCACTAAAAGATGTATTTTTAAATTATGAGTTCAGAGACCCCAAACTTCATATTTCTATCTGCTAGCAAAGGGAAAGTGCACTTTAATAATATTTAAAGGCAACCCCCATGTTAACCTATGTCAGAGACAGGCCTTGCAACAGTGAACACCAAATTTGGCAGTATTTCACTGTTAGGACACGTAAAACACATCAGTACATGTCCCACTATTAACATGCACTGTACCCTGCCCATGGGGCTATCTAAGGCCTACCTTAGGGGTGACTTACATGTATAAAAAGGGAAGGTTTGGGCCTGGCAAGTGGGTACACTTGCCAACTCGAATTGGCAGTTTAAAAACAGCACATACACACATACTGCAGTGTCAGGTCTGAGCCATGTTTACAGGGCTACTCATGTGGGTGGCACAATCCGTGCTGCAGGCCCACTGGTAACATTTGATTTACAGGCCCTGGGCACCTCTAGTGCACTCTACTTTACTGGGGACTAACTAGTAAATCAAATATGCCATTTCACACAGGGATCACTTGCACTTTCGCACTGGTCAGCAGTGTTAAAGTACCCAGAGTAACACAATCAGCAAAAACAGAGTCCAGCTCAAAGCAACAACCTGGGAAGTAGAGGCACAAAGTTAGGGGAGACCACGCCAGGGATTCCAGGTCTACTAAGTGTAATAATTGGTATTTAAGGCAATGATGTTTTTAAACATATGTGTTTTATCTTTTTAATGCTACCACATAAGCCGTTGGTTATGTCTAGATGTGGAATAGTTTAATGGACCATGGGCCAGATGTACAAAAATGCAATTTTGCATTTTTTAAATAGGTACTTCATAGAAATCGCTATTTAAGAAATGTAGAATGCTATCCATAGAGATACCGATTCCTACAAAGTACAAAGTGGGAATTGCAATTGGGAAATCGTTATTAAGAAATCCTATTGCATTTTAGTCAATGGATCGGTTTTCCATTTCCCTAACGGTGATTGCTTATTAAGAAATTGCTAATTAGGACATACAAAACCAGGGATGGCAAAGAGCAAAAGGACCCCCTGGGTGCACCCCAAAAATAAGGGTGTACCTCTAGAGCACACATATGCCTAAGGGTCATCTGTGTGTGCTCTATTGCAATTAAAAAAAGCACCTTTGGGTGCTTTTTTTAAATTGCACTTGGACCACTGACTTCAATTCGGTGGCAATTGCATCTCCTAAATGCCTAAGTCGCATTTAGGAAATGCTTTGTACATGAGGATAGGAATCACAAATAGGAAATCCCTATTTGCATTTTCCTATTCTGGGAATCACAAATGATGATTTCCACTGGGTAGAAATCGCAATTTGCGATACCCTAAAGGCCTTTGTACATTAGAAAAGGACGTTTTGCATGTCTTAACTAACTGAAATACTGATTTGGACCGTTAAGGAATGCAAAAGGACTTTGTACATCTTGTCTATGTTCCTAATAAACTTACATTTATACTATCACTGTATGTAGTGGGACATGTCCCTGGGGTAAAGGTTCATTCCTTTATGGGGTACCAATCAGTTGACTACACTTTGTGTCCCCCTTGGGCGTAGACCAGAATTTTTTGATTAAGATCTGTCTTGTGCTTATAATGTTAACTGTTTTATTTCTTATCAATTGCATTTGTAATCTCAATTTGCTTTATTTTTATTTCTTTTTATTGGAGTGCAAAGCTTTTGCTTTACATTGTGGCATATCCTGTATGTGTTTTGGCATTGGTAGATCTACGGTTTGTATAGTTGAGGATCATTGCCTTTTTCAATTTTTTTTTTCGTGTTGTAATACTTTTAGGGCCAGATGTATGAAACTTTTTTACACTCGCAAATGGTGCGAATCGCAAAATTCGGCCGTTTGCGAGTGCAAAAAAGTGGTCTGCGATGCATGAAAGGCATTCGCAGACCAAAATTAAGAAATTGCAATTTTTCGCAGAATGGCATTTTGCACATGCAAAATACCATGAAAAGAAACTAGGTGGTAACCTGGTGCAAAATTTAAAAATGCATTTAAAATGCATTTTTAAATTGTACATGTAAAGAACACATGCCCTTTTGGCATGTGTGCACCTCACGTGTCCCCCAAAAATGTTTTGGGATGCAGCAGAGGGGGCCTTAGGCCCCCAGCACCCTGGGGTTTTGCATTTCCAAAATTGCGATTTCTGGTTCAGAAATCGCAATTTTGGAAATGCAAAAAATTTGCAGATATGGGCCAACAGGCCCATAGCTGCGAATGGGGGCGGTATCGCAATTTGCGATTCAGTAATAGCATTTGCGATTTTTAAGAAATCGCTATTACCGAATTGCAAATGTGATACATGGCACTTTGCGAGTCGGAAATAGCAATTTCTTAAAAATCGCTATTTCCGAATCGCAAAGGGCTTTGATGATACATCTGGCCCTTAGTTCATTTTACTTGTAGTCACTTGATGGCAACTGCTATTTTTCCATCAACTATGAACCAAAATAGGTATTTGCTTCTGCTTATTTGGACAATGCTACAGCGTTGCTACAAGTTCACCTTGATTGTGACTGTCTCTTCAGGATTTGTCTATTTAGTTGATTATTTTTCAGAAACCTGTTTCAGGTACTTCTTTATCTGTGGATGATTTTCCGGTCCTGTTCAAGGGTTCACCATTCCCTGGGGGCCCCATCCCATGAGGCCAATATTTTTTTTAAAGGGAGGAGGGCACATGGACAATCTTCATGAACCCTGGAAGGCCCTGGGATCCCATTCCTCAGGGCCGGCTCCTCTATTGTGTCCCAGATAGAACACCCCAGGACACAGTGCCTGTGCCTGTGCAAAAACATGTCTGCTCCTGCCCGATGGGAGCTGCAAATGGTCCTGCTCAGAGTGCTTTGTGTGTGGGCACCGGTTGGTACCAGGGCACCTACATTAGACCCCAAGATATGAGGTCACTGGGGCTGTAAAGACTGTAAAGGCTCGGTGAGTAGGGCCATTTGCACCCATCCCCTAAAACAAATGTCCCAAGGGATGGGGTCCCTGGGGCTCTTAGATAAACAAGGAAAGGAGCCATGTGTTTTTATGTCTGTTAATCTATCTATCTCTCTATCTATCTATCTATCTATCAACTGAAAAAAAATAAAGGTTAAAGTAACATTACAGTTAGGTGAATTTGACAGTGACAACATAAACGCTTTGAACAAAAAAAAACCACAGAAATTCACAGCTATAGTTAGCACAGCTAACTATAACATATGCCTCTGGCATGCACCGCCTATGACTTCACATATTACATCATTCATGACCTATGTCCTATGACATCATTTATGAGGCCCTGGGGACCCCATCCCCCAAGATCTTTATTTATTTGGACGGGGAGAGTGGCCACGTGGCCCCCTTCCCTGAGCCTTTTTAGGACCTAGGGACTCCATTCTAAAGGGTCTTTTTTTTTAATTAAAGGAGAGGTGGTTCGCATAGCCACCCTGCCTGAGTCTTGGAAGACCCTAGGGACCCTATCCTTTAGGGCCACTACTAAAACTCAAGGGGTGGCCTGTGGCCCCCTCCCAAGCCCTTTTCGGCCCCAAGGATTCGATCCCCTGGGGCCTGCATTGTTAAAAGTAGGTGCCCTGCCACCAACCAAGGGCACCCACCATATACAAGTTGAGCTTGCGGGGGAAGCCCTTGTGACTCCAGCTGGCTCCCAGCATGGAGCAGGAGACAGCATTGCTCCCGGCTGGAGGGAGCAGATACTAATGCTGTCCCTCTGGACAGGTGCAATATTTTTATCTGTTTCCCTGGCCACATCAGTGTGGGCAAAGAAACAGATGAAAAGTTCTCTCCCAGCCAGCGGGAGCATTTTTAAAGCTCATGCTGGCTGGGAGAAGAGTTTGGGCCTTATTACAGCTTTGGCGGTCTGACTGCTAGACGACCACGATGGCGGCTGCTGAAAGACCACCATGTTGACAAACATAAAGACCTCCATACTGCGAGTTACCTAGCCAGGACCGCCAAAAGCCAGCCAAAATTCCAACACTGCCAGGACTCTGGAGGGCGGAAAAGAGGTGGTTCCACCACCAGCTCCACCAACCCGTCAAAAATTCATCAAACCTATTACAACCCACAAATCACAATAGTGGTTCTTGCATGGCGGAAAAACAATGGCGGTGTGGAACCACAGTAACACACACCACTGCATTGGATAGTTTGAATTCCACACAGCTGACACACATCCACACACCCGACACTCCTACAAACTGCACAATAAAAAACACACCTTCACACACCACAATCCTTTGGATCCAGAACACCACCCACAGCAGGATAGAGGCCACAAATATAAATTGAGAACCATAGATTAGGTACCCCTCCACACTTCAAATACCACTCATCCCACACCTGCACAACATAGTACCCTACACATCGTCACCCACTCACAACACAGCAACCACACCTCATCACCCGTTTTCCTTACCTTTATGTGTCGTCCACCACCACCACCATGACCCCAAAACAGCATCCCCATTTCACTGACAAAGAGTTGAGGGACATCAGAGTAGAGTCACACATATTTGGAGCCCAAGCCCAGCAAACCTCTATTGCAAGGAAAATTTAGATTTGGCAAACAATAGTGACCAGGGTGAATTCTGTAGGCAACAATCCATGCACAAGGGAGGACATCAGGAAGAGGTGGAATGAACTCAGGGGGAAGGTCTGTTCTATGGCCGCTATGCACCAGCTGGTGGTCATCAAGACTGGTGGTGGGCCCCCACCACCTCCCCCATCACACTGATCATGGAAGGAGAAGGTCTTGGGCATCCTGCATCCTGAGGGCTTGACAAGAATACCAGGGGGAGTGGATTTGGGTAAGTCACAACTACAAAAATGGCACTTACAAGTTTTGTCTTGCATGCTCACTGATCACCTTTTGATATCTTAAAAGATAGCCCACTCACCACCCCTGTATACAACTGTCCCAATACCCGTGTCTGTCATCCCACATGTCAACTAACCACACCTAAGGCCACAGTTTCTGTGTATGGTGTGGGTAGTACAGGGACTGATAGCACTACAACTCTCAGCAGGCACTGTACCACCATTGAGAAAAGCAGAACAGAGTACCACAATGACAATTGCCTTGCATGTCAACTAAACAATCAATTAAACCCACCTGAATGCTCCACAATTTTACAGTCTATGGCAATGACAGAAATTCTATTGCCATCTGACAGTACAATACCATCAACACACAGCTACAACTGTGTCCTCAGCTAAACTGGCCCTACCACCTCCCATCACCTATTGAAGTATACTCACTTGGGGGCAACACACATGTATGTAGTATGCTGTACTTGGTGTTACCTCATACATATGGGCAGGTGGAATGAGTACTCCTAAACTGATGGACAGGTCAGTATCTACTTTAAAATTGGAAGCTGGCTGGTGACTCAATGCTGAACTACTGCTAACTGGGAGGTAACATGAAAAATAGACAGCAACACAGCCGACAAGATATGAGTCTATGAACAGACATCCAACTTCCAAGATACTCTAAAATCATGTAGCAAGGTGAATGAGATAGGAATTCCCTGTATTTCATATAGCAGTTCCCCAGAATTGAAAGTAGGTGTCACTGTCATATCAGGGGATCAGGCTAATCCTTTCTGTTCATGGATCAATGCCTATCTACCTGTCAAGGTTTGTAAGCACATACTGCATTCCTATCTGTAATTGTCTGTTCCACTACTTCAACAGGTGCACATGTCTTTGGAATGGACCATGGAGAGGACACCTGAGACAGACACTTCCCCCTGGAAGAAGCCCTCAGTGAGAAGAGTACTCCTAGATATGTGGACAATGAGGATGACTCTGGCCCATCAGGGATACCTGATCAGTCTACAACTGTCAGCCTGCCTACATCAACTTCTCCCAGCCCTGTTGCATCTACATGCCACACTCTACAGGTGATGGGGCACCTATCTTCTCAACCAAAGAGCTAGAGAAGCCGGTGGAGGACATCCTATTGATGTATGGACAGCTCTATGGTGCACCAGAGGAGCAGATAAGTGCATCATGTGCACATATGTCATATTGGTTCAACTATTCTTTGACATGCTAAGAAAAGGCTGATGGGCAATGCTCCTGATTGTGTCCTTAAAGTCTTTTGGGTTCAAAAGTTGTGCTAGAATGGGTGACTTCCTGGCCATGTACTTATATTTGGTGAAAGAGTTAGAGTCATGAGTCATTGTGGAGAGTGTGTCATGTATGTTCCCTGACCCACCATTTGACTTTTGCACATTGTTACTGGAGGTTTTATGCCATGCTCCGCCTGAAAAATCCCATCTTCATATGTGTATGGTGTCTGATTACATGTGATAACATGACTGCTGTTGTTGTAGAAGCATGTTGTCTGCCTGTTTCTAGCTCACATATGTCCTCACTGTATATGCTCTCCTATCCGTGTTGAGGATGTACAAGACAGTCTGTGTTTGGCTTGCTGTACTAAGTTGTAGGTAACTCTGACTATTTTAGTGTGGTACATGTAGACATGACATGATTTATTGTCTGTCACCCAAGCAGGCCAATGTCCATCAGAAGAATGGGATTTGGCATGCCATCACCAGGAAACTGCAGACCCTGGTACCCTGGGGGGTCCACAGCCGGTGGAGCGCCCACTGTCGGAAGAGGTGGGAGGACCTGAGATGCTGGGCCCAGTAGACCACATAGGCCCAGCTGGGGATGTCCTCCTAATGAGGACAGGATGCCCATTGGACCCTGCCCAACCAATGGCCGGTATTTTGGTGGTGACCTACCCTGAGTTGGATGGTGGGCGTTTGAAGGCAGCACAGCAGCCACAGGTGGCTAAGTGTAGAGAAAACACAACTCCTTTAGCAGGTGATTGAGTGATGCAATAGAATATTTGCTCTGTCAACATGGTAAGTGCAAAGTGTCACAGATCTCCTGTGAACACATTGATGTACAGTAGCCAAGTGTGCAATTTCAAATGTATTTTGAGACATGTTACTCTAACTTTGTTGCCCCCCCAGTACAATGGTACATAATGGTGGACATATGACTGTGTTATGTGTCTACCACTATACAGCTTCCTCTACCCTGGTGATTGTTACTTCCCACCAACTGGTCAATCTTCCCAATTTCATCTAGGTAAGGTGTGTAGGTCCTTACTTTATGTCCTCTGCAATGTCTCAAGATTCATGTCTATGTGCAACATAGAGTCAGACATATTGAAATCATCTCTGGTTTTCAAAGGTTTTCTGAGAAGTGACAGCATCATGTGAGGCTGTGATGTCCATCTGATATGTCACATGTCATACAAGATTGACAACTTCACACCTGTTGCAAGGTAATCCCCCTTGGTGAGTGAGGGATGTATGTGGACATTTGTGAATTCTTATTAGAGTATACAATATCCATGTTGGATACCATTGAAGTGTTGCAACATTTCTGTAGGCACTCATATATTGGTATCAGAGGTAGGTCTGTTATTACCATGCAAATGTACTGATAGCAGAGAGTGGCCACACAGCTTTGTCCATAGGCATACTGTTGTAGTTACAATACATAGGCAATGGTAGCCTATGCACACTTATGGCTAGACATTTATTTGTCAACATCATGTGTCAATGGAAAGGTTCAGTCATGATTCAACACTGGTATTTGTTATGTGTACCTGCTGTTGCTATGAAGGATATGTCAAATGAGGGAAGGCTATTTTGGAACCTCTTGTTTTCCATGACACCTACTTGGTGCAGTTGTGGTAGTTCACATACACCTGTGTGGAGGTTGGTAAGTGCGTCTAGGCAGTCGGCTTGTATTGGGGTTGGTGTAGCAGTCATGTTAGCATCACATATGTTTTGGCTGTAGGATTCCTCCACAGACAGATGTCAGGCTTGCCATGTCTGATGTGTGGGTAGAGATGTTGTCACTTAGTCAGTGGCCTATTGAGGGAGTAATTGCTTAGTTACCTAGGTCTGGTTCTCACCTCCATGCACAGTAACAGTACTCCATTTGTTACATACACTTTATTGCCAACTTGTGGCTGTGTGTGGGACTTTGGTCTGAACTTACTTGGTCCTTATATCACTGATAATGTTTGTTTTCGGGGGACCAATGTCCTAGATGTCTTGGTCCATATTGTATTTACACTACTTGGTACATCGCAATTGGTGCATGTGTGTGAAGCAAGTGTTCTTACACCTTGACCTCAATTTGACATGTGTGAGAACTTGAAGGATACCTGTTGGCATGTGTCCATAGTGTATGTAGTAACTATGTGACATGAAGAAGGTATGGCTTGTTTGCAGAAGGTTTGCTTGCCTCTACAACATGTCATTGCCTGGTACAGAACATCAGCATAAAGTATATGTGTTTCAAATATGCGTTTAAGATTTTGGGAAAGATATTTCACAGTTCTGAGCTACTGCTTGATTGGTGCGTGTCTATGTTTTTCTGGATAGAGAACCTGTATCAAGTGGCATAGTCTCCTTATCATGGTATGGTCAGTGTGATTGGTCAACTTAAATCATGGTATTGTAGGTGTTTGTTAGGTAGCTTTGCTGGTGTGTCACAATGTTGATTTTGAGGGACGTACATAAAGTTTAGTTGTGACATGATGTTAGCTCTATACTGGCACTTCCTGAGGGTGTTAGTGAACAGGTTGTTATGAGACTTATGTGTATTGCATGATGGAAGTGTTATCTTGTGAATGTGGTGACTGTACTTCACTATCTATTTTCAACATCAGCATCAGCAGACAAAGGAGATGGGGCACAGCCGAGTGGGGAAGCTTCTGGCCATGGGACCTCCAGTCATGACACGACAAACACCAAGGGACCCAGAGGCCCGAAGGGTGAGGGGAGTGCCAAGGGGGGGACCAGATAAACTACATCTTCTTCGGAATCCTCCTCCAGTGCTAACACCCTAGTGGTGGCACACACATCTGGAACCACCCCAGTACAATCTCTGTCCACCATCCCCTTTTTATTACCACCCTCCCTGTAGCTCCCCACCCAGTTGGCCGTGCCTGCCCATCCAAGAGGTTGGGTGCCTCCTTTGCCACAGGCACCTCTGTCCCAGCCCTTGTTAGTCCTCCTGCCCTCAGTGAGGAGGCTATTGACCTCCTGAGGTCTATCTCTGTGGGTCAGATGGCCATTCTGAATGCCATTCAGGGACTGGCAACACAGATCCAACAGAGCAATGCATTCCTAGACCTACAGAGACATTTCAGGCTCTGACCTCCTTACTGACTGCAGCCAGCTGCCCCTTGTCTACCGTTCCTCCTCCTCCTTCCTCTTCCCAGTCCAAATCCCCAGTTCCCTGACCCAGCCAAAGAACACAAAAGACAGGCATGCATCCACCTCAACATCCAAGGGAAGTGCAGACAAATGTAAGTTCCACAAGACACCCCACTGGCACGCACACAGACAACATCTACCTGCAGGCACAGCAACAGTCACAACCTGCCCTGACACCCCCACCACCCCTAGCATCACAGATACAACACCTGACAAACCTGCAGACACCGCACCAACATAAAGTGATCCAGCCACACCTATCCTATCCGCAGACAGCACCCCAGCACACACTCAGACATCCACCCCAGTCACCACACCTGCAGACACCACAGCCACTGACACACCTACATGCAGTACATCCATCATATCTGCAGTCACAACCCCAACAGACAGAAATCCACCCACCCACCACAGCACACCCCAGCAGCTCTGGTTCTAGAGGGGGCTTTGTGTCCAGAGTGCTTCATCCTGCCAAGGACTGAGGTAGTGGATGCATCTCTCCACTGGTTCTGGAGGAGGCTTGGTGCCCAGAGTGCTTCATCCTGAAAAGGAGGGGGTGAGTGGGTGCCTTCTTCCACTGGTTCTAGAGGGGGCTTTGTGCCCAGAGTGCTTCATCCTGCCAAGGATAGAGTGAGTGGATGCATCTCTCCACTGGTTCTGGAGGGGGCTTGGTGCCCAGAGTGCTTCATCCTGCCAAGGATAGATTGAGTGGATGCCTTCTTCCACTGGTTCTTGAGGGGGCTTTGTGCCTAGAGTGCTCCATCCTGGCAAGGAGGGGGTGAGTGGATGCCTTCTTCCACTGGTGGTTCTTGAGGGGGCTTTGTGCCAAGAGTGCTTCATCCTGTCAAGGATAGAGTGAGTGGATGCATCTCTCCACTGGTTCTGGAGGGGGCTTGATGCCCAGAGTGCTTCATCCTGCCAAGGATAGAGTGAGTGGATGCCTTCTTCCACTGGTTCTGGAGGGGGCTTAGTGCCCAGAGTGCTTCATCCTGCCAAGGATAGAGTGAGTGGATGCCTCTCTCCACTGGTTCTGGAGGGGGCTTGGTGCCCAGAGTGCTTCATCCTGCCAAGGAGGGGGTGAGTGGATGCATCTCTCCACTGGTTCTGGAGGGGGCTTGGTGCTCAATGATGCAGTACTTGGGGTGTGCCAGTACACATTCGCCCTCCTGGGTGTCTGAGACACGAGATTTGCAGGGAGCAGGTAGCATGAAAGCTCATGGAGGGAGGGCTAGACTCCATCCGGCGGCGGCTAAGGCTGCTAAGTGGTGGTAGTTCCGGTGCAGGTGGGGGCGCTGCCAGTGGTGGTGGGGGGCTCCAGCCTGTCTCCTGCAGCCTCAGACGTCCGCCCACTGGGGCTGCTGGTGCTGGTAGTGGTGCTACTGTCAGCGGTGCAGGAGGTGGTGCTTGCGGCGGTGCTTGCGGCCGGGCTGCTGGCAGTGCTGGCCATTGTGCAGGTGCCGGTGTTGCCAGTGGTGGAGGGAGGCTCCAGCCCTTCTCCTTCTGCCTCGGATGGCTGCCCACTGGTGTTGCTGCTGCTGACAGTAGTGGTGGCAGTGGCGGTGCAGGTGGTGGTGCAGGTGACGGTGCTTGTGGAGGGGCTGCTGGCGGTGCTGCACGCGGTGCAGGTGGCAGGGCTGGCGGTTCTGCTGGTGGGCACCAGGGCTTCACCTGCATCCTCTGTCGGCTGAAGTGCCTTGGCTTCGGTTATCTGCAGCTTCCTCACCTTGGCTGATGATGTTTTGCACTTTGATGTTTGGAGGAGGCTTTGCTGGGTGGGTCGTGATCCTTGTCCCTGCTGCATGCTGGCCCCTTCTTCACCTTGGCAGGTGGCGGTATGGTTTGGTCCTTTGCAGGGGTTGGTGGTACACTGGCTTTCCTGACGGGTGCCCCCTTTGAGCCTCTGGGAGCTGTAGGTTCCACAATGGACAGCGACTTGGTGGCTGAGGTGCTGGGCTAAGTTCTGGGCACCCTGGTCCGAGGGGAATGACGGTGGGGAGGAGGGGTAGGGAACAGGTCAATGTTAGCTGGGAAAAGTTTTTTAGACACACTGGGGCGGGAAGAGGGAACGTTTTTGGGAGTGGAGGAAGAGGGAGTTGTTGTAGGAGGTGTCTGTCTGCTGAGTTTGGGTGAAGGTGCATGTGCTGGATGCAATGTTGTGAGGTGGATGGATGTTGGGTTGGTGCTTGTGTTTGTGTACTTTAGGAGGAGGGGTCACACACACACTGGGAGAGGACACAGGGGACGTGTGTATAGTTGTGGGGGTGGTGACTGCTTGTGAGGGGTGTGTAATGATGGGCGTGCTGGTGATGGAGGTAGTGGATGAGGATGTAGTGCATGCAGGTGTGAGTGGAGATGATACTGGGAGGGAGGTGGATGAGGAGGAGGAGGGGGACACAGTAGTGGAGGCAGTGAATGTTGGCGTGTCTGCAAGGGGATGGTGCTTGTCTGAGTGCCTGTGGGATGATGTGTGGTGCTTGTGTTTGCTTTAACCACTCCTGTGTGTTGTCTTGTGTGCATGCTGGTCTGAAGATGTGCTTGGAATAGGCTGGGGTTGAGGGGATTGGGACTGGGTAGAGGAAGTTGGAGGGGGAGGCTAGACACAGGGACAAAGGCTGCCATCAGTGCTGAGGCCAGAGCCTGAAATGCTCTCTGTTGGGCTGCCACGCCAGAGTGGATGCCCTCCAGGTATGCATGTGTTTGTTGCAAATGCCTCTCGACACCCTGGATGGTATTCAGAATGGTTGACTGCCCAACAGTGAGGGATCTCAGGAGGTCAATAGCCTCCTCACTGAGGGCAGCAAGGCTGACTGGGGCAGGACCTGAGGTGCCTGTGGCAAATGAGATGCCCACCCTCCTGGGTGAGCGGGCACAGGAAACACGCTGAGGGGCTGCTGGGAGGGTGCTGCTGGTAGGGGGGTGATGGCTGTACCTGTTGTTGGGGTGGGCACAGAGGTGTCCGCCACCGCCAGGGAGCTTCCATCGGAGGAGGAGTCGCTGTCTGTGGTCTCCCCTCCTGTCCCTGTCGTGGTGCTCCCCTCGACCTCTGTCCCACTGGTGCCCTCACCCTCGGTGGATTCGGCCTCCAGGCCCATGTGGGATGCAGCTGCCTCCGTCACCTGTGCCACTGCTCCTCAGCCAGATGATGCTAATGCACATAAGGACAGGGTGACAAAACAAAAAGGATGGGTAAGAGACAGAGGATACACTTGGTCAATGCCAGCAACACCAATACCGTTGACATACACAACACACAGGGAGGAGCCCTATGCACTAGGCTATGCCCAACCAGTTCCTGAGATAGTCACCAGCCCATGGGGTACAATGCCTAACGCCATCAGCTGCACCCCAGAAACCCAAAGGACCCTGCCCAGTAGTAGATGCCCACTGACACTATTGGTGTAGGTGTGCTTCAGAGCCTGCCCAACAAGGGACCTACCCTGCCATCTTTGTCCTGGCCTATGGGCACCCATAGCCCCCACGCCCCACCCAGGTAACTCCTAACGCACGCATAGCAGGATTCAGATTCAGTACTCACCCCCTTGTGGCTGTTGTGATGCCTTCAAGCGCCCATCCAACTCCAGATAGGCCACCGCCAGGATGCGGATCATCAGGGGGGTCATGGTGCGACGGGCACCCCTTCCTCGTTGGTAGGCCAGCTCCAGCTGGGCCTCCGCCGTCTTCTTTGCCCAGCGGCGCAGGCCCTCAAACCTCTTGCGGCAGTCAGTGCTCCACCTGTCAAAGACCCCCCAGGGTCCGCACCTCCTTGGCGATGGCACGCCAAATACCCTTTTTCTGGTGGGCGCTGACCTGAAGGGAAAATACAGCAGAAAAGGGAATTAGTCACCCGTCCGGACCGTCACACTCATTGCCCAGCAGATCCCACCCATCCCCTGAAGCACATACATTGACCACCTTACATGCTGCACTCTGTCCAGGACCCCTTACCCCCCCCACATGTGGCTTACACACACAGCACTCCAGACATTCATGGCCCACACATCATGCTCACAGTGTACTCACCTGTTTGTCTGGAGGACCGTAGAGTAACATGTACTGGGGTAGGACCCATCCACAAGTTTCTCCAACTCCTCTGCAGTGAAGGCATGGGCCCTTTCCCAAAACACTCGAGCCATTGTTCCTTTCAGACACAGGTCACAGTAGCACTTGCATTGTAAGTACTCTCCTGTTGATGGCCAGGTAGCAAGTAAGTGGATAGATAGAAAATGGCGGTCACGTCTGTGGCGGTGCGTACCGTCACCACCGGCGTGCATCACCATTAGCTCCTGGAACCCATAGAGCCCAATGATATCCAATGCAAAGTTGCACGGTGGTCAGCGACTGCCTACCACAACGGCGCACACCGCCCGCGCAATTACCTCATTTCCACTTGTCACTCCTCACAGGTCAGGCATCCGCCATTTCAGGGGGCCACAGGACATGGCACCAAGCTGTGTCACAGCAGACATTGGCACGGCAACTGATTTTCGGATTCACATTTTGTTTCTGTAAAGTAAAAAAAACAGCATTAGTGCAATAGACGTGGGAATGTGACCCTCTGCTCACCGTTCTCTTCCATAGGCTCCAACCGCTGAGGCTGAATATTACATGGCGGCATCCTCCGGTGAACAGACCCCTGGTGGACCTTGCAACAATGGAGGACAGACACATTATCATTACCTACAGACTTGATTGTGCCACAATCCAGGAACTGTGTGCCCAATTGAAGCCAGACCTGATCTTAGCTATCTAGCAGCCCACTGGTATCCTCCCTCTAGTGCAAGTCCTGTCAGTGCTCCGTTTCCTGGCAAGTGTTTCCTTCCAAACAACAGTGGCCATGGCATCAGGGATGTCTCAGCCAATGTTCTCTAACATGTTGACCAGAGTGTTGTCAGCCCTGCTGAAACACATGTGCAGCTACATCGTGTTCCCCCAGGTGGAGGATTTGGCCACAGTGAAAGCTGGCTTTTATGCCCTGGGACATATCCCCAACATCATAGGTGTCATTGATGGTACACATGTGCCATTTGTCCACCCCCCTGGAGAAATGAGCACGTTTTTATGAATAGAAAAAGCTATCACTCTCTGAATGTGCAGATGGTGTGTTTGGCGGACCAGTACATCTCCCAGGTGAATGCCAAATACCCTGGCTCTGTGCATGACGCCTTTATCTTGAGGAATACCAGCATCCCATATGTGATGGCCCAACTCCAGAGGCACCGGGTGTGGCTAATAGGTGAGCCCAAGGTCCCTTCCCAGTATATATTGGTGTATGAGTATGGGGTTGTCCCTAAGGGTGAGTGTGTGTCTAACAGTCTAACAGGTATCCCTCGATATTTGCAGGTGACTCTGGTTACCCAAACCTATCATAGCTACTGACCCCAGTGAGGAATACCAGGACAGAGGCAGAGGAACGTTACAATGAGGCACATGGGCTTAACAAGGAGGATTATAGAACGAACCTTCGGCCTCCAGAAGGCCAGATTCAGGTGCCTCCATCTGACAAGTGGATCCCTGTACTACTCACCCAAGAAGGTGTGCAGATCATCGTTGCCTGTTGCATGTTGTACAACCTGGCCTTGAGATGCCATGTGCCTTTTCTGCAGGAGGATGAGCCTGGAGATGGTCTTGTGGCAGCAGTGGAGCCTGTGGACAGTGAGGAAGAGGAGGCAGAGGAAGAAGATGTTGCCAACCAGAGCAACATTATTCAGCAATACTTCCAGTGACACACAGGTAAGACATTGTACATTCAATTTACTTTTTAGTTAACTGTTGGACTTTGTACAAGACAGCCTCTTAACCTATGTCTCTGGCCACTGACTTTGCCCTTTGCCATCTCTATTTTCCAATCCCTGTGCCACACTCTGTCTCCTGCTATGTGTACTGCTGCCCACTACAGGGCATATCAATGTATATATAACTGGACATATGGATCGAAATGTTTACAGCTTGTTAACCTAATACATATTGCAATAAATTGACAGACTCAGTACTTGTATTT
Source organism: Pleurodeles waltl (assembly GCF_031143425.1). Taxonomy (NCBI): domain Eukaryota; kingdom Metazoa; phylum Chordata; class Amphibia; order Caudata; family Salamandridae; genus Pleurodeles; species Pleurodeles waltl. The sequence goes on along the minus strand of NC_090449.1, from coordinate 969,951,698 downwards.
GATCCAAGGGTGTTTATTTCAGTGCTCATAATTAGAGGGGAATGTGCAATGGGCAGGGATGATGGTGGAGGAAGGTCCAGTTTGAGTCCAGTCTCTTGGTATCACAGGTGCATTGTCGAAGGGGGCATAGGAAGGGGAGTAATGGCAGTTCACAGTGGACAGGGTGACATAGTGGGACAGAAGGGTGACAATCAGGAGAGTCTTATTTCCTGGCGGGTGTCTTGGCAAAGTTCTCTGTCTTCTGCCTGGATTGCTGGGACCATTTGAAGGGTGGTTCCCTTTCTGCAGGGGATGGGGTGCTGGTGGCCTGTTGGTCCTGTGGCGGTGCCTCCTGTCCCCTAGCGCCGGCAGAGGTGCAAGGCTGTTAATCTGTGTGGCTGGTGTCAGGGGCCCGTTGTTGTGCCACTGCCTCCCTCATGGTATTGGCCATGTCAGCCAGCACCCCTGCAATGGTGACCAGGATGGTGTAGATGTTTGGTAGGTCATCATTGATCCCCAGGTACTGTCCCTCCTGCAGCCGCTGGGTCCCCTGCAGCTTGGCCAGTATCTGGCCCATGGTCTCCTGGGAATTGTGGTATGCTCCCAGGATGTTGGAGAGTGCCTCGTGGAGAGTGGGTTCCCTGGGCCTGTCCTCCCCCTGTCACACAGCAGTCCTCCCAGCTTCCCTGTTTGGCCTGTGCCTCTGTCCCCTGAACCGTGTGCCCACTGCCACTGACCCCAGGTCCCTGATCGTCCTGTGTTTGTGTGGTTGCCGGAGTCCCTGTAGTGGTGGACACACTGCTGATTGATGTGTCCTGGGGACAGTTGCATAGGCTCAATGGGTGGGTGCTGAGCTGGTGTTTCCTGAGGGGGGAGGCTCTGTGGTGGTTTGGGACTGTGACAGGGTAACCAACTGTCCAGAGGTCCCTGATGGGCCAGGTTGGTTATCCTGATCCAGGCGTGCAGAGCTGCTGTCATCACTGTGGGCCTTTTCAGTGGGTGGACTAGTTGCAGCTGGCACCTCCTCTCTGGTGACGTTGAGAAGGGGTCCTGTGGGGATTGAAATGCAGTGTTAATGTTTCTGTGTGTGCCATCTTGTGCATGGTTGTGTTTCCCTGTATGGTTGTGATATCCCTGTCAGCTTGGTCTTGTGTTCGTGGTGGTTTTGTGGGATGGGTGAATCTCTGTGATGGGCATGCTATGGTGTTGGGTGTCCGTGCAGGTCTGTGATGAGTGTCCATGCATAGTTGTTGCATGCAGGGCTTGGTATTGGGATGGGTGGGTTGTGATAGTGGGGTATATGTGAGGTGGTGGAGTGATGGGGGTGAGGGTAGGGGTAGGTGTTTGTGATGGCATGCGGGTAGGATGGGGAACATGGTAGTAAAGATTTGACTTACCAGAGTCCAGTCCTCCTGCTACTCCTGCGAGCCCCTCAGGATGCATGATCGCCAAGACTTGCTCCTCCCATGTTGTTAGTTGTGGGGGAGGAGGTGGGGGTCCACTGCCAGTCCTCTATACAGTTACCTGGTGTCTAGCAACCACGGAATGCACCTTCCCCCGTAGGTGGTTCCACCTCTTCCTGATGTCATCCCTTGTTCTTGGGTGCTGTCCCACGGCGTTGACCCTGTCCACGACTCTCCGCCACAGCTCCATCTTCCTAGCAATGGACGTCTGCTGCACCTGTGACCCGAATAGCTGTGGGTCTACCCGGATGATTTCCTCCACCATGACCCTTAGCTCCTCCTCTGTAAACCTGGGGTGTCTTTGGGGTGCCATGGATGTGGTGTGAGTGGTATGTGTGAGGGTTTGTGGGGTGATGTGTTAGGGTGTGTGGTGTGAAGTGCGTGGATGGTGTGTGGGTGATGGTGTTTTGTGCCTCTGATTGAGTGGGTGCTCCTGCCTTGTGTCTCTCTCTGTTCGCAATCTTTTTTTTCATGGAAGGGGTTGTGGATAATGTGGGTCTGTGTTTTATAGTATTGTGTGTGTGTGGGTGTGTGTGTCAAGTGTGTATAGTTTGAATTGTCCAATGTGGTGTAGTTTTGTAAGTGTGTGTGTATTTTGAGCACAGCAGTGTGTACCGCCAATAGTTTACTGCGGTTAAAAGACCACTGCGGTGATTCATGGGTTGTGATACTGTGGGCGTGTTCCTGTTTGCGTAACGGTGTGGGTTTTGCTATTGCCAGTTTAGCACTGACCTTTGGTGTGGTGGACATGTGTGGGTGTCTGCATCGTGGCGGATTTCTCTGTGTTGGTCATAATACCCGTAGCGGATTACTTCCGCGGTCACGCTATGTTGGCGGCCGTCAGCACGGCGGAAGGCGGCATTTACCTCCAGGGTTGTAATGAGGGCCTTAATTTTCTAAGCAGTCATGGACCCCATGAGGAGGCTTTTTAGACCCCCAGGGTTCCTCGGACCACAGGTTAGGAACCACTGTTCTAAGCTGAGTAGGTTCTGCAAGAAGAGGGATGATTGTGAAAAAGGGGTTCACCAAACAAGACCTGCAGGATGCCCTATATGCTTTTGAGGAAGCACATTGGCTAAGGGAGGCAGCAGAGGACCAAAAGGGTGATGGTCCTGAGAAGGACAATGAGGATGAGGAGGAAAATGACTTAGCAGTGGCTCCAGGGGTGGATGGTTGGGTATACAAGTCACTGTAACGCACCGCACAAACACAAGTCCTATCCCACCACTGCAACCGATTTTAGAAATTGGGTCTCTAGATGGTAGAGGTATATACCCCTGTCCAAATAGGGTCAACAAACCTCGTCAGGGTAAGTCACAAGTAAGAGTAAGAGTAAGTACACAGCCTAAATTATCCTCTGCTCACCCACTTGTAGCTCGCACAGAGCAGGCAGGCTTAACTTAGAAGGAAGTGTGAAAAGTATTTGGACAGTAACTCATACAGTTACACAGGGAAAATACCACAAAAAATACTCCATACCAGTTTAGGAAAATCAATAATATTTATCTGAATAAAGTTAGACCAAAATGACAAAAACCCAATATGCACAAGTCAAGATATCACTTTTTAAAAGTTTGAATTAGTCTCAAGTGTTAAGAATAAGTGGTTGTATACTTTCAACACACAGTAAGTGGGATGCATCAAAAATAACAGTGCACAGGGGCTGCAGAGGAGGAGATGCATTGAAAAATAAGGTGCTGCATCAGATATTCTGGTGTGGCACAGACGATGCGTCATTTCTTTCCATGCTGCAAGATAATGCATCAATTTCCAGGAGTGGAACCTAGGTTCCTCATTGTGATGCAGCTTACCGTCGTGCTGATGGCCGCCAACATACCGTGGCCACGGCGGAAATCCGCTACAGGTATTATGACCCACATCTTGTAATCTGCTACAATACAGACACCCACACAAGTCCGCCACACCAAAGGTCAGTGATAAACTGGCGATAGCAAAACCCACACCATCACGCCAACAAGAATACGCCCACACTAGCACGACCCACGAATCAACGCAGCGGTCTTTCAACCGCAGTAATCCATTGGCGGTACACACCACTGCGCTCAAAATACACACACATTTACAAAACACAACTACATTGGACAATTCAAAATACACACACGTGATACACACACCACACCCACAACAATATGAAACCCACATTACCCACAAACCCTTACAATTACATTTTGGCGAAGAAGCACAGAGAGAGAATAGCCAACACTACACCAGCATCCACAAGCACACTACACCATCACTCAGACAACATCCACGCACCTCAAACAACACACACCAACACAACATTTCACACAGCACAACAAACATCACCTCACACATCACCCACACCACGTCATGGCACCTCAAAGACACCCCAGGTTTTCTGAGGAGGAGCTCAGGGTCATGGTGGAGGAAATAATCCGGATAGAGTCACAGCTATTCGGATCACAGGTGCAGCACACCTCCATTGCTAGGAAGATGGAGCTATGGCGGAGAATCGTCGACAGGGTCAACGCAGTGGGACAGCATCCAAGAACACAGGATGACATCAGGAAGAGGTGGAACGATCTACGGGGAAGGTACGTTCAGGGGTATCCAGACACCAGATTGCTGTACAGAGGACTGGCCGCGGACCCCCACCTCCTCCCCCACAACTAACAATATGGGAGGAGAAAGTCTTGGCAATACTACATCCTGAGGGCATCGCAGGAGTAGCAGGAGGACTGGACTCTGGTAAGTCAAATCTTTACTAATTTATCCCCCACACCCTACCTGCATGCCATCACATACCCCCAACCACCCCCTCACCCCATCACTCCAACACCTCACATATGCCCCACTATCACAACCCACCCATTCCAATACCAAGCCCTGCATGCAGCACCAAAGCATGGACACCCATTTCCAAAGCATGTCCAGTAGAGATACCCACACAGACCACAAAACACTAATCACACAATGGCAAACACAACAAGGCAAGCACAGGAGTAGAGAGTAACTCACCCAATGCACAAAATGGCACACACAGATACTAAAACTATGCATTTACACCCCAACAGGACCCATACCCAACGTCACCGGACAGGAGGCGCCAGACATATCCATTCCCCCCACAGAAGAGGCCCACAGTGATGACAGCAGCTCTGCACGCCTGGATCAAGATGACCAGCCCGGCCCATCAGGGACCTCTGGACAGTCGGTTTCCCTGCCACAGTCACAAGCTACCACAGACGCTCCCCCTCAGGGAACACCACCACAGCACTCACCCTGCAGGCCCATGCCACTGTCCCCAGGACACGTCAATCAGCAGTTTGTCCACCACTACAGGGACCCCAGGCAAACCCACCAACCCAAGACAATCAGGGACCTGGGGTCAGTGGCAGTGGGCACACGGTTCAGGGGGCAGAGGCACAGGATAACAGGGAAGCTGGGAGGACTGCTGTGCAACAGGGAGAGGACAGGCCCAGGGAAACCACTCTCCACAAGGCAATCTCCAACATCATGGGAGCATACCACCATTCCCAGGTAAACCATGGGCATGGTACTGGCCAAGTTTCAGGAGACCCAGCGGCTGCAGGAGGAACACTACCTGGGGGTCAGGGAGGACTTGAGTTCCATTAACACCACCCTGGTCACCATTGCAGGGGTGCTGGCAGACCTGGCCAACACCATGAGGGACACAGTGGCACACAAATGGGCCCCTGACACTAGCCTGGACGATGAACAGCCCTCCACCTCTGCCGGCGCTAGTGGACAGGAGGCCCCGCCACAGGACCAACAGGCCACCAGCACTCCACCCCCTACAGAAGGAGAACCACCCCGCAAACAGTCCCTGAGATCCAGGAACAAGACAAAGAACATTGCAAGACCCCCGCCAGGAAATAAGACCCTCCTGATTGTCACCCTTCTGTCCCACTTTGTCACCCTGTCCACCTTAAACTGCCATTGCTCCACTTCCTATGCCCCCCGTGGACAAGGCACCTGTGAGACCATGAAACTGAACTCTACCATGGACATTCCTCCATTATCACCCCAGGCCATTGCACACACCCTCCACTTATTAGCACAGAAATAAAAACCCTTGAATCACAAATCAATCTGGAGTCAGTCTGTACTTTCACAAATGTGTAATTGCAACCTTTCGGAAATCTAGCAATGTCAATGTTCATGTTCACATACCATGGTTACACAGTTGTTGGGCAGCAGTAAACATAGCAGAGGGCACAAAGTGGGACCCAGATCTGTGAAATGGAAAGGCAAAGCGACATGTCAGAGTCCATACACAGAGGTAAAAAGGCAGATTTATGCAAAGTCCTACAGTAGTATGAGATGTGTGTAGCAGTGCTATCCTCTTACCTGTGTCTCACTGGAAGTATTGCATGATGATGTTGTTTCGGTTGTCTGTATATTCTTCTTCTGCCTCCTCTTCTTCACCGTCCACAGGCTCCACAGCTGCCACAAGACCAGCATCAGGCCCATCCTCCTGCAGAAAAGGCACCTGGCGTCGCAAAGCCAGGTTGTGCAACATTCAGCATGCCACGATTATCTGGCACACCTTCTTCGGTGAGTAGTATAGGGAGCCACCTGTCAGATGGAGGCACCGGAATCTGGCCTTCAGGAGGTCGAAGGTGCGCTCTATTATCCTCCTAGTTCGCCCATGTGCCTCATTGTAGTGTTCCTCTGCCCTTGTTCTGGGATTCCTCACTGGGGTCAGTAGCCATGACAGATTGGGGTAACCAGAGTCACCTGCAAATATCGAGGGACAACTGTTAGACATCCTCCTACCATTAGGGAATCTCTCATACCCAGACACCTATTTAAACTGTGTGGGGACCTTGGGTTCACCTATTAGCCACACACGGTGCCTCTGGAGTTGCCCCATCACATAAGGGATGCTGCTAATCCTCAAAATGTAAGGTCATGCACTGTGCCAGGATACTTGGCATTCACATGGGAGACCTATTGGTCTCCCAAACACACCATCTGCACATTCATTGAATGGTAGCTTTTCCGGTTTCTGTATACCTGTTCATTTCTGCGGGGGGACAAATGCCACATGTGTACCATCAATGGCACCAATGATGTTGGGGATATGTCCCAGGGCATAGAAGTCACCTTTCACTGTGAGCAGATCCTCCACCTGAGGGAAAACGATGTAGCTGCGCATGTGTTTCAGCAGGGCTGACAACACTCTGAACAACACGTTAGAGAACATTGGCTGTGACATCCCTGATGCCATGGCCACTGTTGTTTGAAAGGACCCACTTGCCAGGAAATGGAGCACTGACAGGACCTGCACTAGAGGGGGACACCTGTGGGATGGCGGATAGCTGACATCAGATCTGGCTCCAATTGGGCACACTGTTCTTGGATTGTGGCAGGATCAAGTCTGTAAGTGATAATGATGTGTCTGTTTTCCATTGTTGACACGTCCACCAGGGGTCTGTACACCGGAGGATACCGCCATCTCATCACCAGCCCCAGCGGACGTGCCCTATGGAGGAGAAGGGTGAGCAGAGGGTCATACACCACATAGGTTTCACAAGGCTGTTTAGCACAATCGAGAAATAATCTGTGTGCCTTTGTCTGCCCGTATTCCTGCACAAAATAGCTGTGACGCAGCTAGTTGGCCTGCCATGTGGCCCCCTGAAATGGCGGCTGCCTGACCTGTAAGGAGGGACTAGGGGAAATGAGGTAACTGCGCTGGCGTTGTGCAGTGTTGCGGTAGGCGGTCGAAGACCGCTGCGCAATTCAGCATTGGTTATCATTGTGCCCTATGGGTTCCAGGAGCCAATGACGATGTACGCAGGCGGTGACGGCACGCACCGCCGTGGACGTGACCGCCTTTTTCTATCAGTTCCCTCACTTGATACCTGACCTTCAACAGGAGAGGACCTACACTGCAAGTGCTGCTGTGACCAGCGTCTGGAATCGACAATGGCTACACTGTCTGGGGAAAGGGCTCCTGCCTTCACTGCGGAGGAGTTGGAGAAACTGGTGGATGGGGTCCTCCCCCAGTACACGCTACTCTACGGTCCTCCAGACAAACAGGTGAGTGAACGGTGTGCATAGTGGATGGGACATGATTGTATGGAGTGTCGTGGATGGAAGAGAGGGGGGGAAAGGCCAGCATGTGAGTATGGTGAGTGTATGTTTTTCTGTGCCAGGGTGGGAGGTTTGTGGCCAATGTGTGAGAAGAACTGTACGCTGGAGCAACATCCTTTTTTACTTCACTATTCCTCTAGGTCAGCGCCCACCAGAAGAAGGGTATTTGGCGTGCCATCGCCAAGGAAGTGCGGACCCTGGGGGTCTACCATGGACAGAGCACCCACTGCCGTAAAAGATGGGAGGGCCTGCGCCTCTGGAGCAAGAAGACGGCGGAGGCCCAGCTGGGGATGGTGCCCGTCGCACCGTGACCCCCCTGATGTACCGGATCCTGGTGGTGGCATATCCTGAGTTGGATGGGCGCTTGAGGGCATCACAGCGGTAAACATCCTTTTTTACGACTTTTTTATTACAAAAGTCGTGGTTAACGAAAGCGTAACAACGCTTTTTTTAACCACGACTTAGTATTTTTGTGCCTTAACTACGTATGTTCTGAACAACGAACATGCGTGGTTAAGGTACAAAGAAGGGAGTTGGCGAAGGTAAGTGGTGGGTTTAGGTTTTGGGGTGGGGGGTCAGGGGGTTTTTGGTTTTGGGGTGGGGTTGGGGGGGTGGGGCGTTTTTGGTTTTGGGGAGGGGGTGGGGGGTTAGGGGGTTTTAGGTTTTGGGGTGGGGTTGGGGGGTGGGGCGTTTTTGGTTTTGGGGAGGGGGTGGGGGGTCAGGGGGTATTAGGTTTTGGGGTGGGGTTGGGGGGGTGGGGCGTTTTTGGTTTTGGGGAGTGGGTGGGAGGTTAGGGGGTTTTAGGTTTTGGGGTGGGGTTGGGGGGGTGGGGCGTTTTTGGTTTTGGGGAGGGGGTGGGGGGTCAGGGGGTTTTAGGTTTTGGGGTGGGGTTGGGGGGGTGGGGCGTTTTTGGTTTTGGGGAGTGGGCGGGGAGTCAGGGGGTTTTAGGTTTTGGGGTGGGGTTGGGGGGGTGGGGTGAGGGATGTAGGGTGAATCGTGCCTATTGCTAATGATTTTATCAGGAATGCCTTTACAACGAAATATCGTTGTTAAGGCATTCGTGGTAAAATCATTAGTAGTAAGGACGAGGTCGGTGTTCCGACCTCGTTGTTAAGGTTAGTAGTTGTTTTTAATTCAGTGTTCCGTCATATAATCCATCACAGCAGCCACAAGGGGGTGAGTACTCTCTCATTCAGCTGACTCTACGCGCTTGACGAGGTGTCTGGGTGGGGGAGGTGTGCTGTGGGTTCCCCTAGGCCAGGGCAGACGCGCAAAGGTAGATCCATTGATTTGCAGGCTCAGTCCCACTCCAACCCTAAAGGTGGCAGTTGCCCTCTACACCTAGTCAGGCTCCTATGGGTTCCAGCTGTGGCTGAAATGGGTCTAGACAGAGTCCCCCATGGGCATGTGCTTTTCCCCTGCACTGTTAGTGCATGGCTTAGTGTAAAGGGCTGCTCCCAGTGTGCTGTGTCCGTCAACGGTAGTGGTTTTGCAGGAATGGACCATGTGTCTCCTCTGTCTTTCCCCCCTTTTTGTTTTGCCACCCTGTCCTTGTGTGCATTTGCATCATTTGGCGGAGGAGCATTGGCACCGGAGCAGGAGGGAGCTGCAACCCACATGGCCCTGGAGGGTGAATTTACAGAGTGAGAAGGCACCAGTGGGACGGAAGGCGAGGGGAGCTCCACGACGGGGACAGGAGCAGACACCAGTGACAGCGACTCCTCCTCTGATGGGAGCTTCCTTGCGGTGGAGGGCACCTCTGTGCCCACCACAACAACAGGTACAGCCACCACCCCCCTACCAGCACCGCCCTCCCAGCAGCCCCTCATTGAGTTTCCCGTGCCCGCTCACCCGGGAGGTTGGGCATCTCCTTCGCCCCAGGCACCTTAGGCCCTACCCCAGTCAGCCCTGCTGCCCTCAGTGAGGAGGCCATTGACCTCCTGAGATCCCTCACTGTTGGGCAATCAACCAATTTGAATGCCATCCAGGGTGTCAAGCAAACAAATGCATACCTGGAGGGCATTCATTCTGGCATGGCGGCCAAAAAGAGAGCATTTCAGGCTCTGGCCTCAGCACTGATGGCAGCTATTGTCCCTGTGTCCAGCCTCCCCCCTCCAACTTCTCTACACAGACCCAATCCCCTGTACCTCAGCCTATCCCAAGCACACCATCACACCAGCATGCACACTCATCAACACACAAGAGTGGACATGGCAAACATAAGCACCACACATCCCACAGGCACTCACACAAGCACCATCCCCATGCAGACACACCAACATCCACTGCCTCCACTGTGTCCCCCTCCTCCACGTCCTCCTCCTCCCTTCCTGTCTCATCTCCACTAACACCTGCATGCACTACATCTTCATCCACCACCTCCATCACCAGCACGCCCATCACCACACACCACTCACGTGCAATCACCACCCCCACTACCATTCACACATCCCCTGTGTCCTCTCCCAGTGTGTCTGTGAGCCCTCCTCCCAAAATACACAAACGCAGGTACAAACCCACCCAACAGCCATCCACCTCACAACAGCCTCCAGCCCATGCACCTTCACCCAAATTCAGCAGACGTACACCTCCTACAACCACTACCTCTTCCTCCACTCCCAAACCCCCTCCATCTTCCCGTCCCATTGTGTCTAAGAAACTCTTCCTGGCTAACATTGACTTCTTACCTACACCTCCCCCCATCCTTTCCCTTGGGCCAGGATGTCCAGGCCCCAGCCCAGCACCTCAGCCACCAAATCCTCCAGCACTGTGTTCTCAGCAAGTCCTGTCACATTGCAGGCGGCACCCATCAGGGCTGCCAGTGTGCCACCTAGGGAGGCCAAGGATCAGCCCATTCCACCACCTGCCAAGGTGAAGAAGGTGCCCACATGCTGTAGGGAGAAGCTGCACCAACTACCCAGCAAGGGCTCCTCCAAGCCAAAAGGGGACAGTGCCAAGGGACCAGCAGTGACATCAAAGGTGGGGAAGGGACACAAGGCAAAGGGGAAGTCAGGACAGGGCACAGAGCCTCTGGCTGAGGGACCAGAGTCACCCCTTCTGGCAACCAGAACAGTAACTTGTATGGTGGTGGACACCGCCACCTGCACTGCCACCTGCATGTCTGCTGCCTCAGCAACAGTCCCCAGCATCATCCCCATTGGGCAGCTGTCCGAGGCTGCAGAAGACGTACTGCTGTGTCCCTCCACAGGTGCTGACACATTCACCACCGCCAGCATCTCTGCCACACACACTGCCGCAACCACCGCCACCAGCCCCACAACGTGCTCAAACAGTGCCACCACAGCTGACATGGCTATCATCCCCAGTGGCCAGCCGTCCAAGGCTGCAGGAGACGTCCTGGACCCTGCAGCGTGTACATGAGGCACGACACTCAGCACTGTTTGTACCTGCAGGTGGCAGGCAAAGTCGCAGCAGGGTGGAGTGTGTCTCTGCCTCCCTGGAGTATTATGCTACCTGTTCCCAGGCAATCTCGTGGCACACACACACAGGTGAGAGAATGGGACCTGCCACACTGCATGTGAAGCACTCTGGGCACAAAGCCCCCTCCAGAACCAGTGGAGAAAAACATACACTCACACAGTCCTTGGCAGGATGAAGCACTCTATGCACAAAGTCCCCTCCAGAACCAGTGGAGAAAAACATACACTACCCCAGTCCTTGGCAGGATGAAACACTCTGGGCACAAGGCCCCCTCCAGAACCAACTGGGGAAAAGCATCCACTCACACAGTCCTTGGCAGGATGAAGCACTCTGGGCACAATGTCCCCTCCAGAGCCAGTGTAGAAAAGCATCCACTACCCGGTCCTTGGCAGGATGAAGCACTCTGAGCACATTGCCCCCTCCAGAACCAGTGGAGAAAAGCATCCACTACCCCAGTCCTTGGCAGAATGAAGCACTCTGGGAACAAAGCCCCCTCCAGAACCAGTGGAGAAAAGCATCCACTTACACAGTCCTTGGCAGGATGAAGCACCCTGGGCACAAAGCCCCCTCTAGAACCAGTGGAGAAAAGCATCCACTTCCCCAGTCTTTGGCAGGATGAAGCACTCTGGGCACAATGCCCCCTCAAGAACCAGTGGAGAATGACATCCACTTGAGAGACTGTGGCTTTGCACTCCCCAGGATAAAGCAGTGGGCAAACCACCCACTGGAGAGACTTGAGAGACTGTGGCTTTGCACTCCCCAGGACCAAACTGTGGGCATGGAGCCCCCTCGTGGAGCAGTGGTGTCGTCCGTTCATCCGGCTGAGATGCCTCCCCTCCCCCTGAGATGCCTGTTTATTTTCAATCTGATACCCCAGCAGTGTTCTCTCCGATTCGAGTCAGGTATCATGTGTGGGCTTCGCCCATGCATTTTGGGACCACTGATCCACAGACAATGATTTCATTACTATCCGGACTTGTGTAGTTGGTGTACATATTTGTATATACTGATGATTTAAATTTTGGACTATCTGATTTTTCGATGATTACACTTGTTACAATCATTTCATTTTGTCCTTGCGTCCTTCCAGAGGGTGACTGGGTGTAAATGTCAAGTTGCTGCATGTGTTTGTGTGTATGTTTTTGTGGGTGAGAGTGGGGATGGGGGTGTTGTGTGTGTGTGTCACTCTTTCTTTCCTCCCCCCCTTCCCTGTGTGCTAGGTGCAGTACTCACTGTGGTTGTCGCTGGCGTCTTTGCTGCTCCTGGTAGAAAAGGAGGTAAACCAACATGATCAGGACCTGTAACTTTGGGTGCTCTCCTTATCCCTGTTCATTGCAATTGGTCGAAGAAGATTGAATACCTCGGTCATCATTTGTTTTAACTCCTTCACTTCTTCTTTTAGACCAATAATAAGACTGACCACTTCCTCCTGGGTGTGTACACCAATAAGCTTGTGGCTGGATGTTTCCAAAGTTGAATCAGGCTTACTAATTCCTGAAGAGTGGTTGAGGTCCCCCAACACCAAAAAACAACTTGTGCAAGGAATATTATGCACAATTTTACTACATGTTTGAGCACCCACAACTATTTTTTGTGGGGAGCTGGTTTTCGTAGCCTCTGCGTTAGGTTTGTCAAGTTCCCCTGGCGTTGGCAGAACTATCGTGGCATCTCTCTTGCAGGCTGTATCTCCCTTTTTTGGGCAGTCTAGGCTTCATAAAGGAAGAGAGTGAGGTCCTTTTCAACCACCTAGTGTCTCATCTCTTTTTCCCCTTCAGCATTGACTCTGCTTCTTCAATCAAAGTGTCAATTTAATTAGTGACACAATTAGAAAATCTGTGAGAAGTTTTATGAGATTTGGGGATTTTAGATAAAGCTGCTTCCCCATACTCTAGCCTGTATTAAGAGTTAAAGTGGCATTATCAATGCAGAAGCAATCAAAATAACCAGAGTCCAATCCCTACCTTGAATCCAAGAGGGCTGGCCCAGGCCAGCCTCTGTCAGTCTCTGATGGGCACGGACAGGCCCACCCCATGGCCCGGGCGCATCCAGCACGCGTCCAGTGCTGTGGGAAAACCAAGGTTCTTTTTAAGGGCTGCTAGTGCTGGTTCCTGGTGCCGCCTCCTGGCCTGAGGGCACCTGGGACAGCGAGTCCCCAGTGCAGAGCGTCCTGCGCTGCGGGAAAACCAAAGTGCTTTTAAGCACTGCTGGTGCTGGTTCATGCTGCAACCCCTTGGCTTGAGGGCTCCTGGGATAGCGAGTCCCCAATGCAGAGCATCCTAAAAGCCACAAAAAATGAGGTCAGAAAAAGAGGAGGAGGAAGGCAAAAAGTTTGGGGTGACCCTTCTGAGAGGGCCATTTTCGAACGTGACCCCCTCTAGCCTAAACCCAGGGTAGGCTAATAAATACCTTGATGGACTTCCCTGCTTACGGCAATAGAACTTTCGACAGTGGCTCACTACTGCAGGGGCACTTGCCAGTTCTATGCCTCTCTGAACTCAATTGGATCCCTCTGTCTATATTCACTGGGGCCTCTAAACTGACCCATAGGGAAGTCTTCTCCTCACTTGTGGACCCCATCTGTGAAGTTCCTAACCCTTACTTGCTCATAGATGCATCCCAGTGTGCTGATAGTACCACCATGGCCAACAAAGTGATGTTGCCCATTCTACTCCTTGGGTACGATTTCTTTCCCCAACCCAGGGAAAACTCTGACCATAAGGACAACAACAAACTGAGGCCACTGACAGCTGTCAATGTCAATAGCCAGGCCCCAGGCCATCCATTGCTAAGTGGAGGCCCTAAGTGGGACCGTTGGGTAAGCTTCTCCTCCAGCCTTGAGGCAGACAGGGAGTTCCCTATGGGCTCTTGAGGATTCTCTGACCCCTGAGGTATCTCCGAGTAGGGTCAGTAGCCGCTGGTGACTTGCACCCTTTTTCCACTCTACCTCTCACCACATCAGGGGTGGTATCCTGACACTGTCCAATCAACCCAGGGTCTGTACTGTGAGGCTGAACAGGGAATGGGGTGAGTCCTCCCTCCCCCACCATCTGGGACCCCATACCCTCCATTTGGGAGTGGTACCTTCATAAACCAGAACTGGTAGGGAGTCTGTGGCGGTCAACCTCCAACTTTCCTGACACTGTGGAGCTCCCATCAGTGGATGGTCTCTCTATGCAGACTAGGTTACCCTGCTTAGGTCCCCTGTGGGAACAGTCCAAGCTCTGGGGCTCAAAAAAGATCACCCTAGGCCTCTGCTCACCCCATATCTCCTACTTTAGGAAGGGACATGCAACCCATTTTTTCCCACACTATACTGGGATCTGTCTGGGTCACAGTGTGCCTCCCTCTCACTCTGTTGAGAGGAACCTGAACCACCCTCCTTATGCTCACTACCTAATGCCTTCTCAGATACTCTAGTACTCAGCTATAGGTGTACCTCCTTTGCAAGCTCCCTAGGGTCAGAGAACTTGCAATCAATCAGGTGTTAGTGTAGCCCTGGAAAATAGTGACTGAACATGTACTCTCTGGCAGTCAAATTGTACAGCACCTCAAAAGTGTTTACCAAGCTACCCTTCACCCAACCATCCAGTTCCCTGCAAAAGTGTCCCACAAAATCCCCCATGACTGGTGAGGCAGTGTCCTACTGCCCCTGAATCTTAACCTGCACTCTTCTTCGGTGAAGCCATATCTCTTGACAAGGGTCTCCTTCATTGTGGGTTACCTCAACCTGTCTTTCCCTTCTAGGGGCAGAAGGGCATCTCTCCCATTACCAGGTATGTGCCTCTATAGGAAAGCCCCACAATCCTCCTCAGGGATTTTATGTGCTACTAGAGTGACCTCATACACCTCAAACCACCCATGTCATCCCCCTCACTGAAGTCAGGTACCAAATCTTTGGGTGTGTTTATTTTTCCCTCAGCACTGGACAAAGTAGTTTTGCTGCCACCACTGGACTCTACTTGTTTTGCTTTTAAGGCAGGCTCCTTCACACTCAGTTCATGCACCAATAAGATTTTTCATTCTGTCAAGGCCCTTTCAGCCTCAGCTCTTCTCTCCACTGCCAGGGCTTTGTCAGTCTCAGCTTTTCTCTCCTCTGCAGCCAGTTGGGCTAACTGAGGTCTTAGGTGCACAAAGACTGCACCAAAGAGAAGAAAATCCCTGTACATTGGAAAATCAACGCAATGCCTGTCTCGTGGCCGCAAAATCGCTGCATCGCCCACCGGATTGAAACAGTGCCTGCTCCTTCTCATCAGCGTGTCAAGGATGTTCAACACATTGTCCCTGGGCGTCAAAATATCCCCACATTGCAGTAAGGAACCAAGGCTGTGCTCCTAGAAATCGACGCATCACTGTGCAACTTGCAAAGAAATGAAGCATTGTCTGTGCCACACCGGAAAATCCGATGCACGCCTTATTTTTCAACACATCTCCTATTCTGCAGCCCCGTGCATTGTTATTTTTGACACATCACAGGTACTGTGTGTTAAAAGGATACAACCACTTATTCTTAAGGATTGAGACTCATTTAAACCTTTAAAAAGTGATACCTCGACTTATATATGCATATTTGATTTTTGTCATTTTGGTCTTATTTTATTCAGATAAATATTGACTATTTTCCTAAACTGATGTGGAGTACTTTTGTGGAGTTTTCATTGTGTTACTGAATGAGTTATTGCACAAATACTTTACACATTTCATTCTAAGTTAAGCCTGTCTCCTCTGTGCCAAGCTACCAGAGGGTGAGCACAGGATAACTTGGATTGTGTTGTGATTTACCCTGATTGCGACTGTGTTCTCTTCTTGGACAAAGGGGTATACCTCTGCCAAGTAGATACCCAATTTCTTACATTGGTGGCAGCAGTGGGGTAGGACTTGTGTTTGTGCAGTGCCTTACAGTGACTTGTGTACACTACCATCTACCCCTGGAGCCACTGCCAAGGCATTTTTTCCTCATCCTCATTGTCCTTCTCAGGGCCATCACCCTTTTGGTCGTCTGCTGCCTCCCTTAGCCAACGAGCTTCCTCAAAAGCATATAGGGCATCCTGCAGGTCCTGTTTGGTGAACCACTTTTTCACAGCCAGCCCTCTATCCTTGCAGAACTTCCTCAACTTAGCCTTGCAGAGGGCTTCAATGGGAACAAGGTCCATCTCATTGTAATCTGCTGGGAAGTTGGAATCCATTAAGATATCACAGGTGCAACACAAAGAGTCCGAAATTTATGAAGGAGAGGTAGGAATCAAATTTGGAAAAATGACCAATGGGGAGAAAAGGGAGAAAACAATTCTCTAGTTTTCTAAACTGGTGTGGATTACTTTTCGAGGTGTTTTCACTGTGTTACTGTATGAGTTATTGAACAAATACTTTACACATTGCCTTTTAAGGTAAGCCTGCCTGTTCTGTGCCAAGCTACCAGAGGGTGAGCACAGGATAATTTAGGTTGTGTAGTGACTTACCCTGCCTAAGATTGTGGTCCCTACTTGTACAAGGGTGTATACCTCTGCCAAATAGAGACCCAATTGCGAACAATGGTTGCAGCAGTGGGATGCACAAGGGAAGGTGCCAACCAGCACAGACCAGACATGGTTTGGAGACAGACTGTAAGGCACAGGCGGCTGTAAGTGCAGAGAAATGTCCACTTTCCAAAACTGGCATTTCCAAAATAATAATATTGAATCCAACTTCTCCAAGAAGCAGGATGTTCAATTACCAACCTGGCCATGCTAAACATAACAGGGCTACTCCTTTCAGATCACAATCTACCACTTAAAAGTATATAAGATCAGTTCTAATGCTGGCCAATGAGAGGGCAGGCCTCACAGCAGTGAGAAATGGATTTGTGAGTTTTTCACTACCAGGCCTTTTACTTACATAGTACCCTGCCCTATGGGTTCTCTAGGGTCTACCTTAGGGGTGACTTACATGTAGAAAAAGGAGAGCTTAAGGCTTTGCAAGTACTTTTAAATGTCAAGTCAAAGAGGAAGGGAAACAGCTACACTACGACTGTGCTCACTTGGATGGTGCTGGGCAGGGGGGCCTCTGCACTGCCCATGCCATGGGGCATGGGCAATGCACAGGCCCTTTGTGGCCCATGGCACTGTCTTTCCATAAGCCAGGTGGTGCTGAGTTCAGTACCGCCCTGTCTGATTACAAGCCTGACTGCTGTTATGCCATTGGGAACCATGGGGTACAAAGACTAAAATTTGCGAGTCGGTAATTGCGATTCAATGCGAATCGTAATTACCGACTCACAAATCCGAATGTACGTACAAATAGAATACCAATTTAGCAATTCAGTGCTGAGTCGCATAGCATTTACCTAAGTTGCGGATGGGGGCTATACCAAATCGCAATTTGCGACTGGGACTCGCAAATTGCGATTGAGTCGCAATTAGTTAATGGGTGCAAAAGAACAGAGAAATTTAACTTCATGGTGCTGGGTAATGACCTTAGAACCAGGAAGTGCCTCCCATGAAAGTGGGAGGAGTCTAGCCAGCACATACAGCAGAGAAACACCTAGCTGAGAGCCATGGCTAGCCAATCAAAGGAGGGAAACACAGCAGGGAGGAAGAGAAAGATGAAATTTTCAGAAAAAGAGTTGGAAGTCCTCACTGAGGAGTACTGCCTACATCATGAGACCCTGTTTGGGAAGGCAACAATGACTGTACCTGACTCACAGAAAAAAATCTGGCTGAACATACAAAGCAAAATCAATGCTATTTGAGTCAGTCACCGCTCTATCGAGGAAGAGCGCAAAAGATGATATGACCTCAGGTCAAGAACCAAGGAAAGGGTTGCAGAGCGGATGAAGAAGGAGCATGGAACAGGTGGGGGGCACCACAGTACCAATACCCACATCAATTGTGAGCATGTTAGAGACCACACTGGATCCAGAGGCTGCTGTGGAAATCAGGGACCTGGACAGTTCAACACCAGGAACCTCCAAAAGTAAGTAGCACATCTCACTTTCTCAAACTTTTCAGGGCAGAATGCACACAACCACAGTTCACAAAAGCATGTATCATTCAAATATTTCCATGCCTATAAGTCCAGCTCAAGTATAGTGCATTATGGGTAATGTAGTACAGTAGTCCAAAATGTGATTAATTTTTATTTTGATAAGCCACACATCTGAGAGGCATTGACAGTGTATCCCCTGTGTCCCACAGGTCTCCCTCAGGTATCCACTGATGACCCCAGTGTGGAGGGAGGTGATGATGCCACCAAGGCAGCAGAGGAGGCAGTCAACATTTCTGCAGAGGAGTGCAACACACCAACCATTGTTCCCCATGCACCTGAAACCACAGAGGACAGAGATCTGGACAATGAGGGTGTAAACCTGACTCCCAGTCCACAGGTGGGTGAGAGCCAGCCACAGAGATTTGCAGGGCGTGGGCGTAGAAGGCATCATCTGACACACGATGCAGGTGATGAGGATGCCGGTCCTCAACTATTTCTGGGACTGGAGGCATCCCTACTCAGCAGTCAACGTCTGCAAAACAAACATATGCGCTTAATGAACAGGAATTTACACTGTATGCAACAGACTCTCACACAGGGATTTGGGAATGTGGAAACACGACTGTCCAACCTCACCACTGCCATCACCGACCTATGTAGGGAAATGGTGGCAGATTGTGCCCATGTAAGGCGCCATGAGCGCAGCATAGCTGCACGGTTGGACCGGCTAAGTCAGTCCATTGGCCATCTAGTCACAACAACAACATGCCCGTCACAACGCACTGTGAGCTCCAGGCTGAACTGGGACATTTTGCCGGAGATGTGGCCAGGGGACTAGGCCACATTACTGCAGCTATGGACCTATTTCATACCTCCCAGGCAGCAAGAGGCACCGGTGACACCTCTCAGGACAGTGAGCACATATTGAGTGTGAGCAGCATTTCTGCCTCAGATGCCCGCATCCTGCGTAGTAGCATTGCCCGCCAGTCATCTGTGGACTAACCAAGTACAGGCCATGGTGGTCGTAGCCGTAGGAGGGTGTGATGTGATGATTCTAGGTTTTTCTTAGGACACATGATTGGAATTTGTCATGTGATGCTACACCATTTTTGTTTACTGGTTGTTATAAGC
This sequence comes from Pleurodeles waltl, assembly GCF_031143425.1. Taxonomy (NCBI): domain Eukaryota; kingdom Metazoa; phylum Chordata; class Amphibia; order Caudata; family Salamandridae; genus Pleurodeles; species Pleurodeles waltl. Next base: position 969,932,622 of record NC_090449.1, on the reverse strand, counting down.
CACTATTGACATAGTGCACTCCTGACATTAAAGAATTTTTTTTATCAACAACCTTACTATGTGCGTTTTACACTTGTGAGTACAGTGTCGTTTGGCACTTACCTGCCAAAGGAATGGGTTGCTATGTGATCCCATCACCATCTGCCCTCTGGCTGTCGTAGTGGTGGCTCCTGCTACTCATCCTCAGAATCTGTGTCATCTATGGTTAGGTGTAGCCCATGGCTGGTTGCAATGTTGTACAGAATGGCACATGTAGCCACAATCTTGCATGCTATCTCCGGGGCATTCTGGAGTGCAACTCCACTTTTGTGCAGGCATCTGTAACGTGATTTCAACATGCCAAAGGTTATTTCAATGACGGTTTTGGTGCGCCGATGTCCATTGTTGTAGCGTCTCTCATTCTGATTTGTGGTTGTTAGGCATGGGGTGAGTATCCATGGCTCCAAAGAATATGCACTGTCACCTGTGTAACAAAACAGCAAGTATGAGCATGACTTTACATGGTTAAGCACTGACACGTATTTATGACATTGGTATGTACAACACAGTACTTAATAAATATCCATCATCAAACTCCCCATGTGCTAGGCGTTGGTGTATCCCACTGTGCCTAAAAATGTACGCATCATGTGTGCAACCTGGGTATTTTGCCACTATGGGGGTTATTCCAACTTTAGAGGAAGTGGTAATCCGTCCCAAAAGTGACTGTAAAGTGACGGATATACCACCAGCCGTATTACGAGTCCATTATATCCTATGGAACTCGTAATACGTCTGGTGGTAAATCCGTCACATTTGGGATGGATTACCACCTCCTCCAAAGTTGGAATAACCCCCTATATCAGTTATGACGTTGTGGGCATCACATACCACCTGTATGTTGAGTGAGTGAGTACATTTCCTATTGCAGAACACATATTCCAGATGTGCAGGAGGACATATGGGTAAATGTGCCCCGTCCACACACCCTATTACATGGGGAAAGTTGGCAATAGTGTAGAAGTTCAATTTGGTGTTGTGTATTTCCCCTGCATTCCTGGGAAGGTAAATGTATCTGGACATGTGCACATGTATGGCATCTAAGAACCGTCTAAAGAATTGTGATAGGGCACTTTGGGATACCCCACCAGCAACAGCAATCACCCCCTGGTAGCTACCCAAGGCCACGAGGTGCAGTGAGTACAGTACTTGCACATGTGTGGGGATGAGCAGCTGCGCAGGGTTTGGCTTTCTAGCTGAAGTTTTAGCAGTTCTATGATCTCTAAGATGACTGTGCTGCTCAGTCTATATTTCTTGTATATTTCCTCCTTTGTCTGTTGAAATATGGTCTGCCTGGTTCTGTATATCCTCTCCTGTCTCCCTCTCCTCCTCCTCTGCTGTGCAGCCTGGAATTTCCTCCTCCATGCAATCACGTAGAGTGCAGCCATTGTGGTAAACCCAGATGCCTTCTGGGTTTGCTTTTATACTTTAGTTTTGCTTACCACCTGTTTGGGTTCAGTGCTAATCTGCATGTGCAAAATGGCCTATTTGCAACTAATCGCAATTTGTGATTATCATGTACATTTGGTTTGGGAGTTCCAAATTGCAATTTCCTATTTGCGAGTCGCAAAATCCAGTCACAAATATTTGCAATTCAGTAATTGGTCACATCACTATTTGGGACTCCGAAATGGCATTTGTACATACCATTTCGTGTTTTGCACTCTCCCAAATAGCGCAGTGACCCATTTGCGAGTCGCAAACCATACATACATGTGCCCCCATGTTCCTTGTGGGGACAGTGGCTTGTAATTGAGTGATTGGACCGTCAAAGTTGCGATGGTTCACCCGTCAACCGCCACACTCATAATGAGGCCCACAGTATTTTTTGAAAATTGATTTTATTTTCATTATTGTGTATTGTTCTTTTGTGCTTTTGTGTGTTTTTTTTTCTCATGGTAATGGGGTGGGAATACACATATATATATATATATATATATCCAGTTCCCATCCCATGAGCATAAGGAAAAAAACACACAAACAATAGACAAACAAATGTATCAATTCACATAAAATGAAAAAACAAACTGTATTACCAAAGCCAAAACAAGATAAACTATACCAAAAATGATTATTCATAGTCATCATAATAATTAACATAATAATTATGATAGTAATAATTAGAAAAAATAATGCAATAATAATTATAATTATAATAATAATAATAACAATGATGATGATGTTGATGATAGCATTAATAGTAGTAGTAATAATAATAATAATAATAATAATAATAATAATAATAATAATAATAATAATAATAACAACATAAAAGTAATAACACAAAACGGGATAATTAAAAATGAACAGAAGTGCCCTGCATCTAAAATTCTCAATGACATCACACAAATGTCATTATCATTCCTAGATCTTCACCTATAGTCCAACAATTGGAAGCTCTACAGACTGAGCTTTAAGAGTTAACAGAGTCAACACTCCCTCTCTGAAAGAGACCCTACCATCAATCAATTCTGGCACAGAGCTAAGAACCAACGGTAACAAAAGCAGATGCTATCCATGAGAAAGTCAGTGAGAAATATTAGCCAGCCCACCATATAAAAAGAGCAAAGAAGAGGAAACAGCAAAATTCACCATTAGGAATAACCTGAAACACATATCAAAGAAAACCACAGTTGCTAAACAGTTCACTACATTCTCCACTTTCTCAAAAAGAAAACTATTTGCCTTCAAAAGAGAACTTTCCCTATGACTTCTTCAGTGGCTGTAAAGACACAGAAAATAGAATAATATGATTTAGGTATAAGGAGGTTGGGCAACAATGGCCAGAAACACGCTGCAACTACCAGAATGTAAATCACATACTCACATGCCCTTGTATTTTGAAATACTTTGATGCTAACAAGGAAGGTTGTGATCTGCATCCTTGCAGTATGAGATACAGCATCTGAGTTAAAAACACAAAAAAATGACAGAAAATGAACAGTACGAGCAGACAATGAACAAATATGCATTTTAAATCTTTCTCCTGACAGAACAAGCCTCAATGGCGGAATAGAATCGGATAGCCAGTGATGCAGATAATTGTTCATTAACATGTGATATATTGCTTCTTCCACAAGGTGAATATGTGTTAACACTAAGCTATTCAGTTATGAACAACTGAACTTTTGGTATATCAAGACCTTAACATATGAAAAAACAAACAACAGGATCAAAAATAGGATGGAAATTATAAATCTACTGCACACTTGCAAGTGATTATCATATCTCTGAAATACCAGACCACAGTACCTAGAATAACCAGGGATAAAGGATAAACTGTCACGGATATCTGCAATAGCTTTCAGCAAGTAAGATTTAGATTTATGGTGAATACTAAAAAGAGATGGGCTTTGACATCCAGGTATTAAACGAGAGGAGGTCGCAGATGTCAGACAAGAGATATGACCATAACCTTATGGCATCATAATTGGCATTGCAGAGAAGGTAGGAACCCACCTCCACTATGTCCTACCTTTCCTCTAGTAAGGATAAATACACAACCAGAAAATTGGTCAAGGTCAAGGAGAAGGGTCTGGTCTGCGTGGAGTCATCTTACTCATTGCTCTGTTGTCAAACCTTATGTGGAGAATAAGGATTGTTAGTGAAAGGTTCCAGCCCTAAGTTCTTTAGCTATCCTCATAGTTCCCCTTTTTTATTTGTGTGCAAAGGATAAAGCTCTATACATGTGATGCAACAGGAGCAGCAGTGTCTTTTTGTGAACTAAGATGACTGCTCAGACTTGCACTTCAATAGTGCCACAATATGGGACTGTCTCTCTTCAGGCCACTAAGAAACAGAAAAACTATATCAGTGTTGTTTCTCCCTTTTGCATATAGCAGTGCTTAATGTCCAACAAGGTAATAGTGGCAAAGGGTGTGCAGCATACAACAATTTACCATGCCAAAAAGATGCACTCTTTTCTCACACTTATTTTTACAATTCTCTCCTACATTAATATGCCAGTGTTTCCTCACACCATTGACTCCTTCTTGTGCTTGAGTTCCAATGAAAATGGTGTATAACTTGTAAATATGTTCTGTATAATAAATACATTCCTCTTTACACCTTTAATGCAGAGCATTCGTAAGTGCTTATTTTTTTGTTTCATTGTTTTTCTCTCCAGCAGCTGCTGATGAAGTGCTGGAGAGGAACCTGGCATGCAGAAGCTGAAGTTCCCAAGATGCGGATGCAAGGATATTATGTTCCTGGATCATTAGTGCTTCAGGTGATGTAGGGGAGAAGCCTTGAGCAAAAGGCTGAGTCAGGCTTGTGGTAGCTTAAATACAAAAACTACTCCCAGGATGGCCACTGAGATTTACTGAACTCTTGTAAGAGTTCAGTAAATCCTGGGGTGCTCACATGCCACTAAGTTCCTTAGATAGTCTTGTTCAGTCAATTCTCACAATCACACAAACAGTGCAATAGTGCTAATCAACAACATAGAAATTATGCATCAGTGCATTTTACAACAGGCTTGCAAAAGTACATGAAAACAATAGTATATGAAAACAAACATTCGGGGGCAGAGATGCCAGTGCTGGGGAGCTCAGGATACATGATGAAAGACGGCACACAAACTGCGCTGGGGTAAATTATTCTACAGTTCTACAGAACACCAGTTGTGAGGGTTCATACCAACCATTTCGAAGGGCCAATGAGACAGCAATAGACCCCACTCATAGGATTTCTGACAGTACCCCTCTTCTAGCAAGGCCCCCAAAACAGGATGAACATGATGTAGTTCATCAGGAAAACATATCTGAGAGGTGTGAACCACACAGGAAGCATTGTGGACATGAGAAAGTTGCTCCCTGGAACGATTCTGAGGGTCATACCATTTCCAATCTACTAGGTAATGGAGCTTTCCCTGAATGCCACTAGAATCCCATTGTCCATCGACTTCAATGGGGTGTGGGGCAGAGGGAGACTTGGGGGGACATTTTGAGTTTGGCGGGAAGAAAAGCCCGCCCACCAAACTTCTACAGTCAAGTTGTCACCAGTGTAGCTGCCTTCCCATGGACCCCATTACAAGTTCCCCGCTGGGTCAGTGAGAGAAAACAATGGAGCAACCGCCATGTAAAAGCTCACAGAGAGAGGGCTTGTAATCCCCAGGACGGCAATGCATGAGGCGCTATCCTGATGGATTAGGACCACCGGCACCGCCAGCCCCTCCTCTGGAGGAAAAATGGCGGTACTGGCGGTTCGATCTTGGCACTTTCGCCATGGTCATAATGTGGATGTCTGACCGCCACCAAAGCAGTCGGAACACCGTCTAAAGAAGACCAGGGTCATAATGAGGCCCTTAGTGTTGAAACTCCATGGTTTAAGCTCTGAAATATTAAATATGGGATGCATCTTAAGTGATGGTGGTAAGCATAGCTTCATGGCAACTGGGTACCGGGCCTTTATGATTTTCAAAGAGACCTATGAAACGAGGTAACAATTTCTCTTTGCCATGCAGGAGTATGTTTTTAGTTTTGTCTCTCATCAAAAGGGAGGGTCCCTAGGTTTCATTTTTTTCAGCTCGCACCTTATAAGACTCTTTTACCTGGGTCAGATGCTGTACTAGACTTCACAAATGACAGTGATAGTCCTGTACTGCAGGTACCTTGATTTGGGCCAAATATTCCCATGGGGTTGTACTGGGATGGTATCCCTGAAAGTAGTAAAAAGGGAACATACAGAGGGAAGCATGGTCCATGTTGTTATATGCAAATTCTATGGCCCGTAGGAGAGATGACCAATCCCCCTTAAAGTTGAGCAACAGAAGCATAAATACTGGTTAATCATCTGATTGGTACTTTCTGCTTGACAATCAGTGTTGGGATGGTAACTATATGAAAGGCACATGTACATGTCTAGTGATTTACATAATGTGGTCCAGAAATGGGCAATGAACTGTGAGCCATGATCAGTGATAATAACCGAGGATAAACCATGTAGCCTCACAAAGTTGTTCATGAAAGCAGATGTTAATTCCACTGAAATGGGGATTTTTTAACTTGAAATTAAGTGGGTCATTTTGGATAAATGGTCCACTACCCTGAGTACCGTGGTGGGTTCAGAACTGTTTCTTGGTAATTCTACCAAAAAATACATGGTTTGGGCGGACTGGGATGCAAGGGCCCTGTGGGAGGTTAATGACAAGATTTACCTTGAGTGCAAATTGCGCATGTATCCACAGAATCCTATACATCCTTAGACATGGAAGGCCACCAGAAGTGTCTTTTGACTAATTTCAATCTTTTCTGTGTGCCTGGATGACTCATAGGAAGATCATCATGACATAACTGTAAAGCTATCTGTTGCAAGTTCTTACAGGGGATAAAGAAGTTGTTGTTACAATAAAGGTGTCTGTCTCCGGAGGCCAGATGCTTCTCATCTTTACACCACTCATCCAAGGGTTTGTGCCTTATGGATGTCTTTAGGTCTTCCAGAAAGGTTGAGGTGATCATGGTGCCTTGAAACTTGTCCAGGAAAAGTCTCTCTTGCTTGTGAAACCCGGCCTTGCCCAGGCCAGGCCCCAGACACACACCAGGGGGCTGGAGACTGCATTGTGTGAGGGCAGGCACAGCCCTTTCAGCTGTAAGTCACCACTCCTCCCCTCCCTCCTAGCACAGATGGCTCATCAGGCTAGGCAGGCTCCCCCCCATCTCCCTTTGTGTCACTGTCTAGAGAGAGGTGCCATCATCCCAACTGTCAAACTGACCCCGACAGGGAATCCACAAACAGGTAGAGTCACAGAATAGTTTAAGCAAGAAAATGTCCATTTTCTAAAAGTGGCATTTTCAAACACACAATCTTAAAACCAACTTTACTTAAAGATGTATTTTTAAGTTGTGAGCTTAGAGACCCCACACTCCACATGTCTATCTGCTCCCAAAGAGACTCTACACTTTAATCATTTTTTAAGGCAGCCCCCATGTTAACCTATGAGAGAGATAGGCCTTGCAACAGTGAAAACCGAATATGGCAGTATTTCACTGTCAGGACATATAAACCACATTAGTATATGTCCTACCTTAACCATACACTGCACTCTGCCCATGGGGCTACCTAGGGCCTACTTTTGGGGTGTCTTACATGTAAGAAAAGGGAAGGTTTAGGCCTGGCAAGTGGATACACTTGCCAAGTCAAATTGGCAGTTAAAATCTGCACACACAAACACTGCAGTGGCAGGTCTGAGCCATGTTTTACAGGGCTACTAATGTGGGTGGCACAACCAGTGCTACAGGCCCACTAGTAGCATTCGATTTACAGGCCCTGGGCACCTCTAGTGCACTGTACTAGGGACTTACCAGTAAATCAAATATGCCAATCATGGAAAGCCAATTACATACACATTTTATACAGGAGCACTTGCACTTTAGCACTGGATAGCAGTGGTAAAGTGCCCAGAGTAACACAAACAGCAAAAACAGAGTCCAGCACACATCAACAACCTGGGAAACTGAGGCAAAAAGTTAGGGGAGAGCACGCCAAGGATGAAAAGTCTAACACTTAGTCTAACAATGTTGGAATAAGGGGCAATAGTCTTTATTTTTCACTGTAATGTCATCTAGTGCCCGATATTTAATGCAGAGTCTTAACGCCCCTCCCACCCTTTTGTGGGCAATATGGCCCTGGCATGAGCTCTCTCTGAGGGTTGTACTCACAAGCAGTTACCAAGGTGTTAGCCTTTTTTTTGTCAAATATGTTGGCCAAGTCCGCGTAGGCATCCGGAAGGCCGTCTATAGTTGACACATATTTAGTGACTCTGGACAGCATGTGCACTTAGATAGTACAAGCAGAGGTCTTCTCTAAGTAGCAATAGTTTTCATACTATTTGTATTCTAATGTAATTACCCTGGTCTTCCAATTGATCTGAGGGTTGTGCCTAATTAACCATGGAAGACCTAGCATCATACAGAACAGAGGGGGATCTATGACTTCAAAATACATCTCTTCTTGGTGTCTGCTATCAAGTCGTCTCTAAGGTTTTGGTATGGAGCTGGAAGAGTCTGGAGATTAATTCCTTACCATAGACAGCGCTGATGTTTTCATGTTTATCTTTTTGTTGGGTCTGTATTCCTAATGTAGGTACAAAGGGAGCGTCAATGAATTTCTAGTCACCTCTGAGTCTTTCAGGGCCTGCATTTGCCATTATTGCCCTGACTGAGATTTTAAAGTAACTGATATAGTCAAATGATAATAAATCGCATATGCGTAAATTTTGAAGTCGAATTTAGAGACCCACCCAATCGATCGAACTATAACCTACCCAGCTGATTAGTTTTCTGCCGGCTCACTTACAGCCACTGAGGCTGTCACAGAATGTACTTTTCCCTTTGTATGCTGACTTGAACACTCTTTCACAAAATGTCCTGCATTGCCGCAGTATAGCCATTGATTTAATTTTCATCTTCTATCTTTCTCTGCTTTAGATATCTTTCTCCTCTTTAGATAATGGACCTCTAACTGTGCCTATTTCTGTTGGCTCCAAGATATCTGTGGGATTGTTGGGAGTTGTCCCCTTGGTTTTGCTATGGAACAGGCTAACCATTTGGTCTACATGTCTACCTCATTCAGATTTTCTTTCTACTAGCCTGTGGCTTAGTTTCACTGTGAGATCTATAAAGTCAGCACAATCCTCAGAAGGTTCCAGAATCTGAGATCAGAGGTTTTTAAGTTCATCCTTAAGACCTTTATAAAAGAGAGACACACGCTTCTTCTGTGGCCAATTTGTTTAGACTATCAATCGATTGAAAAAGGAGACATAGTGCAATAGGTCTGAAGACCCTTGCTTCAAGTTTAATACATTTTAGCCATGGCCTGGACAAAGATATGATGGTTGAAAATTCTGTTCATAGCATCCTTAAAATTGCAAACATTGTACAACAAAGAGTGTCTTGCTCAAGAACTGGGATAGACCATAATGCTGCGTCACCCTGAAGTATAAAAGGACAAAGGCCACCTTAGTGGCGTCATCAGGAAAGCTGCTGGTTGGGCCATGGAGTTGGTACTGATTCATCAAAATAATACATTTACTACTCTTTGTTGTTAAAACTTTCTGGTTGAGCCAAAGGAACTGAAACAGGAGTAGAAACTTGAATCTGCATAGTGGTTGGGACCACATTTGTAGATGCTGTTGTCCCTACAAAGGGTGGAGGGTTAGCTGGTTTTAATATTGGTTTTGGCTTCCCAGGAATGGGTGAGGGAAGAGCAAAAAGATCATCTTTCTTGTGCGATCCCTGTCTCGGTAATATAGCTATATCCTGTCTCAATTAAGCATTTTCTACCTGATTGTTTGCCAACACAGTGGCAATGTTATGAAGCATCCCGTTTTGTGTATCCATATTGCTTGGACGAAGCATGTCTCGTAGGCTTTGGCTTCTGTCAGACAAGAGATATAAGCATTGCCTTATGGTGTTGTAGTTGGCATTGCAGAGATGATATATACCCAGCTCTGCTATGCCCTAACTGTCCTCTACTAGTGATGAATACATTACCCAACAATCAGTTAAGCACAGGGCGGAGAGCCTGGTTGGCTGAGATTCTGGTCTGCATGGAGTCATCATACAGTACTTGTTGCTCTGTTCGTTGAATGTTACGCAGAGAATAAGGTATGTTAGTGAAAGGGTCAAGCCATAAAGTCTTTCGCTATCCCTGGACTTCCCCTTTGTGTTTAGGCACAAATAATAAAAGGCACTGTATCTGTGATGCAAAAGGAGCAGCAGTATCTTTTTGGGACTGTTGGTCTAACCCCTGGGTAGCACACAGTGCCTTACCTGAACCTCCAAACTTACCGGGTAAAAGATGATTATGGGAACCTGAACATGACACTCCGACTACCCAGGGAAGCCATGAAAACAGATGTTTTGTGCTACTACATATGCATGCCAAGTTAGACAAATAGATGCAATATAAGTTCATAGTTTATTTATTGAAACAATCACAATCTGGAATATAACAAGTGAGCTGCAATAATCAGGCAGATGAAACAAAGCAAGATAATCAGCATTATGAAACATGGTAAAGAAAATAAGAAATCCAACCATGCTGTATGTGGTTCTAGATGTGCTAGAGGTTCCTACCTAACCCAATGTCTAGCTGAGGGCATAGTGGGTGTACTCTTCTGCATGGCTCAATCTAAGGGATAAGCCCCAGCCCCACTCCTGGAGATGGTGTCGGGAATCTGCCTGTGGTGTAGATGGCAATCCTCTCAGGAGGCTGGTTGATCAGCACCAGCCAAATTGCATGTCACACACCTTGTCCCAATATAGTCATGGTCAGAACTCCCTGTGCCCTCCCTGGGTCAGTGCACTGTTTCTATAATACACCATACCATGTTGGAAGTACAGTTCTGATGCATTGCTGTGCCTCGGTGATAGAAGCTGTCTCCTGAACGGACAATACAAACTAGAATACCATGCAACATATTCCTTAGACTTGGACAGAAAGTACTGCTTGTGTGTTGTGCAAAGTCTAACAAATCACCAGCTTGTTCCTCGGTTTCCTAGAATAAAAACAATCTGATGAAAATATTTAAAAATTATCAGTAAAAAGTAACTTTACTAAATTGAGTAAAATATGAATAAAACATGAACTATAAAACTAAGCTAAACAAGGGTGACCAGCCCAGGTCCTAGAGGTCATCACAACAGAATGGCATTCAACTGCCAACTTCACTGAGACATGTGACCCAGTACAGGCTGCATGCACCAAATAGTTATGACAGGAAAAATCCCAACATTCTAAAAGTGACATTTTCAAAGATGTCACTCAAAATTCGACTTTACCATTAAAGAGGATTTTTTTATTATAGTTTTTAAGACACCAAAAATGCCTACCTGTTCCCAATAGTTAGCACTTGTTAAATGTAATAAGGCAACCCCATGTTATTCTATCACAGAGGTAGGCCTCATTGTATTGAAAACCAAAAATCAATTTGGAAGTTTTTCACTACCAGGACATAAAAAAAATAAACTACATGCCCATTTTTTTAAAATTACAATGCACCCTGGACTAATGGTTACCTAGTGCATATCTTAGGGGTGACGTACAATAAAGTTTTTTTTTAAAGCTTGGCAAGGGGGTTATATTGCCACATTTATTTGGCAGTTTAAAGTTTATTCAGGCTGCAATGGAAGACCTGGGACATGTTTCAAGAGTCTTATTGTGGGTAGCACGATAAGTGCTACAGGCTTACAAGTAGCATTTAATTTACATTCCCTGAGCACATGGAATACCACTCTAGGAAATACATATGTCTATCAAGTGTAAGCCATTTTTAACATGTTTAAGGTAGAAAGTACAAGAACTTTGGCACTGGTGAGCAGTCCTGGTGCCAGTAAAAAAAGAAACAGGAAAAAATGGAGGCCAAAGGCAAAAGGTTTGGGGGAAGATCATCCTAAAGCTGGCAGGTCTAAAACACTATAACATGAATTAGGTACATACACATATTAGCCTAGTAAATGATCACATGTATCTAGTTACCTTGTGGTTTGGAATGAAAAATGTATTTTTCTTTCTGACATCAGGATGGCAGACTGCTCAGAACCTTAGCCACAGACTGGAGAGTGCAGCAGGTGTGAACAAATGGAACATGCCCTGGTTAGACAGCAACCATGGAAGCAAGGTGTTATAGGTCTCAAACAAACAAAGCCAAATATGAAGCCCAAACAATATCTAAGATTGTGGTCAGAAGTACATGGCAAGTAGTAAAAAAATTAACCAGCAAGAGAGAAAAGTAGAAAGGTGCCAGATGCACAGCTGGTGGATAAACTAGAATGATAATTGGTAAAGTTAATACATTGCTAGAAGTTACCAGTCACAACCCAATGGAAAATTGCATCTTAAAGAGTTGTGCTGCATATAATTCCTCAAAAATCCCAATCACTGATCTCCATACTTGTGCGGTGCCCCAGCCTGCATAGGCTGATTTTCCATAACCTCACAGCAATGCAGCTAACAAACCCCTTTTGCTACCTCACAGGGGAACACTGAAATATCAAATGTCTTTTCTTATTACTGACACTGACTGTCTAATCCAATTTTTCAGAGCATCTGTGTCCTAGTGTGGTGCTGGGTCTGTAGAGACTCCACTCTACTCTGACTTAGAGATCCATAATCTGCGGTGGTAGCTTGGTTCTCTCATATCTCTGGGGGTTTCTGGTACCTGAGGGTCTGATTATAGTAGTCACCTGTAGAGCACGTTGTAACCAAACACTGGGAAAAGATGTTTATTTAGAATTATTCTGAAAATATATATTTGTTTTAATAAATGCACCTTTGTCCACCCTAGAAGTGTACATAGCAATGAGTGTACTTGATGCATAGACTCACTTGTTTGCCTGCAAAATTCTCCTTATATTAGGACCAAGAGGAATAGTTGATCATTTTCCACCAGATCAGGGAACACTAGTAGAAGTCTCCCTGTGTTTTTCTCCAGCCCTATCCTACTTTTCCGTGAAGGACTTTCCCTCAGGTGTTGCATATCGCTCTAAACATTCCAGTCCCTTGTGTGAAGGATTTTTGCTTTAACAGAGGCCACCCATACTTTAGACATGTAGCTGTAGCTTTGTGAGACATATTGGCTCCTTTTGAGAATACACTCCACACTACTCCTTTGTGGGATATAACACAGGCTACTACACAGATCTAAGAGGGTTTAAAGTTGGCATAATGAAAATGATTGTTTTTGAATAATAAAATGTCTCAATTGTGTCCTTCTAGAGAAATGCATATCTTACGATTTTCAACTTCCATGAGTACCATACGATACTATACTAACATTGGTTCCACAATAGTAACCACTGCAATTTACTCCTGTTAGAAAGGGGGTCTTTGGTTGGCAGTGAGGCTACCCCCTGCCCAAGCAAGGACCCTCACTCTAGTCAGGGTAAGTCACACACAAGCCAAATTATCCTGTGCCCACCCTCTGATAGCTTGGCACTGAGCAGTTAGGCTTAACTTAGAAGGCAATTTTTGAAGTATTTGTGCAAAAAATCATACAATAACACAATATAGCACCACAAAATACACCACACAGTGTTTAGAAAAATATATGATATTTATCTGGATAAATGCAGGTCAAAACGATTAAAGATGAACTAAGTAAATGTTGAGATATCACTGAAAAGTGATATAAAGTGTCTTTAGTCTTTTAAAAGCAAACAAAGTCTCTTTCAAGCACAGAGTACCTGGTTCATGTGAAAAATCTCTGCAAAGAACCGCAGAGGGGGAGATGTGTGGAAACGAAGGGGTGTGCGTCGATTTCTCGGGCCGGACACAGTGATGCGTCGTTTCGTTTTCACGCAGGGACCGTTGTGCATCGATTTCCAGCGCTCGGTCGTGGATCCTCTTCAGGTTGCAGGAATTTCAGACGCCCCTGGGATGATGCATGGATTTCCTGCACTGGCAGGATGAAGTCACAGGAGCTGCATCGATCCAGTGGGCGTTGAGTTGAATTTTCTACCGCATGGCACACGCTGCGTCGATTCCTCTCTGGAAGTCAGGCTGCGTCGTTCCGGCTCAGCTGTGCATTGATCCAGTGGGCCATGTGTCTAATTTCTGGTTGCTACGCTGGCACTGCGTCGATCTTCTTGTTGCAAAGTCAGACTGCGTCATTCCAGATCGGCGTGGGGTGAAATTTTCATCGCGGTGCAGGCTGTGCGTCGTTTCTGGCAGGCTGTGCGTCGAATTTTGCCACACAAGGTGTCCTTCTTGTAGAGATGAAGTCTTTTTGGTCCTGAGACTTCAGGGAACAGGAGACAAGCTCTATCCAAGCCCTTGGAGAGCACTTCTTCACCACAGTCAGAGAGCAGCAAGGCAGCAGGACAATAGCACGGCAGCAGTCCTTCACAGAAAGCAGACAGGTGAGTCCTTTGGGAACCAGGCAGTTCTTCTTGGCAGGATGCAGGTTCTGGTTCAAGTTTCTTCTCCAGGAAGTGTCTGAGTGGGTAGGGGCAGAGGCCCTGTTTAAATACCCAAATGTGCCTTTGAAGTGGGGGAGACTTCAAAGAGTGGCTAAGAAGTGCACAAGGTCCCCTTTCAGTTCCATCCTGTCTGCCAGGGTCCCAGTAGGGGGTGTGGCAGTCTTTTGTGTGAGGGAAGGCTACTGTCCTTTGACATGTAAGTGTCAAGCCCTCCACCCTCCCAGCCCCGGAAGACCCATTCAAAATGCAGATGTATGCAAGTGAGGCTGATGATCCTGTGTTTGGGGTGTGTCTGAGTGAATGCACAAGGGAGCTATCGACTAAACCTAACCAGACGTGGATTGGAAGGAACAGAAGGATTTAATGTAGAGAAATGCTCACTTTCTAAAAGTAGCATTTCTAAAATAGTAATATAAAATCCAACTTCACCAGTCAGCAGAATTTTGTATCACCATTCTGGCCAAATTAAATATGACCTTCCTACTCCTTTCAAATCAGCAGCCAGCTACCACTCAAACAACATATGAGGGCAGCCCCAATGTAAGCCTATGAAGGGAGCAGGTATCACAGCAATGTAAAAATGATTTTCTGCATTTTACACTACTAGGACATATAGAACACACATGTTCATGTCCTTGCTTTTACCTAAATAGCACCCTGTCCTATGGACTACCTAGGGCCTACCTTAGGGGTGACTTATATGTAGAAAAAGGGGAGTTTAAGGCTTGGCAAGTACTTTTAAATGTCAAGTCGAAGTGGCAGTGAAACTGTACTCACAGGCCTTGCAATGGCAGGCCTGAGACAAGGTTAAGGGGCTAAATCAGTGGGTGTCACAATCACTGCTGCAGGCCCCCTAGTAGCATTTAATATACAGGCCCTGGGCACATATAGTGCACTCTACCAGGGACTTATAAGTACATTAAATAGTCCAATTGGGTATGATCCAATGTTACCATGTTTTAAGGAGCGAGCATATGCACTTTAGCACTGATTAGCAGTGGGAAAGTGCGCAGAGTGCTAAAGCCAGCAAAAATGAGGTCAGAAAAAGAGAAGGAGGAAGGCAAAAAGTCTGGAGATGACCCTGCAGAAAGGCCGTTTCCAACAACTCCTTATTGTCAATATGGGGTATGGTGTCTCTGGAAAGGTACAGTTAGTACCCTCTACATTTACTGTGGCATAATGCTGCTTACACTTTGTAACCCAACTACAAGCTCTTACGAAAGACTCAATGGAAATCATATTCATTCACTTGATTCTTATTAAAGGAACCTTACATTAGGTTACACCTTTGATAATGATATAAGTCCTGTGCTTACCAATGTCAATAACCTACAAAAATATTTAACGGAAGACAAATGAAACAGACATCTCAGTTTGGACTATTGACTCTGAAACAGGGATCCAGGAAAATCATCATCCATCTTACAGGTCATTTTCAGCAATTAAGAGCAGAAACTCATCGGAGACATAGGGGGTCACTCTGACCCTGGCGGTCATGGACCGCCAGGGCCAACGACCGCGGGAGCACCGCCAACAGGCTGGCGGTGCTCCCATGGGCATTCTGACCGCGGCGGTACAGCCGCGGTCAGATACGGGAAACCGGCGGTGTCCCGCCGGTTTCCCGCTGCCCAGGGGAATCCTCCATGGCGGCGCTGCAAGCAGTGCCGCCATGGGGATTCCGACCCCCTTACCACCAGCCTGGTTCTGGCGGTTTTGACCGCCAGAACCAGCCTGGCGGTAACGGGTGTCATGGGGCCCCTGGGGGCCCCTGCAGTGCCCATGCCAATGGCATGGGCACTGCAGGGGCCCCCTAACAGGGCCCCACCAAGATTTTCAGTGTCTGCCAAGCAGACACTGAAAATCGCGACGGGTGCAACTGCACCCGTCGCACCCCTTCCACTCCGCCCGCTCCATTCAGAGCCGGCATCCTCATGGAAGGGGGTTTCCCGCTGGGCTGGCGGGTGGCATTCTGGCGATCGCCCGCCAGCCCAGCGGGAAAGCCAGAATGGCCGCCGCGGTCATTTGACCGCGGTGCGGTCATTCGGCGGCTCCCGCCGGCCCTGCGGTTACCGCGGCCGGCGGAAGTCAGAATGACCCCCATAATTTAGTAGCAGCTCCCTTCTATATTGCCTTATATGACTAGTTAAAGGTTGCTTTGGCATTAGCAGTAAATTACCCTGTGACTCGCACTGTATTGGCAGTCCTTACACTGCAAACTGATGCTCAACGAAGATACAACAGAACTGACAAAACACCATGCATAAAAAGTCTAGTATGAAGATTGACACCAAAAGAGAAAGATCAAAGGTTTAAGTAAAGTTTGTGTCTATATTGTTGCAGGTGGGTCATTAATAATAGAATTTACCAGGAAAACGAAAATGCCTCCTAAGATCAATAAAACCTGGGAGGGCAACTTTACAATTTATTAGTTTGCAACAAACAACACTCTATTCCTGCTACAAGTTAGAATCGCTACACCAAGTGGTCCCATATCTATCATGGTATTAGTGGATTTTGGAGCTATCCAGATGTGTCTTTAATCAAAATTATTTATGCTCAAAATAAATGCCCTTGAAGGAAAAGACTTTGGAGGAGGTTATTCATGGTATTGGTGTTAGAGCACTTTCTTCCGGAGATGTTAGATAGGAAACACAGTCTTGAGTAATGATATTGGACAGAGGTTGTATGGAGTCCTTAGTATGTTAAGTAATTTCTAATTCAAAACTTCCTTTAGTCTCCTTTAGACTTCTTGGTGAAGAACCACAACTCCATATATGATTTGAGGGAGGAATACAAGGCGCAGTCCGCAGTATGCTGTCAATAACACTTGATCCACTCACTTATTTTACAGATCAAGGAGATGAAGAAAATGGTCTATTTATATGCCTTGTGACAACTTCCAATACATATTCATCCAAAAGGAACATGAGGAATTACTCACTCATCATGTGCATGAATGTGCCACTAATATTATTCCCCATACAAGGATTCATTATGAGATAATGTATTAGCTCACACCCAAGATGGATGATGTTTACTTGGAAGAACATCCTAAATATGTATTTAATCATCACTATTTATGACAGGACTACCTGTAGTTTTTTATTAATCTCTGTGTGCAATATAAATCACTAAGGGGCAGATTTGAGAGCCCCTAGCACCTCCTTGGGCCTCAATGAGCTTTGCGGGATTAGTGTTAAAAAATGTTATGCTAATCCTGAAAAGCTCCGAACCAGCATCAACAATTTTGATACTATTTCCCTAACTACCGCCATGGTGTGCCGTATCTTAGATACAGCACCCATATGGTGTTGTTAGGGGGCACAAAGGGAAGCAAGAAAAGTGGATCTGCACTGAGTGCAGCACCACTTTCCTAAATCAGGCCCTAAATACTATAAATATGAGGAATCACTGCCCCTTCATCTCTTAGATCACTTGGATTAGGGAAGGTCTTAAAGAAAAATTTAAATTAAATCTCAAAGTGGACTAAAGTATTGTTAGGATAAAGGAAGAGATTGAGTGGAAGGCAACTTTTAACAACTGTTACAAACATTTTGAATACCTGGTATTGCTGTCTGCGCTCCATATAACCTCTGATACATTTCAAACTTAATTAATGACATATCCAGAAGGTGTTTGAGCATATTTAATTGATATTATCTTGACAACATTCTATGTTTTCTCTGACACACGTCAAGACCATAGACAGCACAAGAAGGAAGTATTGCAACACTTATGGAAGCATGTTTCATGAGCCAATTTGGAGCATTGTATTTTTGGAACATACATAGGGTCATTATGACTTCGTCGGAAAGACTGGCAGGTTGCTGCCAGTGTGGCCATCTTCCTGCAGGCCCCATTTGGAGTTTCCCGCTGGGTCTGCGGGCGGAAACGATGTTTCTGCCCACTGGCCCAGCGGGAACCACCCAGCAGTATTGTCTCCTGCTCATAATAGAGCGGCAGTGTTCCCATTGTGATGGGGCTGGCCAGGGGGGCCCCAGCATTGCCAATGCCAAGTGCATGGGCAGTGCAGTCTCCTCTAACCTTTACATGGCGGGGCTACTGCCATGTAATTGCCGGTGGAGAAGTGACTCATAACCCCAGGGCAGTGCTGCTCGCAGTGCTGCCCTGGCGAATTAGAACTGCCAGCACCGCCAAGTGAAGGAAAACTGATGGTGCTGGTGGTCCGACTGTGGCGCAGCCACCATTGTCGTAATGTGTCAGACTGCCACATTGGCGGTGGTCCGACCGCCACAGCGGCCCTGCCGGGCCGTAATCAGGCCAACAGTCTTTTGTTCCTAGAATATATCATCTGAGGCCAAGGAGTACAGAAAGCATGTTTGATAAGCCAATTTGGAGACGTATATTTTTTAAACCAACAGTCTTCCCTTTTTAGTATATATCCTCTTAAAGCAAAGAGTACAGATGAACCTAGAAAATATTAAAGCTCTTCAATATGGCCAAATTCAAGAACATACAAATATAAAGGATTTGTGAATTTCTACAGGCACATTGTTAATATAGCTAGAAGGGGAAACCTTTCATCATCTGGGGTACTGAGCAAGACATGGTATTTAATTTTTGTGAGGTTTCATGCTTCCACTCCAGTCTGTAGACATAATTTTTCTGGAAATACGTATGTCTTCAGTTGCAATAGGAACTGCTGCACCTGGCTTATTTTGCAGGGTCACCCCCCCAGATTTTTGTCTTCTGTTGCTGAATTTTTTCTTGTTGGTATTAAGATGTGGTACACTTTAAGCCTGCTAACCAGTTGTAAAATGCATGTGCTTTTTTTCTAAAACATGGAACAATTGGTATATACCTTTAATTTACTTGTACGTTCCTGGTCAAAGGTTTTAAATGTACCCAGGGCCTGTAGATTAAATATTACTAGTGGACAGCAGCACTCATTGAGCCAGCCACTAAAGTTTGACTGTGAAACCTAAGAGCTTCCCACTGCAGACTGTGTGTGTATATTTCAATTGCCATTTCAACCTGACAAAACAAACCTTTTACCTGGCCTAAAACATCCATTTTAATACTTATAAGTCATCATAAAGTAGGGTCTAATGGCTCCTAGGACAGGGTGCATTGCATTAAAAAAGTAGGATATGTGTACTTACGTTTTACATGTCCGGGCAGTGAAAAACTCCTAAAGTCGTTTGTCACTGTTCTAAGAATTATCCCTCCTATTGACTAACACTGGGTTACCTTATTACATATAATTATTGTTAACTTTGGATTTGGAGTTGAGATATATGTACTGTTTGCATTCTAATGAATTGTAATTTAAAATCCTCTGTCACAAATCACTCACCGGAATCTCCAGGTTGTTCTGATTGGGTGAAATCTGAACCCTACTCCCTCTGGGAACCACACTGGTAGCAATGGTAATCAGATCACATATTGCCAAGAAAGTTCAGATTGTGGATAGTCATGAAATCTCAGTTTTATCTGGAGTATGAAGTGTTTCTGGTTTCTGCACACATGAATGAAGTGTCTTCAGGGGGAAACCAAAGATCTGTGAGGAACAGGCACACATAAATAACTCGTATACTTATATATATATATATATATATACTTATACTCTTATACTTATTGAACATAGGAGACAAATACAAGTAGTTGAAATTCACACTTCTACTACATGTCAAACCAGGTTACTCCACGGGTTTGTATCAAGGCATTTACATCAACAAGGAAACTGCAACAATATCTTATCAATAACTTCAAAGCACATTCTCATAACACCTCAGATTACATTGCGCATGTCTTTATGAGTTGCTAAATAATGGCTTGTCCATATCCTAAAATACAGCAGTAGCAGAAGTGTTGAATAATCTGGGTGCTTGTTCCAGAACACAATTAATTGTCTAGCAATGTCACAACAGTTTCCGGGCTAAAGAGCTGAATAAATGTGCAACAGTATTGAGTACTGTTTTGTTCCTGGTAAATAAATAAACAAGGTTGCAGAAGAAGCAACAGCTGTGAGATGAGGGCTGTGAAATACCTACTTTATCAGGTTTTTGCTTCCTGTTTTTTCTTGTATGACTTGAGTGGCAGGTGCAATACCTGGGAAACTTCGACAGGAGGTGTTGCTGGGGGAGATATCAAGGAGTTACGGTGGAGATGGGTGAAGCATACTGGAGCTGGAAGAGTGAATCCTGCTGGAAGATGTGGGACCTGAGAAACAGGTGAGGGGCAAAGGTGAGTCCAAGTGCATTCTGTCTGGCAGTGCAGTTTAAATAGCCGTGTCCCTCTGAGGCATGTGGGTGGCGTGGCAAGAACACCTATACATCCCTCATGTTGTAAGTTAACGCTTCATGTAGAATCTTCTTTTGATTATTCCATGTGATCCCTGTGTTGGCATGTGTATCACATGGTTGCTAGCGGTGCAGTTGTTTATTGATGGTGCAGTTATTTACATTGTTCACATCAGCACCTACCACTTGCTATCAGGGATAAGCAATAAACTCCCTGTTCTTAGAACAATGGCTCCTACCACTACCACAAAGGAACCATGCCAGTACTTCATGCAGTTTGTGATATTCAAATAAAAACATGTCACAAATAAAAACACAAGTCATAAAAACACACGTATCATGATTATCTGGGTGTAGGCTGCATTTATGTGGAACATAAGCATGCTGTACCACGTGGGGACCGGGTCATGCCATTCCTCTTTATTGGCAAAGTCATATTCTGAGTCACAACTCTGAAAGTGACACTTTTAGAAAGTTTGGCATGTTCTTGTCCCAACGAACTGTGCCTACTGCCACTGTCCCTGTCCTGGGTCACATGAATTTGAATGGTTCTGCTGTTGAGGTTTGTGCATTGCTTCCACTGAGACAAAAGGGGATTAGGTGCGACAAGATGGGCCATCTCAGAAGGATGGCTGGGTGAGGAGCTGTACTCTGCCTTACTTACAGTTCAGTGGTTCCTTATTGTGGCACACACAAAGGAACCTGAACCTGACCTACCCTGCCTTTTATCACCTCCAACAGTTTGGTACCACGTGTCCCTTAGTGACATAACATTTAAAAAAATCATTAATTTTTGCAGTGATCAGTGTAAAAGGAAGAAATAGTGGACAACCATTTTGAAAAATATTTTGGGGATGGGGCATGAGTTAGGGCCTCCTACTGAGCCAATTTTTGGCCTATGGACCCCATTCCGAGGGCTGATTTGTGTTAAAAAGGGGAGGGGGATTATGCGGTCCCCTTCCAAGAAGATGGCAGTCCCCATTTATTTCAAAGTATATGTATTATAGTTTAATTTTTTATTTTAAAAAATAATTTCTGTATGTATTATATGATATGATATTTTTAGTGTAATTTTTTAAATAATATTTTTAAAGTTAACATAATATTAAACATTTTAAACTCAATATGTTTATGTATTTAATTATAACATTTCGGTCCACAATGTCACAAGCCTCTTTTGGATATTAACAGTGTTGGAAGAACAAGAAGGACATCAACAATAATATACTAAAAAAGTAAAATGTTACTCTACTCTTCAACTAATTTAAATGAAATGATATGTTACCTTGAAAACAATCCATATGCTCCTTAGTTGACTAACCTATACCATTACTTATTGCCCAATTTGTTTTATGGGTCTTCAGGGCTGTGGCCCACCAAAAGGTTTACATTTCAGTGCCCCCAATACATCTCATACCAGGAGGATGTGGCGTAACGGCCAGAGCTGCCGACTTTGGAGCTTGGGAAGCAGGTTCAAGTTTCGATGTTGGCTCAACATCATGTGATTCTAGGTAAATTACTTAAGGCCTGATTTAGATGTTGATGAAGGGGAATACTATGTCACAAACATGACGGATATCTCGTCCACCTTATTATGATCCCATTAACTCCTTTGGAGATCATAATACGGCAGACAGGAGATCTGTCCCATTTATGATGGAGTATTCACTTCTCCAAGATCTAAATCAGGAACTTTAACTCCCCATGCCTACCAAATATGATTTTGTTCTTGTGTAATGTAAAGGTGCCCATGTAAAGTGCTCCAATACCTTCGGTTCGAGTTGGCGCTACATAAAACTGCAAAACAAAAAATGAAACAAAATACAGGCATACACCTCAGATCGTTAACCCTATCCCTAATAGAGTTTGCACAAATGTCTATGGTGTCTCACCTTTTGCGACTCATCCTGACCGCAGATATGATTTGCTAGAATAACAAAGATATCTCTGTGGTATGAGGGCTAGTGCAGGAGCTACATGACCCCCATTTGTGGATCTCAGCCTCTTTCAACCCCTGAACACCATGATCAGAAACCAACAACACTGACAAGGTGTTTCGATGAACTCTCAGTGGCACCTCAGCAACAATGAGCTAACGCCACTCAAGACCATTAAACCCCATGCTACCAGGCTGAAGAAGGACTGTCAAGCCCCTTTGGACGGTCCGAGTGTTTATATGTTCTTAAATGTCTTCAAAGAGCTAAACGAGATATGTTCCTGGCTAATGAAACTGGTCATTCCTTCAACACTAAAGTGAAACCTTTATCTTTCTATCAGACTAATCAAATTGATGATTTTAGCCTCTCATTATTTATTAACTACACTATACTCTTCAGATTTAAGATGTAATTGTGATCCACATGTATGAGCTCAACGGTGTTAGTAGACGTGAAAATAAAAAAAGAAAATAATAAAATGTAAACATATTTAAGGAGACAATGCGTGCAACATAATTGATCTGAACTGTTTCATATCCATATGCTATTTTTTGTTGCAATATACTTAATTTACCACTCATTTTATGCTTCTATAAAATATTCTTGGAAAACACATCTGGAAATCAAGCCTAATCAGCACTGTAGAATTTTGCACTGCCTCATGAATTGTTAGGGTACGACATTTCTTTGCTGCATTCTCATTATGTAATAAACATGCAGACATTTTAACCAATTTTAACTCCCTCGCTAATGTGTTTTTTATATCTTATCCAACATAAAATGCTTTCTGTTCAAACGTAAGTGCCCATTTATTTACTAGTTTTGAAAGGTGACCTCTAATAACCTTTGAAAAGTATTGATGTGTCAAAGCTTCTTTGCTCTGAGAAAAGAGTTCTTGTGTGAAACTCGTGAACGCAGACATTTAAAGAGCTATGTTACTTTTATCTTCAAACAGATTTCTGTTTTTAATCCATTTGTATGCAGCTATTAAAACCTTTATTTGGAAACTGCTGACGGCTTGGAATTCCCTTTTAAATCCCTGAAAACAGATGGCACTACGGGTGAAATTAAATTTCTCTATATTGATAAATACAGTCAGTCTCTTTAGGAGAACAGATGTAGTAGGGATTTGCCATTAAAAGGAACACAGGCCTAAAACACACATGGGTGACAATAATTGGGGAAACCATCGCCAGCGCATGCAACATTAATACCAGGTTGCCTGTATTTGTATCTGTAAAAAATGGAGATTAAAATGCACAAATGGTGATCTTGCCTAAGACGAATGCAGCACAGTATACACAAACATGGATGAAATCCTTCAACCATTCTCAGCCACTGATAATTACTCAGGCTGTATCCCAAACCATAATTATTTTGCACACTGTCCTACCTCGGCTTGGACCCAGCCACATGCAAATCATGTTTGGCACCTTCAGCTATTACATGTTTAGCCAACACCACATTTCATTTTGGGACATGGAGTTTCACGCTGGACATGTAAACATTTGCTCAAAGATCCAAGAATTAAAGATGCTGTTGGCTGCAAATCCACAATTAACTGAGGGCGTCAAAAATGCCACTAGGGTTACTTGGTATCATCTCGCTGCACCACTTGGGTGCAGTGGGTTCTCTGCCTGGGTCTAGATTGTATTTATTTGCACTCTCTCACAACGATAATCTTTCATAGTTGTCAAGTGCCCACATGTATCAATCAGTCAGCGTTTAACCAGGTAAAGTGTCATTTTGGGGCTTGTAGTCAAATGGCTTCTATTAGAAGTGTCATCTTAAAGGTCAGGATTGACTGATTGTGTCCAGCAATGTGGGAACCATTTAACAGCAGTGATCTGTTGCATTGTAGCATTTACAAGGCACCAATCATCATCTACGATTATTTTGGTCTTAGACCACATAGAAGGGACTGACACAACACCAGTGAATGCTTTTATAAAGCGGGGTACTTGGGATGCACTACTGCCCTTTCTAAGCTACATAAACAGCAAGTGCAACAGCAGTGCATCTGTCTTCGGAGACAAAGACGGCTCACTGCTGTTGCACTTGCTGTTTACATCTTACTCCTTCTGATCACCACATGCCATGATACCCGAGGGTAGTGATAGTGTAGTTCTCATTACCCGATGTACGAGACCTCTGTGACATATTGCTCCAGTTTCTTCAGGCAACATACTTAGGGGCCCATTTACTATTATTTCACACAATGCAGTGCAGCAAGGGTTTGGATGTCACACTCAACTTATTAATCTGATGTATTGAATATATCAGAGTTAATTTAGTTAATGTTGCATTAGTTTATACATTTAGAAAGGGTTGTAAAAACATGTTATAATTAAATATGTTTTATTTTTAGATATTTTTTAATATTAAAGTATAGCTAATTACATTTTAACTATTTTAGATAGTTTAATGTAATGTAAGATTAAATCCGATGGAGTGTTACTTTAAGTCCCCGCCTCCATTATTTTTTTTGGAAGATTGTTAAAGTATCAATGGTTGATCATGTTGGTGCTGGACGTACTCCAGTTGTGAGCTTGATTAATTCACTGGTGTACCTTTATGACTGTAGTAACTTTAGTGGTACTCTTTGTGAATAACAATTGTCTTGCAATTTTGTGGGTGGGTTCATGTCCTTTCCTAAAGCCTTCCTTCAACAACCAAACTCCTTACTCCTGTCTGAACCCCTCCCATTTAGTAGTAAGTATGCTACTTTTCCAACTACTGTCCCAATTCTGTTCCAATGCTTGGGAGAAATACACAACCAACAACTGGAGAGACATTCAGTCATGTGACCCAGGGCACTGGCAGAAAGGAAAAGTTGATTTGGGCAATAACATGCTAACTTTCTACAAATTGTAACTTAAAATCTGATTTTCTTATTCGGAAGCATTTAAAATTACAATGTATTGGAGTGGAAACATCACTTACTAAGTGTAATACTAGAGCCCCACTTTAGGAGTTTTTCCCTGTCAGGCGATGTAAAACATAAACCCACATGCCCTACAGTTTAAATACCATGTGCCCTGCCCTATGAGTATTAAGGGCCTACCTTAGGGATGAGTTTCAACAATTAAAAAGGGCTATTTAGACCTGGCAAAAGGTTTATATTGCCAGGTTGAAATGGCAGTTTAAAACTGGATACAAGCTTCAGGGCGGTCCTGAGACATGCTTTACAGTGCTACTTTACTAGGTGACACAATGAGTGTTGTTGCCCACTAGTAACATTTAATGTACAGGCCTTGGGTACAGGTAGTACAATTTAATAGGGACTTATAAGTACATTAAATGTGTGAATTAGGCATAGGACAATTGTGCAATGTTTTAAGGGAGAGCACAGGCACATTGGCCCAGATTAGCAGGAATAACATGCATAGAGTCCTAATGACAGCAAAGTAAGGAAGTGAAGGCAAAACGTTTGGGGAAATACCAGAGCAAGTATGTCAGGTCCAATAATGCCACATCAAATAAATCTATATTGCGAATAGAACAGTTTTACTGAGGGTGAAAAGCAGAACACAAGCAACTGTTGTTCACTGTGCTATTTAAATACATTCTCGCACCAATGACTTGAGGATGCTTTTTCCACTAGAACACAGGGCATATCGACAGATTTGCCTTTCACAAAATCACATGTATTCTCACATAATTTTGAGTAATCATGCAAAACCAAATTACACCAATGTCTCAACTTCCTCCCTCATTATAATATGCTTCTTATGTTAACCATTAACTTAATTTTCCTGGTCTTGTGATTTCATAAGTGTTGCATGGAGGTGTAGTTTGTTCCCTTTTCCAGATGTGTTAAAGGGGCTGAGAGTAGTGGTGAGTGGCATTCAAAGTGAGAGTGTTAGACATGGCATCATTGGCATGGTCTCCCTAACTTTTCGCCTCTACTTCCCAGATTGTTTCTGTGTGCTGGACTCTGTTTTTGCTGTTTTTGTTTGCTCTGGACACTTTTTCCACTGCTGACCAGTGCTAAAGGGTAAGTGTTCCCTGTATAAATTGTATGTGTACATTGGCTATCCATGATTGGCATATTTGATTTACCAGTAAGTCCCTAGAAAAGTAGTTTCCAAACTGGTGAACTGCTGCTGTTTCTGTTTCCCTCTGGGCCAAGTGTGAAATGTGATCTTTCACATCTAGATGTACAAAATGTCCTGGGCTTGTAAATCAAATGCTAATAGTGGGCCTGCATTCATAACTTGACTTGTGTATGTTAG
Organism: Pleurodeles waltl; assembly: GCF_031143425.1. NCBI lineage: Eukaryota > Metazoa > Chordata > Amphibia > Caudata > Salamandridae > Pleurodeles > Pleurodeles waltl. The sequence continues at coordinate 969,906,229 of NC_090449.1, read as the reverse complement.
ATTTTCGTCATTTTTGGTCTTGTTTTGTTTAGATAAATATTATCTATTTTTTCTAAACCTGTGTTGTGTCATTTTGTAGTGTTTGCACTGAGTTACTGTGTGTGTTGGTACAAATACTTTACACCTTGCTTCTGAAGATAAGCCTGCCTGCTCGTGCCAAGCTAACAAGCGGGTAAGTGGGGGCTAACTGAGTGTGATTCTCCTTTACCCTGACTAGAGTGAGGATCCTTGCCTGGACAGGGGGTAACCTGACTTCCAACCAAAGACCCCATTTCCAACAGGGAGTATAGGTGACTAAATCTTTACGTGGTAAAAAGAAGGAATACCTTAGGATATTGAGGTTCACATTGAGTATATTCCATACATTATGTACGCCTAGGTTGGCTATCTGTGTAAAATGTCTGTCATGTCTGGCATCTGAGTGTGTGTCCTGCCCTTGATAGTATATGCCAAATTTATTTCATAACATTGCAGTGATTGTGTTTTGGAAATATCTAGTTGGGGTAAATTTGCATCCTATGATTTTGGAGTGTGTGGGGTTTGTAGCAAGTGGTTAAAATTAGAGCAAACAGCATTAGAGTAGTTGTGTGTGTGATTTAATGTAAACACTTCGATTTAGAGCTAGTACTAGTATACATATATATTTTCTAACCTTTAACACTGTTTAATTATAGATTGTTAATATTATAAGTCATGAAATAGTCATGAAATACTTCAGTTTCTAGAAACACGTAAAGTACTTACTATGATGGTAATACATTTCTATAATTTCTACGTAAACCATGGGAGTCTTGCCATGTGCAGGTCACGCGCTTTCAATGGGTTTTAAAGCTACCCACATAATATTAGTCAAATAAGTTAGTTATAGGTAACTGCTGTTTTCCTTACACACGCACATCAGGACTCTTTTGAATTTAATTTTGTTTCTAGGAAGGAATTTCCTGTAAGTGCAAAAATAAGCAGCTTTTTTAATCATGTTTTGAGAGAAACATATATGCAAATATAATAGAACTCTGTTCCAATAAAGTTTTAACTATCACCATATATCGAATTTATTTTCGAGTAAGCAGTCTTTCAGTGAAACCTATGGATCAAAAGGATCAGATTAAACATTGTAACAACTCAGGATAAACTAAAAATAACACATGATGGTGAGAAAATAGCAGATTGGTATGATGCAAGCAACTGAGTAGTTAAGAGTTTCGTTTGAGTAGCTGGCCACGTTTGAGTGAATTGTTATTGAAATGTATAAAAAGAAAAGAGTAGTTAATTAAAATCTGGCAGGGACGTCCTTCCAAACTGGTGAACTGCTGCTGTTTCTGTTTCCCTCTGGGCCAAGTGTGAAATGTGATCTTTCACATCTAGATGTACAAAATGTTCTGTGTGGTGTCTGACTCAGTGCTGTGGAAACTGACCAGAACCAGGCATCCTCCTCGCCGCTGCTCATGCAGTCTGACAGGAGAGAAAAGCAAAGACGCCAAACCAAACACTTCTAAGAGTTTCGCAGGCCCTTATTTCAGTTTTAGTGAAATAGAAAGGAAGACAATCATGGGTGTGTCTGTAAAGCACTGCTATTCCATGCTTTGAATAGTTACACCAAAAAAACACACCTAAAGTATTCAGTTAAGTCATACCAATTAGAAAACCTGTCTTGCAATTACGAATGGTAAACGTCACTGAATGGGCATGTGCTGTAAATATGTTTGTCTTCCAAAGGAACACTTGTGGTGAAATATCAATTGAATTCCTCTACCTCACTTGTAAGAGCATAATCCATTATGCAGTTTATTCTTTCTTTTTAAAATGACCGTGGTAGTGGGAAATGAGTTAAACACTGACAGCTAGCAAACTGAATTCTCTGAAAACTCTAACGTTGCTTCTCAGGTCTGGCTAGAAATCACAGTATAATAAAGATACCTTCTTTATACAATACGCATACAATGGACTTGGGGTCAGTGTTCGTCATCACTGGCTATCTTGTAGTAATCCTTTTTTTGTGATATGTTTCCCCTGCAAAAACACCTATTAGCTAATGACACCAATGGTTTGTTGCACTACATGTTTTCAATGGGAAAGGAACAACATGTGTAGCATCCATAGTAATCATATTCAGCTGCTGAACCACTGATAAATTGATCAAACCTGGCAGGTATTCTGCACATACAGCCTGGCCCCTGAAATACAAATTCAAGGTATCCGGTTACTTCGGCAAAGTCCGTCGGTCTGGATTTTGACTGAAAATGCAATCCAGATCTATTGCCTTTGCCAATGTTTGCTTCATACAGTATAATAATACGTCCCCAAAAATAGATTTTTCAGATTTATAATTAATGAGCACCTGTAAACAGGAGTTACATTAGTTACAAAACGTAATAGAAATTTCAAAGGGTGGTATAACTAAGTGAATTAAGAGTTTGTAACTTGTTATATTGAAAGTTTAAGGGAGGCAAGGAAAAAGCAAGGGGAGAGAGAAGGAAAGGGGGCCACTCAGCAAACTCCTGAAAGGATAGTGCTGTGTATAGGGGTCAGAAGCGTGCGTATTGTTGTCCACTTGTGCAGATTCCCATCATGTTTACGGTCACAGTAGATGTGTCCTCACTTACTGCTGCTTGTGCATTCAAGTAAAGTTCCAGCGGGGACCACATTTCCTCGGTTGAGATTTCACAGGCATCAGGTCCCAGTAGACAGACAACTGTTCTTGACAGTAGAAGCGTCCCTGAGCCATTCTGCCACTCGCAGCATTGGGCATCTCCCACAGTGCATAGCAATCTGGTGCTTCGCTAGCATGGCCGGCTTTAGCACTGGTGGTGCCCTGTGCGACAGTCTTTTTTGGCACCCTACCCCATGAACACCTCCTCGGATTCCCTCACTATCACCCATCAAATGTGCCCCTCATCTCTCCACAGCCTCCCCTTCACATACATTCTTTTTTAAAGCGCTTGTAAAGGCTGGATTTACTAATCCACTCAGCTAGCAACATAAAATACAGTTCTGTTCTTAGCAGCAGGCAAATTAACCCTCTCCACATTAACCCTCTCCTCTACTTTATAGCAAGTCAAAGCTACTGCTAGACAAAACTCCCATCTCTCGCCCTAGCAGGAACATAAATCACAAGAGGTATCTTGATATTTTAATCCCTTCCTGAAGGATAGACGCATAAGAAACTTTTCAGGCGGTGCTTTTAAATCGAGTTTCTAAGTTATTGTTGAATACAGCGTCCCCTTGAGGTCAGCACTCCCCAATCCAGGTCAGCACCCGGTGCGGCTGCACCACTCGCCCCACTCTAAAGCTGGCCCTGTTTGCTAGCAGGAGCAGCATTGTCGCCAGATTAAGCACATCAGGTGAGATGTCCTTGATATATTTTAGTAATGCTACACGCAATTTGTATTCCAGTGCATGATCAGTGATATCTTCAGTAGTATCAAAGTCCTCCAGCCACAATCACGGCACTCTGGGACAATCCCACAAAAGGTAGAGGAAGTCCACGGTAGGCACTGAGCAGCACACGCATCACACATCCTCAAGCAGGTCCATGTTATGCAATCCCTCCAGCGTGTGATATAGGCAGTGCAGTAAATTGAAATGTACCAATCGTAATCTGTAGTTTGGGGAACAGGCTCTTGACTGGTCACATCAGTAACTCCTCTGCTTGTCTGTAAAAATTACATGCAGTTCCCCCTCCTACTCCCATTTAGTGTGGGGCGCACACATCGAGTAGGTTTCCTGCATTTCAGTATATAAACTTGTAACTAATCTGAGTGAAGCCAGGGTTGTGAGAGGTGTGTCCAGGACTTGGAAGGTGGAGGGCGCTGTGGGGAAGGAATCCTGGAGTGTGCCTAGTGTTGCACTCAATTGATAGTACGCAAATGTGTCTAGAATGGACACTGCAGATTCCTGGATGGCCTGTTGCAAAATGATGAAGTGGTCCTTTGGGTACATAGCGCCCATAGTCATAAACTGATAGGCATACCTTCTGGATTTAGTGCCAGCATCCAGTGTAATCAGCAGCAGGGGTGCCCAATCAGTGGTATCGAGGGTTCATAGAGGGAACTCAAATGGGCCCAACTTCGGGGGTAATTCCAGGCGGATGTTGTGCAAGCCACAGCATCTATCTTCCTCAGCGGACACCTAGGCGTCATATATAGTGAAGTCTGGAGCAGGCAAGGGTCAATGTGGTCATGTTCTGGCACAGTGTGCACCATAAACTGTGTGGGGAAGAGCCAGTAATGCGCAAATTGAACCTCAGCACAGTGATAGTACAGGTCCATGTTTGGAGCCCCCACATCCTTCCTGCTCCAATGGTAGTGTCAACACCTCCCAGGTGATAAGGGGAGGTCTTCCTGCCAACACAAGGGATACTAAGCAGGACAAAATCTCCTACAGAAACCAGAGGTAGTGCAAGCAGCATGTTATTAAACAGGAATAGCAGCTTAGGAAACAACACTATTTTAGTAATGGCCAGCCTTCCGGTGAAGGACAGAAGCGGGTACAGGTTGTCACGTGGGCACCTCACATACAACACATCATCTGTGTAAACAGATAAGAGGATCCCGTGCAGCAAAATTTTTTGTCTCCTACGGGAGTGAAGCTGCTACAGCCGCACCACTAAAGGCTCTATAGCCGTGGCAAAAAGTATTTGTGACAGCAGGCATCCTTGGCAAGTGCCACGTGTCACCAAGAAGGGGAAATTGATTGCGCCATTGATACCTAGGTGGGCAAACCTTGGACTCAAGCCTTATTGAGACAATAGTGCAAATAAGTAGGGCCATTTGAGGGAATCAAAGGCATTGGTGGCATCAAAGAACACCACAGCTGTGTGGAGGTCAGAATCAATAGCGTGTATGAGTGGAAAATGTGTGCAGGTTATGAGATGTTGATCTTTCAGGGATGAAACCTCCCTGGTTGGGGTTCATGATATGCAGCAGCAGGGAAAGCAGTTGGGGGGCAAAGATCTTATTCACACAGCAAAGGAGGCAGTATGCCAGCAGTAGGGGACTCCTCATACATTGCAAGGTGGTGAGGGGCAAGAAGCTGTGCATATTCTTTATAGAACGTCCAGGTTTGACTATCCAATCCCAATGTTTTGTCACTTGGCAGCGCATTGATAATATAAATGATCTATTCCTGGGTGAACGGCTTGTCTAATATATCGCCTGTGACCATCATCATGCCACAGCAACTGTATTGAGTTGAGATAGGAAGTGAGATCTGAGGGGATCTCAGTTTACGTGGATGAGAAAAGGGAGGAGAAGGCTGTCATGTCCCTCTGGACTGCCACAGTGCCTACATGTTCATGGAGCTGAGCATCCTGTAGTTCAACTAAATAGTCACTGGCCCAGGGCTTGTGCAGCAAATTATTCTGGGTCTTATCAGCTCTGTACCACTCCCATTTTTACAGGGTTGTGCCTCCTTCCCCAGGAACTGGGTTTCTGTCTGTGCTGCCTCCTCGTACTCCGCCAGTTTACTCCGAATAAGCACCAGAGCGGTTGGTGAACAATGTTTGAAGTACTGGAGCTCTAATGCACTGATTCCCTCCCCTCTCAAGATGTGCTAGCTCCCCTCGCAGCACCCTCAACTCACCTGACTGTTTGGCTATGCAAATTCCACGCAGGAGAGCCTTTAACGCCTCCCACAATGTGTATCCGGAGGATACAGAGTGTTTGTTGTGCTCAAAATAATGTACAATGGCACTTCTGACATCCTCTTAAAATGCTTGATCTCGCAGGGCCCCAGAGGTTAGTCACCACATGAAAGCGCGTTGAGTGTAGTCTGGAAAGGTCAGCTCTAATTGGACTGGGGCATGGTCTGACAATGTCCGAGGCAAGTGTACAATGCTAGTAGTACAGGAGTCCACATTGCACATAGCCAGCCAATAATCTATGTGAGACCAAGTGTTATGTTTTGATGAGATACAAGTGCCCCTCAAACTATCTGAGTGCCTTGCACCCCATAGATCCACGAGGTGGTTCTCAGACATGAGGAAGTGAAACTGCGCAGCTGTATTTGTATTTGGATGGAGAGATACGCTGGAGCTGTCGAATCCAAGGTTCAGAATTACGTCAAAGTCACCGCCACATAGTACAGCTGCCAGGCCAAGTGCGCCAGTCAGCCTCCAGATTCTGACAAAAAAAGCGGGTGTCGTCCGCATTGGGGCTGTACACTGCTATAGGTCACAGCAGGAGTCCTTGGAGGGTGCCTGACATTAGCAGATGTGAACCCTAAGCATCACAGAGAGCTCTGCGGGTGTGCCAGTGCAGTCCCTTAGGGTTCACTCCACAGGCATAACTTGAGTAGTAGGCTATGTGGCATTTGCCCACCCAACCTGTGCACAAAAGCAACAGTGTGGATTCAGTAAGATGTAGCTCTTGAAGCAAACACATATCTATCTAGTGGCTTTGCAGATAGGCCAATGCATGTTGTGCTTTGAGTCTGTCATTGAGACCACACACATTCCAGGTTCTGAACTTAAGCAAGTGTATGGGAGTGCAGAGAAGAAATCCAGAATATCTGGAGTATGTGGACCGTGCAGCTAACCTTGGGGCGTGCAATAGAATGCTGAGTGGCCTTAGAATGGGAGAAAGGAGCAATAACAAGCAGCCAAGGGGCTGTGAACATTAACAATATCACACCCACTTGACTCCCCAGCTGAGTCAAAGCAGTCACATTCACCCTTTCCACACCCCAAAAACTAGACTCAAGAAAGCAAGCAATCTCCCAATTCACACCCTCATTGACCTCCCAATCAAGCCAAATTAAATAATACCACCCACCTTGCAATCTTAAAATATAGAGCAATAGAAGCAACAAAGGAGTCAACCAGTGGTGGTGAGCCAGAGGATCAGCTCTATCCCACCCAGAGTACAGCTGGGTGGTGGGTATGTGACAGTTTAGAGGCAGCAGGACCTGTGCTGGGGGCGAGCACTCATCAGCCCTACAAGCCACCCAAGCTGCCAGTGTCCCAACTGGCATGCAGCGTTATAGCGTTCAGCACTTGAGAGGATTCCTCTGGGAGCAATATTTTGCATCTGCAGGCAACATGTCCCATTTACCTCTTGTGAGCCCACGGAGGACCTCAATCATTTTCAATGAGCTGGCCTGACTCAGAGTCGCGGGTCTTAGTGGACAATCTGGCTGCAGACAGATGGATGGTTTTAGAAAATTTGGTGGCAGATTTGGGGTCCTTGAAGAAATAAGTCTCCTCAGAGTGGAGTATACAGAGCTTGACCGGGTAGATCAGAGAATATTTTGGATCAGTTTTCTGGTATTCATTGTCAGGTATTCTCATCTTGCCTTTTTTAAAGCAATGGTGAAATCTGGAAAAATTGATATTTCATCATCATGCTAGTGCAGTGTCTTGTGCTCCCATACCAGTTGGAGTGCTGTGTAACTGTCCCTAGAATTCAGCAGTCGGGCTATGTTCAGGTGGATGGGAGCACCCAAGAGAGGTCGCTGACCTAGGGATCTATGTCCTCTTTCAACAGTGAACATGGCAGCGAGAGCGTCTCCAAACAGCAAATGGAGTATATTTTCAAAATAGTTCTCCATTCTGCCCATGGCTGTACATTCTGGCACACCAAGGATACACAGATTGTTCCTTTGCAAGTGTGCTTCCAGATCTTCTTTCTTGAGGCAGCTGACCTCCAACACTTTTTCCATTTGCAGCAGCTTCTCACCAGCCGAGTGTGGGCAGCACTCCAGGTGATCGATGTGCACATCGTGATTGTTGACCTTCTCCTTTAAGCAGTCAAAATGGTCAGCCAGCAAGTCTATTTTGTGTCTGTCACAGTCAGGCTATCTTTAAGGTCAAGAAACATTGTACGGATGTCAAGCTCCTGAAAATAAGCATCCCTCATCCTCCTGACCCATCTGACGTTCAGCAGACGACAAGTCCATGGTATCCATCTGTCTGCAGTGTTCGAACGTGAGTCTGGATTGCCTTGTATCAAATTTGTCCACATTGGTCTGCAGCAGGGACCAAGGCTCCAGGCAGAGGAGGTGAAGGAGGTCACTCAGTCCGAGGGTTCTCATAACTGGTGTTCAGATCCATTGGGGTCCCGCCTCACCCCCAATGCGTAATAGGCGGGGGGCATGAGAAGAACCGACACATCCAGATGAAACCTAATCCAGGGTGGGCGCAGAATTGATCAGTTGGTCAGGTGGTCCCCTGCAGCACACCCAGAGCCCAGGGTGTCACCAGGTGTCTTCAATATGCCAGGGAAAAGAGCATAAACTACATAGTTAGGCAGCCACAGGAGCGCACCGGACAGTCAGTGCATGGTCTGTCCACTAATATTCAATACTTGGGGAGAGGGACAGGGGGTCGAACACTCACCTACTATGCAGTTGGTGAGTCTAGGAAGCAGGAGTCCAATACTAGGGTTCTGATCTCTCCCCCAGAGCCCATAGCATTCACAGGGGCCCACCTACAGTCTTAGCAGTGCCCAGTACTCAGGAAAATATAACCCAGGGGACCCTGTGAGCCTCCCTGCAAGGCAGATCTTTGCTGTCTCTCCCTTGTGACGTGGGGTGCTCCCCACAATCATGTGGCTTGGCCAAGAGTAGTTCCCAACATCCCACCAGGCTTCCATCAGTGCATCAAATATTTAGACAGGCCCCGGGACCTCCTTTCATAAAGCACTAATGCAGGGAGAGCACGACCCAGTACCTGCTAGCAGCTCCTGCGAGGAGCTGTAGGCATCTAAAATTGGGTGGCAGGGGCCCCCCATTTGGTCTGCTCTTGGTCCAGCAGCCTCAAGCCGCAGCTCTTGATGCTCTGCTGCATGGAAGCTGGGGCATCCGCATCATCACCACAACAACGCACCGACATGGGGCCTCTCTCATCCTGTGCAACTCGCAGAAGACACACTGCCCACAGGACCCAGCCATGTCATGATCGGGCAGCAGAGAGATCAGTAGCTGTGGCTCTGAAGCACGACCTCACTCGATCTGCAATAAGTCAGGCACAACTTTAGCAGACACGCACAGCCAGTCATCTCCTCCCAGAATGCCAGTCTGAAATCTCAGGGCCGTACCTCGCTGTCCCTTCTCCAGTAGCTCAGCATCCTTGTTTTACAACCAAAGTCGGCAGTTCCTCAGTATAGCTGGGTGAGTGAGGAACCGTCCAACCCACACAAACCCTGATGCCATCAATTAGAAAGGATTAGTGGCAGATTAATCACACCACCTGGCAGAGCCTCACTATGTGGTGGGCATCTTGCAGTCGGGCTCTCTGGCACCCCCAACATGTTATAAGTAAGAGATGTACCCACAGGCTGTCAGTGGAATAGCTCGGGAAGTCTCACTCAAATATTCCCACGTTCAGAAATAACCTCTTGGTATTAAAAAAATGTTAAGTGCATTTTTCACACATATGCTAATTTAATTCAGAAATGGAGTGCCCAAGGGAAAGTTCTGCAGACAGTGTGAAACTATTTGCAGGGCCAACACATTTTATTTGGAGGGAAAAAACATTCACAAAGTTAATTTTAAAACGTGAAAAAGAAACAAATACTAACTTAATAGGCTTTGTTAATGTTTACAAATTAGGAAAACTTGAGACACAGCTGTAGGTGTCATTTTTTTGGTTAGTCAGTACACCTAGATGAGTTCCCTCAATCAGTCATATATTACACCTTCTTTGGAAAAGATTAGTAAATATCCCCCAACAAGTATAACTCAAGATATTTTGAATCAACATTATATTATTGAGCTACATTTTAAAAATAATTAACAGGTACAAACATGTACCAACTTGGGCCCTGATTCAGAAAGGTAAACTTTCACTTTTGTGTAAGTTTACATTTGTTAGGAATTCAAAAAACTGCATTTAAATTGTATGTTTACGAGTGCAGAGACTCCGCAGTCGGGGTGGAGAACTAATGAACTTACGAATCAAATGCAGTTTTGTGAATTCCGTACAAAGGTAAACTCACCTAAAAGTGTAAGTTTACCTTTGTGAATCAGGCCCCCTATGTTTTTCTTGTGTTATATAGCAAAGGGCAAATTAAAATGACCAAAACCGCATTCTTGTCGAAATATTCAGACAAGAAGTTCAATATTTAAAAACTTGACTTTTAGCAACCAGAAGCATTATTAAAAAAAGAATATATGCCAACACTGTCAGCCTGGTTCGGAGTCACCTTTCTCATTTTTCTCTTCTCTGTAACCTGTTGTGAAAATAGTAGAAGGGCTCCTTCTCCATGAACCAGCAACACCAGAATGTAGTTCCAGTGTCTTCCTGGGAGGCATGCAGAGAGGACAGGAAAAAAAGCAAGTTGTATGAATCTAGAAAATTAAACAGAGAAAAAACTGTCACTATACAGCAGAAACACAATGGGGGTTATTCTAACTTTGGAGGAGTGTTAATCCGTCCCAAAAGTGACGGTAAAGTGACGGATATACCACCAGCCGTATTACGAGTTCCATAGGATATAATGGACTCGTAATACGGCTGGTGGTAAATCTGTCACTTTTCCGTCACTTTTAGGACGGATTAACACCTCCTCCAAAGTTAGAATAACCCCCAATGTGTTGGTAGTTGGAGGTGATAGTAAGTAGGGAATATTGCCTTGCAGGAGATGGTATGTTGGGCAAAGGCCATCAATGAAGACAAAGATAACACGTTCCATAATAGAACTAGGGTGGGGCAGTAGAGGCCAAACACCACTGGCAAAAAGAAGCATTTTGGGAACAAGAGTTGTCCTCAACACAAAAGAAATGAACCAGAAGTTGGAAATGACTAGGAGCAACACTAGACCCTCTTATTCCAATCCCGGGTATCTGGGTCATTTTTTCCATTTCCATTGGTGTGGTTGTAACTATGGCAAAATTGTGGAATGTGAGAAGTTAGGCTGTTCTGCCAATGTTCTGCCCCACCTCTCCCTACTCCAGAAAAAGTTGATTAGGCTGGTGGCCATCGTAGGAAGGAACTGGGGAAGTGATAATTGTTTTAAGGCTCTCCAATAGCCCCACCAGTACATGCTTTGCGTTTTCCGGCATTATTTACCCCTCATTTCATTTCCTGTAATCATATATTCATTTTCACATGCCTTCTTTAAAAATATATTTCATTTAGTGTTTATTACATGTCTACCATATAATTTGTTGTTTTGTTATAAGTAGCTAGTGCACCAACTGCTCATATATTATGTATCAACAATGTGATTTATAATTTGTGGCAGATGTTAGTAAATGTGCAATAGAATGTGCATGTTAATATTTGTTTGTCACATCACAGATCACAAGCTCTGACCTTTTCACAACAACAGTATTTAAGTCTGATGCACAGGCATCTTAGTAGAGGGACACAAATACCTCAGCTGAAGGCAGCAGACTGACACAACCAGTCTTATCTGAGCATAAGTAGGTCGAACATCCATAACGGAGCCAGGGTACAATCTTCTCAATGCACAATAGAAGATTAAAAATAATTTTATTGTGCACCAGCAGTATGTGTGACAGAGTTCATCTGGGGAACTCATTTGGGTGTTTTATTGCTAAAACAGATTTAGGATAGATAAACATGTACATTAGAGGCTGGAAAAGGTTTTTTAACCACAGCTTAGTTCCCTCACTCAATACTTTGAATCAATGAAAACTATCTAACTACCATCTAGTATGTTGCCATTTCTCTACATCTATGTGTTGTATTCATTTGTCCAACTACCATACTAATTTTGTAATAACGTCTGTTCTAATAATCTGCACTAGAATAGGGCATGAGATATGTACATAGTTCTCTAAATATGTAGTGTGGATTTATTTTGTGTGTTCAACAATAGGAAAAAGGGGCCCTGGAATTCAATAATAACGAATAAATAATCCTGAATTCTCACAGCACAGGTCATAACCCTGAACATGTCATCCCCAAGTAAGATCTGTTAGATATGTGTGATACAGTCTGCCTAACGTCTTTGCTTAGGTTGGCAAATTATTCCAAGCCTGCACTTAGTAGAGGGTTTTGGATGTCTATAACTTGACCTATTTGCTGAGGATCCAGAACAAACATTTCATCTCCTACATGTTTCATTCTAGACTGGAGAGAAGCTAAGCAATCATATATAAATAGAACAACCTGGTAATTGGCACAAGATATCTTCATTAGAGAGTTTGCAAGTGTCCAGAAGACTTAAGGCACTTGAAAACTATTTCCCACAACACCATACTGTAAAAAATATTTCTTTAGATTGGAGCCACTTTATTTGATCCTAAGAAGAGTATTAACAAATTGGAAATTTAAGTGAATCTTTTCAAATGTGTGAAACAGTTCCTTCTAAAACCTTTTTTCCACTCATAGGAGTTCAGTCCCCTGATGTGTGCATTTGTGGAAACAGATTTGAATTACATAAAATCTAGGAATATTAAACATAACAACACCATCACTAAGTTCACCATGAAGAAGAAATCAACTTAAAGGAAATTGGCATACAATACTAATATACCCATAGGAAAGGCAGATAAAGAGTGGAGCGGTAGTGCTGATGTATGTGGCGTTGTATCAACGCAAAGTGAAAGAGTATTTCAGGGATGCTGGTACTTTGGTTTGGAAAAAAACACCAGGGAAATCATGAAGGCCATTTTTACCTACTGGAACCGTAGTTTCATAACAGGTCCCATACATTGTTTATGTGAGAGGAGGCATTTTTCCAACAAGCCTACATAGCATTTTAAAGGCTGTTGTAGTGGTCTACATTTTTGGATATCAAACATTCAACACATTATTATGTAAACCTATAAAATAATACAGCACAAACATATGGTGATTAGGAAGTAAGGCAAAGGTACACAATGTCAGCTTTTCCATTATGCCAAAATCAGATCAGTAAACAAGGCAAAAAAAGTAATACAAATGCATGATAGTAAATGTAAACTTTAAAAGCTTTCGTACAACAACAAATATTAAATAGAATATGTAAGGCTATGAAAAAGCTCACAGTGAACACATGACAGGACACCACTCTCAAAACTCACATACACCTGTATGCCAAATACTCTTGCATGCCTGTGTGCCAAATGCTAGTATGCATGTACTTACTGTCTTTCTGCTACTCAAAATCTTCCACCTGTTACAATGGTGTCATGTTGGAGTGCTTTGAATGTGTCTGCGGGGAAAAGCTCAAAATGTCCTGTGGCTTTGAACAGGACTAGCACAGCTTCCTCTGCCTGGTGTGAGACAATCACTACACTGCAGCTTGTGTTGATGTTCCATCAGATTTAGGCCCACACTGAATTGCTCAGCTGCATAACAGGTCCCTCAGGGTACTTGGCAGTGACTCCCTCCTTGATGGTTCCTAATTCTGTCTGTAAAAATGCTGGTGCCAACTCTTCAAGTGCCATAGCCATTTTGGAGGTACGATTGTGAAAAGGAGCAGCAGTATGGGGAAGGATGAACTTGGAGGAGAGGGTGCCTCAAAATAAAAACAACATAGCTGCCTTCCTGTTCCTATATGTCATTTCCTGTTTTTTGCAGTAGGTGAAGCTCTCCGCCCTAGTGCGGAGTCTCTGCCTCAGTTGCGGAGTCTTCGCACCAGATGCAGAGGAGAACCTCTGCACACAGGGGTGAAAGCTCTGAATGGTTTTTGGACCTAATATATGCATGATTGTGTAAGTTTCTATAAACATTGCAGTAAATCAACTGTGTTATATGTGAGATATTGTGGTTGAATGTTGTTCTGAATAAGTGTTACAATGCTTGGGAACACATAAAAACCTTTTTTCACTCGAGTACAGCATAGTAGTTGAAAACATTATGCAAAGTAAATAGAGATGTTGCAGGACTATGGGCAGTGTGTTAATCATTAACTGTTTATCAATGACAAGAGATATTTGAAATGTAGTAACCAATCCAGCAGGAGAAGAGGAAAAAGAGTTGACCTGCATAGCTTGACCTTGGTTCTGCAATGCACAGTGGACTACAACAACCTTGCACTGAACTTCTAAGCAGTACACCAGCACACCCCTGTACAGTCATTCCCTGCATCACCTGCAAAAAAGAAATGCAATTTTTTAATAAAGGATGTCTTTTCTAATTGTACTACATCATGCCTAACTACATGCAGTGTGTTCCAAGGTAAAGTGCAGGGATTGTGTTGTAGTGGTTAATGATTATATTTCATATGTCAACTCCCTGAATACAAATGTAGGCCTGTTGTAACATGATATTACTTGTAGATAAGCCACACATCACCAAAATCCCCAGCAACAAAATGACTTGCAAGAGGCGACTGTTTGAAAATGAAACTACAGTGTGTGCTTTCAGGAAAGGCAGTGTACACATCAAAGGGGCAGGCACTGGCATTGCAGACAGCCTGCACAATGATGGAGTGCCATGATGTATATTGCCAAATTGATGTACTGTTAGACAGAGCGATCCAACTGAGTTCAGAGAGGCGTAGAACCAACAAGGGTCCCTGCATAACAGAGCCTCATCCATGTTCTATCACCTAAGAAGAGAAGTGCAACAAGGTATTGACCAGTCTAGTGTAGCTTTTTTCCTGGGGGGTTGGGTTGGACTTGGCCTTCTCTGATGGGTCATCCCCAAACATTTTACATTCACTCTCTTCTTTGCTGAACCAGTTTTTTGTTGGCTTTCATGACTCTGAACACTTTACCACTGCTCACCGGTGCTAATGTACTTGTGCTCTCTCCTTTAAATATTGTACAATTGGCTTAGACCCAATTGACAATTTAATTCACTTGTAAATCCTTATAAATGTGGTATTACATGTACCCAGGGTCTGTAAATTAAATGCTACTAGTGGGCCTACAGCACGTATTGTGCTACCCACTTAAAAAGCCATTTAAAACATGTCTCAGGCCTGTCATTACAGCCTGTGGGTGCAGTTTTAAACTGCCATTTCTACATGGAAAAATGAACCTTTTGCCAGGCCCAAACCTTCCTCTTTAAAACATATGTCACCTAATGGTAGGCCCTAAACAGAACAAAGGGGCAGAGTGCAGTGTGACTAAAAGGTTGGGCATGTGCATTTACCTTTCAAATGCCCTGATAATTACAAACTATTAAATTTATTTTTCACTACTGCAAAGCCCTGGAATTTAAAACAATTAAATTCATTTTTCACTACTGCAAAGCCAGCCTCTTTAATTGGATAACATTGGGTTACCTTATGACAATCAATAAGTAATAACTTTTAATTGAGAATAGGTAGGAACATTATGGCCCTCATTACAACATGCCGCCATCAGGCCTGAAATCCGCTGGCCGTAATTTGACATTTGAGAGAGTTTCCACCCGCTGGCCCAGCGGGGATTACGGCCATAACATTGCAGCCGGCTCCTAATGGAGCCGGCAGCAATATGGCAGTGCGGCGGGTGCAGCAGCACCCGTTGCGCAATCCACTGCCCGTAATTCGTAATTGCGTGATGGGACTGGGCATGGGGACCCCTGCACTGCCCATGCCAAGTGCATGGGCAATGCAGGGGCCCCCAGGTGCCTGCCGAGTCACCCATTCCACCAGCTGTTCCATTGCGGTAGTTACTGCCATGGAATGGCTGGCGGATGGGGACTCGTAATCCCCAGGGCAGTGCTGCTTGCAGCGCTGCCCTAGCGGATTACAACCGCCAGGACTGCCATCGTGGTAGCCTGGCGGTCCCGGCGGTATGACCGTGGCAGTCTAGTACTGCCAGCTTGTACTGCCAGCCTGTTGGCGGTACTAATGCCACTTTTGGGTTGTGATAAGGCCCTAAGCTTCGTGTCTAACAAATTGTAATTTAAAGCCCTCTTAAATAGTAAAGTTAGATTTTCAGTCCCAATTCTGAAAATGCCTCTTTTAGAAAACTTGCATTTTCATGTCCTAAGCATCTGGTGCCTGTGTCACATGACTAGGTATTGTTAGCAGAGCGACTTTGTTTATTACTCCTAGACAGTTACAAAATAGAGGATTTAGGTGTGCCTGGATGGGCCATCAACTGGCAGGACTAAGAAGGGGGACTGGGCACAGCCCCACTTGCGACGGAATAGGCGATGCCCTACCTCCACACAAAAGACTTGTCACCTGCCAGCTCGAAGCCAGGGCAGGGGTGGCAGGAAACTCCAGGAAAACAACTAGAAACAGCTCCTACTTTAAAATGGGCACCAAGTATAAATATTGGACCCTCGGGCCCAACTCTTCAGTATAATCCTGGACGTCTGGGTACTACAGCTTGTTGTGCTCCTCTGATGCCAGAAGGATGGGTAAACTTCTGCTTTGCTACTCTGTTGCCCAGCAGCCTGCTACTCTGCTTGCTGAAAAGGACGACTGCATTTGCACCTTTCCTCCCAGGCTAAAGTGACTCCAAGGGTCAGCTGAATGACCTCCTGTTCTGAGCTACAGCAACATAACAAACTCCAGAAGCACTCTGCAACTGTCAAGATGCCTGGACCTGCAACGTGGCCTACCTGAGCCCTGTTGGCCTCTGCTGAAGTGTTTTCCTGACCCTCAAGAGGTGCCCCTCAGGTCCAGGAGCCTTGGTGTGGCATTGGTTGAGCTCCTCTCTAAATAAAAGAAAAAATCCTACATTTTTGGGATCTTCACAACTGGGCCCATTTTTGGGTCACGGTCTTGCCACCCACGCTGCCTGCCAATATGACACTCTGGTGAACCTGACTCTTCACGTCACAGTGACCACCAGAGATGCAGAGCAATGAGAGATGTGCACTTCACGCTACAGCATCAACAGCTCACATTGACCACCAACGTGAAACTCCAGTAACAACCATCTGTGACACCTGACAGGACCTTTGCACTACAACGATGACAGTCCACAATGCTCGGCTTGTTCTTCATGCTACATCTATGACCAACTTCGATGCTCTCCATGCTTTTTGCAACCCCTTCCATAGTGAATGAAATGCTTCATGCTGGCCTTTGAGGGTAATTGTTTCAGCTGGACTAACCTGATTCCTATATCTGGCCCATCAAGGTCAGCCTAAACCTATGACTTTCACCCTGTTTCACACAACCAGATAACTGCTTTGTGCTTTTAGGCGCTCCACATACCTGAAATCTTGCATATCACTGGTTCTACTGATTGGATTTTTGCCATTTTGGTCTCAATGTATTACATTTCACAGTATTACTCTAAATTTGGTATAGGATTTTTCTTGTGTTGTGTTTTCACTGTATTACTGTTGAAGTGCTGTATCAATGTTTTACACATTACCTTTAAGTTTAGCCTGACTACTTTTGTGCTAAGCTACCAGAAGGATAAGCACAGCTTAATTTAGGGTTTTCTGTGACTCTACCCTAACTGTTTTTGTTATCTGAGAGGGATTTCAAACCCCTCAAACAATAACCTAATTTCCAACATGTGCTTTGATGTAAGGTGGCTGAACTGCCATGTGGGTGCAAATCTTTGCATTCCCACTAGAGATTGTGGCATGATGATTAAGTGGTACAACATACCTGATTTAAGCATCAAGACTGGCTTGACTGTGAAATACCAATTGTTAAACTCATCAGCCTTAGGTTTGTCTTCCCCCATGCGTTTTGCCTTCACACCTTTTATTTTTGCTGAACTCATTTGTGCTGGTCTTGGCACTTTGCACACTTTACCACTGTTAACCAGTCCTAAGGTGCTTGTGCTCTCTCCTTTTAACATGGTAGAATTGCCTTTCTCCGATTTGGCATATTTAATTTACTTATATGTCCCTAGTAAAGTGGTACTACATGTACCCATCACCCATAGGTTAAGTGCTACTACCGGACCTACAGCACTTATTGTGCCGTCCACTTAACTAGTCATTTAAACATGTTTCGGGCCTGTCATTGCAGCTTGTTTATGCAGTTTTAAACTGCCATTTCGACCTGGTAAAATTAATTGTTTTGCAGGCCAACACCTCCCTTTTTAACATATACATACTTCACACCTAACGTAGGCCCTGAACAGACCAGGCATGGTGCAGTGTATTTAACAGGTGGGACATGTACTTTTAAGTTTTACATGTCCTGGTAGTGAAAACCACTTAAATGTGTTTTTCACTATTCCAACACCTGCTTCTCCCATAGGATAACATTGGAGTTACCTGATTACATTTAATAAGCTGTAACATTCAAAGGGGAAGAGGTAACAGTTCATGTTTGGTGTCATTAGAATTGTAATAAAAATCCTCTTTTATTTGGATTACAATTTTGAATATTGCAATTTTAGAAAGTAGACATTTTCCTGCCTTTATCCCTTTTGTGTCTGTGTTTGCCTGGGTCTCATGACTGGGTGTAGCTATCAATTGGGCTTTGTGATTTCCTCCTAGAAATCCACACACAATAGAGAGATTAGGTGTGCCTAGATGGGCCATCACTGGCAGGATGGGAGGACAAATATGAGTACAGCCCCACTTACAGTGGGATAGGCTGTGTCCTGCCTCCACACAGTGGCCTGCATAAACCCTGTAGTTAGTCTAAAACCAGGACAGGGGTGCTGGAAATTGCCTAAAGCAACCCAAAGTAGCTCAAACACTGCTTTGCGTTACTCAGCAGCAAGGGGGCATTACATGGTCATTCCTATGCAATCACCCATGCTTTATGATGTAAAACTATATCTACAAAAAAATTGAGACTGTGTTTTGTATCAACAATTAATGCCATTTGAAACAGGTGTTAAAAGGAGAAATGCTTTCATTTCTCCTTTCAATTTCCAACTTTGCATGTGTGCTGCACTTTAAAGTACACGCATGAAGTAGGAGAAGTTTTAAAAGTTGTCTAAGGGCAGTGCTTTGTACTGGAAGGGAACCCTTTGAGCACAAAACCTATGCTAGACACCGTGGCGCAAAGGTGTGTGCATGGCACTCTACAGTAAAATATGTGCTGGAGCTTGGGAGAGGGGAGGAGAGAACCATGTCTACCTAGAGATGGCCCTCTCCTGCTCTCTACTTCTAACACAATGCAGAACAGCATTTTTGGCTGCTGCTCTGCATTGCATGAACATTTAGTAAGTCTGGTCCTCGGTGTTTTGCTTGTGGGTGCACAGCCCTCCTTAAAACCCTCTTTGACCGTTCATTAACCACTCCTTACCGCTACCTATTCCCCTCCACTTCAGTAGAAACTATTTTCCATTTTCCAGCCACTCCACCTCTGCCCCTCCCACATTTGCCAGTGTTTACTTATGTTTTTGGAGACTCCTCTGTCAGGCAGAGATCTCTGCTCATAGAATGATAGGAGATTTTTGAGGTCGAAACTAAGGGGCATATTTACAAGCCTCTAGTGCCTTCCTGTGTCACATTAGCATCATGTTTATGCTAATGTGGCATTAGGAAGGCTTTTTAGCCACACCAGATTTACAAAGTGGTTCAATGCTCGCATTGCGCCACATTGCCCCTGCATTATACCACATTATGCCTGCGCCAGGCATAATGTATTCAAGGGGGCAGTCCGGCGTTCGGAGGCCCGCAAATATAGCACAGTGCAAACTACAAGATTTCACTGAGCCATTTTTGTCATCCTTTTTAATACCTGCTCAGAGCAGGCGTTAAACTGATGCACCCATATCAACCTATGGGTCTCCTTGCACTTTGCTCCAATAGTGTCAAAATATTTTACGCTAGTGGAGCAAAGCGCCACAGTAGAGTAAAAAATGATGATGTTATTGGCACAATGACTGCCATGGTGCACTGTATTATAAATACGGTGCACACATGGTGTCGCTAGGTGGGGTGGGGTGATGCAAGAAAACTGGCTCATCAATACTGATGCGCAAGTTTTTTGTAACTCTGCCCCTAAGCATTTAGGTTTGTGAATAACATTTTTGTAGACTGTTTTTCAGTACAAAACCTACTACCAACTGCCGTTTGTTACTTGCTCCCCAAATGTGATTACTCTGTGTGCTCACTCATTTGAAGAACATTCTCTGAAAGATAACTTCCTGAATAAGTATTTCGATTTATGAAACTCTCTCTGAAATTAACTTGATGTAATGTGTGCTCGATGATTTTGAAATCAATGAGCTGAACCAAAGTGATTCAGACCAGTACATGTCCACAGGTAATTCATCAACAATGTCGATAACTCAATTAATTTAAGGCGAGGGAAAAATTATGAAATGCACACAGAATTAAGTCAGTAGTTCTTAACGTTATATCTCAATTAGCATATTGAAAACAAGATTTCAAAGAATGCATTTATTCACATTTATAGTTGAAATACTGCGTGTAAATTATATTGTTGCATCTCTGAAATTAGTTATAAAGGTTTCGATATACTTGTTTCCCTAATGACCTTGAAGTTCACATGGACATATTAATCTCAAAACAGAATCATCCGTAGTGTGTAAATATCATCTACGTACAATTGTAAAGTAACCTGACAGATAGAATTGTGTAACTCGTCAAATGCATTTATGGAGTTAGCTTCCTTCCTTTTCAGTGCTATTACATTTCCTGTAACTGTATGTCACAGGTGATCTGGAAAAACCATTGCATCCTAAATCTCAGGCTGATCAAGTCCAAAAGCCTTATTCTGCAAGCAAGCTATGAAGGACCTGTTCCTAAATCCTCCTGAAGAGAGTACGAGCACAACTTTCTGCAATTAAAAGATCTTTCATTTCCTTTAGCTTTCAAGGGATTAGTTAGCGAAAGCCAATTGTGCCAAAATGTTTCTCTAGTAAAAACTGTCCACCTTCCAGTAATGATACGTCATCTGCTCTCTGAGTTCAATCCAGTATTAACTAACTACTCAGTCAACCTAAATTGAACCTAATAGACCGCTTGGATTACCTCATCACATGCACAATACACATTTCAAATTGTGGCTTCTGGATAAGGCATTGAAAATGTCTTTCTATGGAAACGCATCCAAACATGTTATAAAAAGGGATTCTATAAAAATTAAAATAAAATCTCTCTCCTCCCTTCTCACTCAGACCACCTTTCATTTGCTAAATTGTTATCCTAAGGACCTTCGTTTAGTCACCACTCCTTCACTGCTGGCACTCTACCTAGATGCTGTATTAATGTTGGCACTGACGGAGCAAGTAAACATCCTGAGTTCAAGTTCTGAATGATTAAATGTAATGTGGTGAATCCTTAGCCATGTTTACAACTGATTTCCTTATGTAACAAGTTTTCCACCAGGTTCACTAGATCCAAGAACCATAAATAGCCCAGAAAATAAAGTCTTGGCTGCTTTCCATAATAAGCGTGTCTGACGTAGAGAATGGTGGTAATGAAGCCAAAGAATCCGTTTTTTGGAGTTCTATATCATAACGGTTACCACCAGAGGAATTTTCTCAAACAAGGGACATGGTGAAAAATCCAATGTTGGATTTTCCTTTGGATTTACCTCTTTTTCCAGAAAATGTTTTTTTTTTTGTCTTACCACCCCACTCTACATCTGGCCCATATGTTTTGTCACATGGCCAACAGTGTAGGAGTCTTTATTATTTGTGGTTGTGAGTATTCCTGGGTCGTTTTACTTCAGGAATACATTGCAAGCTCTTTTACTGGCTGGCATCAAATGAATCGAAACAGATTCTTTACAAGCTTATTATAAAAATCTGGAAAATCACATGCATTACTTTGCAATCATGTAGGGATCATGCAAAATAATATAATGCAATCCTTAGATGGCTCCACAAAAAGCTACGCAACATCGATATCCAAGTAAGGTAAAAGATTCAGGATGCAAAACATCTGAAGTCATTTACAGTACAGGGATCTCGAAAAATACTACCTAAACCATCGAACTTCACAATCTCAGATATAACCCTGAAATCTTTATGTTAGTTAGGTCCTACAACCCACTCAGTTGCAGTTAAAACGGAAGTTCCCCTCTTCACAGAGAAGATTGACATTTGGACAAAATCTCTTCATGATTTCAAACTCAGTACTGACAACCCCATCCTTCGTGGACAGGACCCGTTATGAGGGCCAAAATTGTGAACTCCATATACAAATCAATAACATTGGAAAAAGTATGATTAAATCAACTGATATCAACCTTCGTATTTTCTCAAAAATCTTCACAAGCCTAAAAAGTAAAAGGTTGGCTAAGATGAAAGAATACCAATGGCCTCAGGAAGTCACAATCAGAAATGGTACTATCCCTGCCCACCTGGGGAGTCTGGGGGGTAGGTCCTTGTGGCGCAGATGATTGGACAACCTCTAGGTGCATTATCAAACAAAATACCACGTGTGATGTACTTTCAAATCCGTTTTGTGAGCTGATCAAAAGCACAAGCCAAATGATCATCAAAATATTATTTAATTCCCCGTTTACTTTCCTTTTACAGGAACATTTTCCTCATTTTATATATATCATACAATAAGAGGAAACCTGAAAAATATAAGGTGTTTTTCCTTTTGCCAGTGAAACAAACAGTATTACAAGGCTAGCATTGGAATACATAACATCAATAGAAACATTTTCCCAATTGATTATACACTCAAAAGTGATGACACTGAGAAGAACTCTCATTCAGACATAATTCCAATAACCCTAAAACCATCAAGCATCATTACAGTTGAAACCCAAATCAGGAATCCCAAAACAAACCAAACATGCCACGCTGTTGCTAACAAACCCAGACATCCATCTTCAATATCTGCTTCATGCCTGACAGGACCTGCGTTCATATCTTTAATAATCCTGACCTCAGAATTTGCTCACCACCACCAGCGACCAGCACTATTAACAAACTGTTACAGAAGCAGCCAAAAGAGACCTTACTGTCTTGCAAGATACTAACACTAAATCACAACACTCAGACATAAACACTAAGGGGCATATTTATACTCTGTCTGCACAGAATGTGCGTCAAATATTTTGACGCACATTCAGCGCAAACCTTGCACCATATTTATACCATGACACCCGATCCTGTGAACGCCAAAAGTCCGCTGTGTGTGTAATTTTCTGGATGAAGGTAAACCACCGTGCGTTAATGACATGCAAGGTAGGCGTTCCTGTCCAAAAAATGACTGAAACACCCATGCGCCATATTTATGCTACCGCGCAAAAATCCCGCACGGCCGGGAGGCGGAACATGACGCACAGCCCGATTTGCGTAAAAAAATAATGCCTGGGTCAGGGCAGGCGTTAAAATGAGCCAAACACACAAGTACATAAGAAAAATACACAGAAGCAACAGCGGAGCTCCAAAAGGAAGACATGGAGGTGCTTTTCATCCAGCATGCACGCAGACGCAAAGCACAGGACTAACAACAGCAGCTTCCACAACACCAGCAGGGACCCCAAAGGCAATGCAGAAGGCAGGAGAGGATATTCCACACCAGGACAACCCTTCTGGGACTCCGGCAACAAGACATCCTCCAGAGGTACAGACTCAACTGGCAAGCCATTCAGCAGCTGCTGCGCAACATTGAGCCACAGTGTCAGGGAGACCAGATCCTCGGGGCCTGCGCACGCTCCCAACATATCCACCACTAGACAGCTCCAAAGCTCCAATAGATATACCACAGAGCCTGAGAGAGTCCAAGTGGGGGAAAAGGGTATTAGGTAGGGAACAGCTGGGAAGGAGACCTGTAGGAAGCAAGAGGTTAAACAACACAATGTCAAGATATAATCACATTGACTTTCAATAGACTATGGTTCTAAGAGTTCTTATACTGTAATCATGGATAACCTAAGAAATGACTGTAACTAGATCTGAAGAAATCTAGATACCTGGAAAAATCAAGAATGGGTTAATCCAATGTTTCATATGAGATTTTTAGGAAATATCACATACTGTCTGGAATACAAGAACCTTCTTCAATAATGTTTCAGAATAAACATTGCATTTTTACATGAGGACAAAGGCTATCTGAACATTCCCTGGAAACAACAGGAACTGTACTAGGAACTTAATATGCACAAAGAATGTCAAACTTTGAATTAAGCGTTTCAAAGAAATCCAAAAGCTCAGGATAAATGTGTGCACTTCGACAAACACGGCACACAAAAGTTTTCAATGTCATGAAATTATCGCGCACACTGCCGATCTAAAAGCCAAGCGTTTTATGCCAGCGGTGAATCGCGCACACTGTTGCCGATTCGAAATACACGATGCAAATGTCAGGAAATGATCGCGCACACTGCCGATCTAAAAGCCAAGCGTTTTATGCCAGGGTTGAATCGCGCACACTGTTGCCGATTCGAAATACACGATGCAAATGTCAGGAAATGATTGCGCACACTGCCGATCCAAAAGCCAAGAGTTTTATGCCAGGGATTGAATCGCGCACACTGTTGCCGATTCGAAATACACTATGCAAATGTCAGGAAATGATCGCGCACACTGCCGATCCAAAAGCCAAGAATTTAATGCCAGGGTTGAATCGCGCACACTGTTGCCGAGTCGAAGAATATGCAAAGGCCATGAAATGATCGCGCACACGGTTGCCAATCTGAATGCCAAGGGTTACATGTCAGAAATGAATTGCGCATTCTGCCGATTCAGACAAGAATATGCAAATGCCATGAAATGATCGCGCACACTGTTGCCGATCTGAATGCCAAGGGTTACATGTCAGAAATGAATCGCGCACTCTGTCGATTCGGACAAGAATATGCAAATGCCATGAAATGATCGCGCACACTGTTGCAGATCTGAATGCCAAGGGTTACATGTCAGAAATGAATTGCGCACTCTGCCGATTCAGACAAGAATATGCAAATGCCATGAAATGATCGCGCACACTGTTGCCGATCTGAATGCCAAGGGTTACATGTCAGAAATGAATTGCGCACTCTGCCGATTCAGACAAGAATATGCAAATGCCATGAAATGATCGCGCACACTGTTGCTGCAGGGAAAGCTTCTAAAAGGTCCTAGAAAGGGACCACACCCTAACACACTCAGTAAGCCTGCAGCAATACCTTGCAAATGAACAGTTATTGCAAACATCATTAATAGTGTTTTTCAAGGTTAAACTCTGCAATGCAAAAGGTTAGCATATGAACACAATGCATGAAGATTGGGTTTTTGCATTTTTTTCGCCTGTAGAGCGCGCACTGTCCTGATGTTGACACACAGTTGGCACCCAGCTTGCAGACACCCCACACCATTTCACCAGAAACCAAGCTGCTAGCTGTCCTGCACATGTTGCAAGTGGCTCCCTTCAAACCACTGGTTCCCTGGTTGCCGGGATCTCACAGCCCTCATTCTCTGCCTTCCTACCCAAGGTATTGGATGCCATCATCTCCCTCACACCCCGCAACATCAGCTTCCCCAACACTAAGCAGCAGGAGACAAAACAGGGCTTCTACCAAATCAACGGTTTCCCACATGTGCTTGGTGCCATTGACTGCACACATGTACGCATTGTGCCACCTGCTGCAACCGAGCATCTGTACCGCAACAGGAAGCACACACACTCCATCAATGTGCAGGCCATTGTCGATCACACGGGATTGATCACCAACATCATGGAAAAGTATCCTGGGAGTGTACATGATTCATTCATCTTCCGACAGTGCACCGTCAATCAACACTTCCAGGATGGACGATATGGAAATGGCCTACTTGTTGGTAAGTACAGAAACCTACTTATATACACACACCACAGAAACCCTCTTGGACAAACAACACATACACCACTACATTGGCACGTGGCCAGGAAGACACTGAGGTTGTGACACCGCTAGGCATGTTTGATATCCTCACCCAATGGGATACACACCTATGGACAAATGACAGTTCCAAATATTAACAGATGCCACTCCACAGACACAAGGGAACAATTTAAAAATAACACAATGACAATGACATTGCCTTAACTGGCAGTACAATCAGGAAGATTAATCTTTCAATATCACATCAACAACACTCAATCAAACACCCTTCCAACCAATAAGTACTGTGTAAGGTGTGTGCAATGTGTTTTGATGCAGGTCAAACACCATGAGACACATAGCATGATGATGATGATGACTACAATGAAGGTGACATGGAATCAATGAGGCTGTACCAATATCTCACATCACTCCTGCTCTGACATTGCCCACTACCAATAAGCAAGTGGACTGTGCTAAGAACACATATTGATGTGACAATATTGAAAGTGCACATTCCTACACATACGGTTTGAGACAATTTCACACACACACAACAGATGTACAGGCATATGGACCTTCTGACACTGTAAACGACAACCTCACAACCAAGTTAGCCAGCTGATCTGGAACAGGTTCAGCAGTATAGGTCGCACTTGAACATGAGTCAACCCGGCAAGTGCAGAGAAATAGGTCTGCAGAGAACTTGTCACACATGGGATATTTGTGCATAGTCAATTGTCAACACGTCAGTGCTGACAACTTATGGAGATGTGTTGTACATTGTCACTGATGTTTAACAAATCCTATTGCATATGTTAAATAGGATGGGATGTCCAGGTCATATAGATACAACCGTGTTACCACCACTGTGGAATTTATTCTGTGTATGGAATATCATGTCACCCCCAGTTAAGACAAATGGACACCGCTTTCACATGACATAATGCAAGGGAGTACACAATGGACTGCAACTCTACAAAAATACTGCTGACATCCGATCAATCAGCAAAACACCAGTTCAGATGATGAAACAACCCAATGCTGATGGTACATCCTAGAAGCCTAGGATTCCACACAATAACACAAACACAGATGAGTCACAGACAACACAAGAGAACAACTGCCATGCAAAGTGGTAATCATGGTGCAAGCAACATCAACATTTTCTCACTCATTTTCTCTTTCAGCTGATCAGGGGTATGGGATCCAGTCATGGATCATGACCCCATTTGCAAACCCAAACACAGCATCAGAGCGTGCCTATAATGAGGCACATTGGAGACACACACCATAGTCGAGAGGACTTGAAGTCAAGATTCAGGTGCCTCAACATCACCGGAGACAGCCTCCTATACACACCAGAAATGGTCTGCAAGATCATTTTACCTGTGCCATCCTGCACAACATTTGTGTAAGGAGGAACATTCCCCTCTATGAACCAGACCCACAAATGCCTGAAGAGGAGGAAGAGGAGGACGTTGTCCATCAACATGAGGGGGACCATCCAAACACAGCTGCAGGATTGTGTCGAAAACAACACATAGTCCAAAACTCTACTCACCATCACCACTGTCTTACCATATGTCATTAAACACCTAGTCTAATCACTATATCATGGTCTGGGTAATCATTTTTGCAACACATTATCCCTAAGATTCATAATCAGAGTGTAGCCTCATGGAGCATTGCAGGATTACATATTTGGATACTGAAAAATGCATATCACATTTGATGGGTAGGAATGTACACCGAACTTCACACACACTGAAAATTACATATTTCCTGTCCATTTCACATTTGAAGGGCAATAGCAGAGGACCACAGCTATTTCACACATACATGTTGGCAACATGGTTCATTACAGCATATGGCACACAACTAAGACACCGTCATTCAATAATGAAACAAATGCCTCATACATGAGGCAGTGGATGTGCTATAGCATTGGTAACAAGAAGGTATGACCAGACCCTTGACAGCAGTAAGTGTGACATCAGCTATCTTTGCAAGGAGTATGTGTGACAAGAAATCCATGTAAGCAGCAAATAGATAGCACGAGTGCCCCAGGTATGACTATCATTGCTCACAAGACATCCCCTGCACATGCCTTCCCAGGTCATAAGTCTTGTCACTGGCATGTTCTCTGTGTCTCCCAACCCTTCACAAGGGGGCCCTGGAAATGGACTATTTGTACCCAGATAATCCCTCATCTACACACACCCAGACTCACATTCTGACTCCAGTGTGCTTCCCTCTTTAGTATGTGTCAGGAATAAGGCTGTGTGCGGCCCAGGACCCGCCCTGACCTCTGCTTCGCGTCTTTGCGGTGTGTCATGCGCGCCACTTGTCATCCCCATTTACTCCAAAAGTGGTCATCAGCGTCGCCTGCCCTGTGCTAAAGCTCATGTGGCTGCAGGGTCGGGACATTGGTGGACAAGTTGCACTTATCAATGCCATTCTATGAATGGACTACAACTCCCAAGTTTTTAGAGGCAGTGGCCATCTTGGGGTGTGGCAGGCCTATAAAGCCCAGCCACACCCAAGCACATTGCTCACTATTTTGAAGACTTTGGTGCAGTCGGACCTCGTGGGGAGTTCCTCTGAAGAAAGCGGATTTCCTGCATGGCAGAGTGGCAGCATGTCAGAGTATCCTATTTCCATGGTGAATTCAAAACGAGTAGGTCGTTCTCGTATCGGTAAGGTCGGGATGAGTCAAATCTTGAAGGGAATTGATTATGCCAAAAAGTAAAGCGCCCCTAAGCACAGCGAGCAAGTGCTTCAGGCCACATGAGTAAAGCGACCCTTAGCACAACGAGCAAAGTGCTTCAGGCTAAATGAGTAAAGCGCCCTTGGCATGACAATCAAAGTGCTCCAGGCTAAATGAGTAAAGCGCCCTTGGCACGATAATCAAATCGCTTCAGGCCACACGAGAAAAGCACCCTTGGCACGACAATCAAAGCGCTTTTAGGCCACACGAGTTAAACGCTCTTGGCACGAAGATCAAAGCGCTTCAGACAAAATGAGTAAAGCGCTTCATGCATGACGATCAAAGCGCTTCAAGTTCAGTTAGTAAAACTTTTCAGGCCTTAGTTGCAAATATGAAAGTGCTTGAGAAAAGCAAGCTGTAGTTTCATTGTTTTTTGGGAAGTACAATATGTGAGAAACATATTTAAATCTTTGTGCATTTCTAGGCTGAGATCAAACGTTTATGCTATGAAAGCATAATTATTACATGGTTAATATTCAGAGTATGATCATAGTCCAAAGCTCTTGCCATCTTTAGGTACAGGGATTGCAGTTCATCTTGTTCCATAATTCAACGAAGGGGCTATGCCCAGGTCACAAAGGGTCTCAATCCTATATCACGGAGACGCCTTTGTTCCACAGTCTATTGGTGAGTTTATATTGTTATGAAAGAATATATGCATATTTGTCCTAACCATTTTCTTTTCAGATCTCTCTCCCTGCAGTTCCCTACCCTAATTCCCTTCCCCCCGCCTGGCTTCATCAATACTCTGCACTTTGATAGCTTTCTGAGTCGGTGACACTAGGAGGTGGGCCTTTTGGTCAGCAGCGTGCAGATCCTGAGGAAAGGGCACTGTAACAGTATGGTATGACATAGTCATTGTTCTTCTGTCTGCATGGACTTCTGGTCGGATAATGCACTGCCTTGTAGTCTGTAGGACCTGTCATCACCTGTTCACTGCTTCCCATGTGAAAGGTACTGTTGGCCCTTTGAACTTGATTCTCACCTACAGGACTTGTGAGGGACTGAAGCTAAACACACCTGTGTGCACCTCCATGCAGACCAGCCATTTGAACATGCACTGCCCTTGCAGCTGCCTGGAACGGCATGGAAACTACCATTATATGTATATCACTGTTATGCATTGCCGTATAAATCACTTGGGTAACACAGGCCTTGGGTTATTGTGTAACGTTGCAGCACACAGGACAAATACAGTTTTCATTTTCCACAGTGTTGTTCCACCTTTGACCAGTATCAGTCTGCTCACTGTGTATTTGCCTTGTTCATTTATGTTCATGATTGACCCTGCATCCTGTTAGCCTGACTGGTTCTTGTCTTTGCGTTACCATAAAGGTTCCCTGTGGCTACATTTGTCTCGTAGTTGCTTTCCATGCCCTCACTCTCCTCCTGGGGTATTGTGTCAGGTAGGTCTACAATGAATACTCAAATACATTGTATAGCCTAATCAGTTTACTTATCGTATCGTGGGGTGCAACTTGTCTTCAAATAGCCTAATCATGGCCCATCCCTTGTCTGGGTTTCATGTATGCATGAGTGACAAATACTAACAGTGTACCATGGCGGTATGCATGGATTGGGTATGGTGCCTCTAGCACAAAAAACAACTTTAGATAATGTGCATGAAAAGTAAACACATATTTGTACCCTGACGGGCCACACACTGATTTACATTGCCCCCAAAATATTGATGTGGCTTGCGTGATGAATAGCTGTGAGATTAATCACCACAGAGGCACTGATGTTCCCAGATGCAGTGGGAATTTTAGAGGCCACCCTGTGTACAAATGTGAGGAAACCTGCAGGTTTAAAATTACTGATTCATTAACTTTGTGAGGACACCAAGGTTACCCTGTTGTCAGGCTCATAAAACTTCTGTAGTGCCATAACTGGACTATCCCCGTGTGTGTTTTCTATTCCTCTTTGGCTGTCATTCAATTCAGCTGTGAAGGATACTTTGTTAATGCAGGGAATGGCTCCACAGACTCCTGACTAGACCTGCACGTAACTGTGACAACATGGACCCCAATAATGATACAGGCTAAACATTGGCCCACACACTTGAACTGGACACCTTTGTGCAATTAACCACTGAAGATATGTGAACACGTGCTGCTTGGTCTGCTGGTCCTGCACTGCCACAGGAGAAACATAGGTCATTTACATGACTCAAACTGTAGCGTGACATTACATTTGTGGATTGGTTTTGGGACTCTGTGTCACAAACACCGTACCCACATAGCATTTTCCAATGCCTGACTGGGTAGCATACAAACAATTGCCCAGGAAGTGGTATCCAAAATTCCAGGACATGTGATGGCCTAGTCTTGGAACGTTGCCATGATCAATCGTCTTCTATCTATCCTGTGCATGGTTTGTCACTGGAGATGCTTATGCCCCAAAAATTCTGGGAAGTTCACACAGCATTTGTTGCTACGTGTATGACAAACCATTTGCTTTCTCATTTCCACACTGAATTGCATCTGATGGTTGGCCATATTGACAGCACATGCATGCAAGCACATTTAAGAAAACACGTCTTGTGATGTTCACACAGTAGGACAACTACATTTGTAAGAGCCAATTCACACACATTGACACACAGGCAATGAGTTACTGTATTGAGTTGCGTAGCCGTGCTATCCTCTATTGACGCACAACCTGCTCAAACTGGGCAATACCAATTTGTATTCCACACGTTTGGGCATCTATTGTGTCAGTCAAGAGTTCACATCTGGTACAACAACTAGAGGATCATGGTCCGCAGTAGTATGATCTGCCACATGTGCCCATTCATCCGGAATGCACAATGTAGGTGCAAACAGCGTATCTCTGTATACTCACACCTGTCATGTACTAACAAAATTGAGAAATGACCTAAACCCAGTTAAAGACAGAAATTTTGACACACATGCATAAAACAATGCTGCATATATGTCGAAAAATGACGCTCACTGCCATGATACATCCATTGGCCCTGAGCGGTAATTCCCACACTGTACCCCATGAAAATGGTTAACTATGAAAAATATTTGAAAATATGGATGCGGGTAATTTCTAAGCATGTGCGTTAAAAAAAAAATGACGCGCAGACTGTAAGCGTTATAATATTTTGACGCATACGAATAAAAACACACCGCATTTGAGGCAGGAAGTGATGTAATAGGATATCCTGTTTACAGAATTGGAACAGTGGGTGTACTTTCACTTTGCAATCTGTGATTTTTCTTGACTGTGTGGCTGTGTTTGGACTTGTCTCTCTGTGAATATTGTGAATTTGTCTCCTGTGTGCTTTTTATATTGTCTTTTGGTGTTTCCTAAGTGTCTGTGTCTAGTTTTGTCTTTGTACTGTTGGGCGTCTGTTGTGGGTAGTGTTGGTTTTGGGATAGTTGGGCTGTTGTAGTGTTCTTTACTTTTCATTTCCCTCTCCTCCTTTCCCTTCATTATCCTCTGTACCCCTTAATTCCTTCTTTTTTTTCAAACATGTTGGGTATGCCACGTCTTGGTAGAATGGGAGAGGAGGAGCTGGGGGGACTTATTTAGCTGGTGCAACGCTTCTTCCCATTAAATATTGAAGCAGGTGGCCAGGTGATACAGGGGTATCATATAGAGGCAAGGAGGCTCCGGTGGGAAAAGGTCCTGTACAATATTAAAAGAATATACAACACACCCTGCAACGACCACAAGCTAAAACACCGTTGGGCTGACCTGGTTGCCAGGGAGCAAGACCTGCTGGACCACCTGGGGATTGTGATTGGTGGCCCTGTTGGTGAGTACAATTCAGAGTAATGTGCACATTTAAATGCTCTGTAGTGACAGTAGCCGATTTGTTAATATGCTGCAGGCTATGTTTTTGGACATGTGGAATGCAAGTTAAACATACAGTTGCCGTGAGTTATACAATTATTCCTACACATTACCGTCATTTGTTGACACAACAGCTGCACTAACTTACAAAACACAACTGGAGCCTATAAATTAGTGCTACCTTCATGTCAATCGATGATGCAAATATGGCTCTAACATATGTTTTATGCATGGTCTGTGAGTGTACCTTGAAAGACATGTTTTTAATGCAGATATTTTCAAGAATTAATGTGTCCCCCAATTATTTTGGATACATGTCTGAACTGGATTCTGACACATACGTAACAAGTTATTTCTGACCTCAGGTAACATCTTAGGCTGATAGTTTGACTTGGTTGTGCCGCAATTAAATTAGGCATAGATGCCAAAAGTAATGCACACAGGTTCATATCAAAATGTTTTGTGCTACTTACCATAACTGTGGCACATAAAATGAAGCAAATGATACAAATTGTGGGGTAACAACTATCCAAGGCCCTCTGTTCATTGTACCTGTGTGTTTTACATTAGTCTTAGTCACAACAGCTGGACCCGAGCTAATGAATTTGCCATCTGTGTTACTCTATTGCCATGTACTTCTCATAAGTTATGGAATCATCATGTGATACCTGACTTTGGGGAATGCATGATCACAATGGATTAAGTGTATGATGTTGTGCAAGGGACCCCGACCAATTCCATCATACATATAAAGTTGACTAAATCTTTGCTAGTTTAGTTTGGCACACCCATGCTGATCAAGTGCAGCATATGTTTAATAACTAACATCCCAGTATGGAGGCTATCACTGTCATGGGTGCTAAGATCAGAAGACCAGCATTCCTATGACTGCTGTCATTCCGAAGGTACATACAAATTGAAACCTACATCATCATGATTGACACAGTGGTACATTTGCTAAACCATGTATTAATAATATCACAGTGTCAGTTTGCTGTATATCCGCTGATCAACCAAATTAGCAAATGTAAGATGATGAATGGGGCTCATCTGTGATTTCCGAAACCCGTATTGGGTAAACAGGGCAATGAGTGACACATTTCAGGTGCAATGACTACACCTGTGCCCATGCAGTCTGTCTTGGATGACTACAATATACACTGTCAACATATATCTCCTTGTTGTATCCAAATATTAAAACTGGTCAATCCATGGCTAGCCTCAAACTGCCACCAAATAATGCACAGGATCCCTGCCATTATAGTGTCATAGGGGGCATATGTGGCTCAGGGTGCCCTGTTAATGTAGCATATGTAACCTAGACACAACACAGGCCCTGCATGTAAGGGACCATAGAAAGCATGATAAATCATGACCTTGAATCAACCCACAGGTGTGTCACACAGTAAATAATTGTCCTTTGATGCCCAAGCCACAATACCTGAGTGACTGGTATTGCAGTGCCCCAGGAAAGTGGCTTTGCATGTCTCTTATTAATACAAATGTTGAGAGGAGTACACTCCATAAATTAGTCTGCAAACAAATGATGGTGCATGTTTGCCACCACATGATAGTTAGGGCCACTGCATGTGTGCAGATATGTGTTTATCACTCACTGGAGTGACCGGATCTGTACATGTTTGCAGTGGTATGTCTGTTGCAGTATCATCATGCCTGAGAGGCTGGACTTTCAGATTTAATGTTACACACAGTAATTGTATTTGGAAGTGTTGTGCAGTGCACAGACAATGAACACATTTCTCGCTTACATGCTTTACAGGTGGACTGCCCCCTACACAATTGGAGAGGTGGCTCGATTTGGGGACCCAGACACCTCCAGTAAGTGTTGATATTTCTGTTCTGTGTTGTGTTTGCAGCTGTTGTGTGATTGACACCTGTGTGTTGGACACATAGCAAGGTATGATGTGGTGATCAATGATCGGATATGTTACTTGAGTGGAGTATCATTTTTTTCCCATCTTTGAGTTGGACAATCATTAGCGTATAGTCATACTTTGGGATTGTAGTGCAGCCCTGTAGGCATGGCCATGTGAATAGGGTGACATTTGTTGATAAACCATTTATTAAGAAAATTTAACGGAGGACCATATTAATGATTTAGTCAGCAAGTCAGACCCTGAATCTCACAGAATAGGGATGCCAAAGTCTTACCCACAGACTTGAGCCTCCCTGTTCACTAATGAACATGTTTGACTGTATGTTTGACTTCCTGGCAGCATGTAGCTCAACATGTTGTGCTACATGTATGTGGCACTTGATTACAATGTCATAGGTGTGCATACAGCTCATGGCCAGATGTGTGCTTGCATCTATCTGCTTGTTGTAAAACATGTATTAGTGGTATTAAATGATGTTGACAATTGTCTGCATTTCCAAACATAAATGTGAATGGGATTGTCAAAGGTTTGGGTGTATCCTAGTTGGACATCCTCCTTACCTGTGGTGGACTGCACAAACCCATTTACAGCTGTCCAAAGCTTCCAGGGTGTCCTAGATGTTGGAAAGTATTTGTTGCTTGTCCATCCCACCTCAGGCACAGGTTTAGGGTTCTGAAATGTGTACTTAGGACTGATGATCCAAGTTTAGTACACAGACATGTTAATATGTAAATCACTTGTCCAAAACTAGGAGACCCACTCATGATTAGCAACTGCATTCTATCCTGGCAATTCTATTTACAAATCACAGATCTTGTGGCCCTTGATTGTCATCCAGAAGATAGTCATTAGTTGGCCTGTTACATGTGGAGGACTTGCAGCATTTTTTACGTGACACATGGCTGAACTATGATGCATATGTCATTTAAGTTGTTACACATCTTTTAGAGCATTGCTGTGCAGTTAGGTAGGACATGTGTTGGATGCGTTGGCATGCACTTCCTCAGGGACAATCTGTGATCTGTATGATGATATGGCCTGTTTCTGGTATATTAGATGTATTGTCTGATTTACTTCAGTAGCTATATCACACAATGAAGTACCTAATGTTTGGTTTTATCTTTTTTTTAAACAGCAGCCAATATGAATGCCATCCAGATTTGTGAGTTTCAGCACGGGGCGATGCGTTGCCACCACATTCTGGATGTGGATTCTGGGTTCCGCCACATGGCACGGCGTTATCGCCATGAAAGAGCCTCCGGAGTGTGGAGGGTATTTGCCCAAGGGGGCCCTTCGGCGTCCACCACAGCCACCACCACCAGCACCACCACTACCACCCAGGTGGCACCACCCATAGCAGGCACCACTGCAGGACCATCAACCTCCACTGCTCCCGGACCTATCACAGCACCATCTGCACCTCCTCCCACACGCATGGCACCAACAACCGGAAATACATCTTCAACTGGCACCCAGACCACCCCTGCTGCAGTCATTGACCCTGCAGATTTCCAACGGTTGCAACGTGATATTGAACGAATGTTGAGGAAAATGAACAGGCTGCAGCAGGAGTTGGCACATAAAGAAGACCCTGCGGAGGGCAAACTTGTGAACAATGTACCCTCAGCCATGATTCCCTCCCTCCTCTTTCCTGGTTCCTTAAATTAGTGGGTTTAGGGGGCTTATTGTTAGGTTAGAATAGGCTGGTAGTTTAGTTAGTAGTAGTGGGTTGGGGGGTGGGGGTATGATGTTTTAATATCTGTTTTTTATTATGTGTGTGGGTGGGGGATGATGTTGGGGTTTTGGTGTTTAAAAAAATAGAAAATAAATATAAAATATAAAAATACAAAAAAACATATATTTTTTTAGTATAAGATAGTATGGGTTTAGGTTAGTATATGCTGTCCTCCATGTGTCCCGTCTTATAAGGTGGTTGGGGGGTTGATGTTTAGATTGTTTAGTTAAATGTGATAAGTAAGCTTAGCTTAGGTTAGTTAGGGCCTGTTGTGGGTAATGTGTAATTAGGATGGGTTAGGTTAGGTAAGGTTTTTTCCCCAGGATTTATCTTCCTTTTTTACTGTTAAATAAATATTTAGGTAATCCTTTACACAGTATGTGTCACATGCTTGGGGATCAGGGCCTTGCCATGGCTGAACAGTGTCTCTTTAGTATTTGCATTTGTGTCCCATCCTGCAACCAAATCCCAATTGAGCTGTTACATTGGCAGCTACACCAAAGCTACTTTGCTAAGATTCTGCAATCCATTGCACCCACCAGTCAAGGTTACTATGGATCCCAAAGTGTTGTTAATTATTGATGTATGTTTTCAATCTCACCTACTTTGGGACCAGATTTGGTATTGAGGACACTGTGTTACGTCTGCCTGCAGCCTGATGTTCAAGTGAAGCCTTATAAGGTGAGTGGTAATATGATCTCATGTAGTATGGTATACATAACTCACACCTATCATTTGTTACATTGTTCTGCCATGTTACATATTTGTGGGTACACTCATACACATCCATTCCTGCTGTATGGTGTGTGTTAGGAAAACTTTGGGTCAAATGTCACATACGTAAAGATTGGCTTGAAGAAAAATTGGAAGGCAATAATTTTTGCCTTAGACATCCCTTGAGGAAGACTTATTCTGTCCAACACATCATTATACTGTATAGTTTCTATTTCCCTCAGAATTAACCCTCAGGAAGGGCAGATGATGGTACAATCCAGACCACAGTGCATAGTTATCAGCCCGCATTCTTTCAGGGCAGTTGTATTGACATTCTATAATCACTGACATGAGGTAAACATCACTGATCTCCATCACGGTTGATGTGTCACATTACACAGAGACAAATTTGTTGTGTAAGTGCTATTTATTTTAAAGTGCTGTACTGCCATATTTACATTGCCCATGATTGTGAGTCCATTAGTGTGACACCTTCCATTGTGATCCTACACAAGTGCAAAAGGACATGTCATTGGACATGCTGGGGTGAAGTGTCAGACAGTGCAGAGGGACAGAAGTTTCCAATGAGTTAGTGAGAGACAATCACAGGGCAGAGTGACAAGACAAACAGTGGGTTGGAGAACAGTGCTTGTGAGCAACTGTTGCAAGACTGGCATGTTACAAAGCACAGGACCTTGGTTATAAATGGCCAGGTGGCAGGGACTAGTGCTACCGGGTACTCTTACGGGTGAAGGTGATCTGTTCCACGTCTTCATCTTCTGATGTGGGTATTGTTTCCTCTGCCCTTGGTGGTGGTGGTTGTGAAGGGGCAACACACACCTCATTGTTTAAAGACATGGAGTCAGACATCCCGGTAGCTGCCAACTGTGGGGCTATTAAGGGCAGTACTGCAGTAAGAAACAGCTGCTGGTTCTTAAGAATAGCAGCCACATTACTGTGGTAGGCAGCCAGGTCAGCCCTTAGGGGACCAATATTGCATTCGTGCACGCATTGAAAGGTTTGTTATTGGAGGTGTTGTGTCAACTCTCTTACAGCTGTGCTGATTTCCTTCACACTTTTTTCAAGTACATGCAAGATTGATGTTCGCCCTTGCATGGCTGCTGCCTGTTCTGCAGTTGACATCATGCACGAACACACCCCGTCTAGGCTGACTGCGATATTTTCCATCCCCACCCGCACCTCATTGGCCAGCTCCCGCTGTACTCCAACTACAGTTCTCTCAAAGCTGGTGTCAATGTCATCAGAGTCCTCAGCTGGGTTGGAGCTGGCAGATCATACAATTGGGGTGGCGGGTGGTTGGTTCTGGCCAAATTGTGAATTGCCACCCTCTTGTCCTACTCAACCCTCCGTCTACTTCCATTCTCGAGGCCTTGCACTGGCTGTGGTTGTTATGATGGCACTTGCACCACACTTCACAATCTGGAACTGAGCCAGTCTTGGATATTTCACATCCAGCTATATGTTGCTGAGACCTATCATATACTATGTATAGCATTGGCATGGCACACTACAGATGTCAGCATTGGTAGTGTGTAATGTTAATGTTGGGGAATGTGTGCTACATTGGATTGCACTGATGGCCCTAGCAGTGTTCCATTTCCTCTTCAGACTGTGAGGGTGTATTTCACTAGCCGGTGACATATGTCCTCCCCCTCAATGCTGTTGTCTGAGCAGTATAACATGTGGGATGTTGCATGGTGTCATTGGAGCTATTGTGACCCAGGCACAGGGTGGACCCTGACATTTGCAGCATGGGTATGCCATTAGTGTTGTGTACCTCATAATGTTTATGACAATGGCTGATGTTTGTAGCAACTATGGACAATCACATTTGACAGGATTAGAACATTTTTATTGATTACAGGGGATTGATAAAGTTGTCATCCTGAACCCTCTAATTTGGGTGTGTTTGATCCATGGGGACGTTAGTGCCATTAGCTACTTGACCTGCACACACAGCAGAGATGGTAGTGGCAACTGTTGTCAATATTAAATTCCACTTGCAGATATGGCCTGAGACTGTTAATTGAGCCCTAGTTCATGTAGGGAGAATACCAGCTGACGTGTGACAGCAGGCCAGTTTTATGTTGTAACCTAACATCCTGGACTGCCTTTACCTTTCCAACATCCTTGGCATGGCAGCATACCCCCATGCAAAGGTTGTTGGTGTAGTGTAGTACTGTGCCCCAGGTTTCTGTTGAATGGGCCATGCCCCCGTGCCATACCCCTTTACCGATTCCACTCCCTGAATTTCATGACTTACATACATTGTGTAGTAGGTATGTCCCCCACCCCTGCTTGCAGTTCACATTTGTGCATTTTAATTCCCCATGCGACTCACCCTGCATCTGTGTTGTCTCCTGATAGTCTGCGCTGTCCTGTCCTTGAAACCCTGTGACGATCTCCTCAGGGATGACGGCTGCCACCATCTCCTCCATGTGGTCCAGGGGCTCCTGCGGTGCTGGACTCCCACCTCCAGTCTGCAGTGCTGCCTTCCTGTTCCTGTGAAAGTGTTTACAGCTCCTGACTATGCAAACCCAATCTTGCAGCTTCAGCTCTCAGTTCTCAGCCCCCTGAAGGTGGAAAGGTTATTCTACCCCGAGATTTGTCTACATTTATCTGAAATACACTTTTTTGATTGTTTTGAAAACAATGGGTCTTTTTATGAATATTATTAAACAATCAACATACTTCTTCAACCACTTTGCTGCATGAAACATTATTGATTATTTTAATTACAAACATTGAACAAAACAAAACACTGTTGATTGCTTGAATTACGTGTAGAAACAATTGCTGAATTATCAAACTGCACTGAAATAAACATTCAACACTAAAAGTGCCAAATAAACTAAAGGCTATATGCTTTTGCAATTGAAAAATGCACACTCCAATAAATGAATATATAAAATGAAACAGGAGACACACGAGCAAACAAAATTGTATTGATTATATCTCATCCCTCCCTCGCCCAAAAAAGGATCATAAAACCAATTATAAAGAACTAAAAGGCAAACCCTTCTCTCAACGTAACCCAAGTAAAAGCCCTGTGCAAGGACAGGGACCTGAAATAAGGCCACAGTACCAAGAAGGATGACTATGAAAAGGCCCCAGAGGCCAGGGAGGAAGCTTGCTTGGCCCAGATAACCTTCAACAGAGAAAACTTCATGGGAGAAGATAGATGATATTCCAGAGAGTAGTGAGGGGGAGGACTTCTTCTCCCAGAACACTCTGCTGGGATTACTTTCAAGGCTGGAAGTGAGGGGAGCTCAGGCTGTACCAGAGGTTCAGAAATGGCCCTCTGACAAAGGGAGATGAAGGCCCAGTTGTCTCTCATAGCCCTGAATGAGAAGCTATAAGTTTTAAGAATCTGGCCTTGTGGAAGACAGAAGAAGGACTGCACCTGCGGAACCCTGGACTTCAAAAAGTAGACCCCACTTACTATAATCTGAGGAGAAACATCTCAAGGGCTGAATCTGCTCCCACCTGTACCCAGGAAGAAGAGTGGTCTCCAGGGGCAAGTTGACTAGCCTTCTTTTAAGCTCCAGGAATAAAAAAGCCGCCAAAGGCCTAGTACACCGTTAGTCCAGCTGGCCAGTTGTTGTGCCCAAAAGGTCCTGGGGCCTTGGTTGTTGAAGATTTGGCTCGCTTCCCATGAAGAACTGCAAACCTGTGCAAATAGAAACATTTTATAAAAAGAACCACAGGCTACCACCAGATAGCCACTCACCCACAGCCGCCAAAATCTGTATTTTATTCAATCCACTAGTTTGTCCTGCTAAAAGAATTATTTTGAATTCTAGAAACATTTCTACTTCTGAAAGTAGAAATCATTGTCAGGACGAACGATCCTCAGAAACAGTACCACCCAGAGGCCCACCTTCAAGCAGCTGTGCCTCTGTGTATGAGGGGCCAGAGGAGCAAAGTCACTAAATGTGGGGAAGAGAATATATATGATAGGTACACCGGGGAGGGATATCTGCAAAGAGAAAATGATAACTCAAATAATCACTGGGTAGCATATAATTTTCTTATATAGAGATTTAGCAATGGTTAATACTCTCTGTATTCATGTGTCTTAAATAAGCAGTGCACTGCATGTGCAATTCATCAACAAATGGATATTTCAGTATTTAACCTGGCATTCTTATATAACTTTCTTCAACTATCTTCATTAATGCCACATATATCAAATGAAAGGTTCCCCATTAATTTCTGGACCAAGATTGTCCATTATGTTTCACAACTCAAACAACATCACATAAGGCAGCAATAAGAATTATTATCAATCTCTCCTTCCCATGAAACAAAAATGAATGGAATGTGTGTCCATAAGGAATGTTTTACACATACAAGTATAGTAAGACATAGTGAATCAGAATCATATCTCGCTTGTAAAGCAAGTTTCATGAAACTTCAATACGGTAAATAAGGCCACAGTGTTAATGTTGCCAGGGAACTCGTCACAGAGTTCAGACATACAGTAAGAAATATGTTGGAATCCACAAACCCACATACATGAGCACCCGTTATCGCCTCGGATACCCATTATGGGTCGGAGCAGTCTCAAGAGGGCAATATATGCAAGCGGTACTGAACAGCCAAAACCCAACAGAATATACAAAACAGATAGAGCAGTTACAGAACTGGCAACACTCACAAGGGTCCGCTGTCCGCTCCGACCATGGACTGGAACCACAGTCCCCGAACAACAGCCCTACTTAGATTTGTATCCCACAAGGATTAACATGTGTAATGCCAACACTATAGGATATGAGCCACGATCCGTCGGGACGAAGGATTCAGAATAGCAGATGCTGCCCTGCACATCCTGACTCTTTAAATATCAGATCAATCAGTGCACATTCTTGTATTCTGCCAAATTTGGAGTTTCGCAAACATGGCGACCATATTGGAGTAGAATGTGTTGCAGCAAAACTACCATGATTTTCCTTGTGGCTCATGGTACTTCCCACATAATCACTTCTTCTTGTTATTTAGATCCGGAATGAAATGGGGATACGAACAACCCACCATGACAATTCATCACTGCATGAAGGCACTAAAAGTATCCAGCCAACAAGGGACCTTCCCTCTACGCAAAATTGTAATATCTCCCACTATGAGTTTTCCTGCCATACATTACAGCTTTACTTGGACTGCATATGGAACACATCTTGGCTAAACCCTGCTGCCTTGCCCTGCTAGGGATTTTTGACTTCCATCCCAGAGATGAAGTGAGAAGGTAAAACATTCCACCGTACTGGACCTTGTCTCTATCCACCCCTTGCCACATCACGGTAGGCCTTAAATGTTTACTTTAACCCATCTAGCATGACCTGATATCCACAGATAGCTCTGCACTTTTTTTAGAGCTAGAAACATCTGAAACTTTGAGCAATCTTTTCTCTGTTCCCTATATTTAGATTTTGTGACTTAGGTGTCTATTTGTTTTAATAAACTATTCTCTATTTTTTAAAATGTAACTTGTAGTGAGAGTTTAGTGTGTTGTGTGTTCTACTTTTTAACTGTTGTGGTACTGTTACACATTTTCCTAAGTAAAGACTGCCCGCACTGTGCTAGAGCTACTAGTGGTTGAGCCCAGGTTTAAATTAGTGAAACCTAACTGAGCCTAGTACAAAATAGTGCCATTATTACCTGAGGAGGGTTACCACCCACTAATAATCCACTTGTTGTAAGTCAGTAGCGATTAGATTAAGCATTAGCAGAAGACATCTTGTATTTAGCAACTATTGTGAACATTTCGCGGAATCCATTTTGTATTCATGGAAGCCATTTGCTCTGTCCTACCTTTCTGTTAACTACTCTTGAAAATCTGTCCAGTGACAAGTTATATTTAGCATCTCCCACTTTCGCACATGCCCAGTAAGATCTGCAGCTGTTACTAATCAGTAACTGACAGTAATGTGTCAACTAGTCCTTGAAAACTGTTAGCCCCTCCTACCTGTGCATTTCCATATGACCTTATATGTATGTAAGTCTTGCTTCTATAATTGTACCACCTTCTTTTAGCCCCTGCGTGGGTATAAAAGGACCATGCTCTCTTAGTTCAGTGTGCTACTTCAAACATTACCGAAGGGTGCTGTTTGAACTGTAGTACCACCTCATGAAGTTTAATAAACTTTGTCTTTTATTTCAGTTTCTGTGCCAACTTCTTCCTATATGATCTGAGGACTTTGTGCAGAGAAGGGCAAACCCCTTGAACTAGTAGGCCTTGCTGAGGCTTACTTCGACACACTTTCCAATAAGTATATTTTGTATTATTCTGCGTGGTGTGCTACTATGTATGGAGCACTGCACTGTTGTCTTGTGCAGAACTTATATCTTCTTGTGTATTGACAATAGTTAATATGCTATATGATGGTGAAGTAGCATTTCAATACTCATGAAGATTTAATCAAACTTTACCAAATGATTTAACCAGTATGAACGTTGCATTTTGGAGAAAAGGAGCTACAGTAAAGTGTGTGCCTTCAAAACAAGGACAGTTATGCTTGCCACTCAATGCCACTCAATGTTTCATAATATACTGTAAATAGGTGAACTGAGGTCAGTGTAAACAATGATGTATGGTGATATTCATAAAGCAACACTGTAAAGTAGTAACTTCTCCAAAAGTTACTGAAGCCTAGGATTGCTGGATAGGTTGCTGCTCATAAAAACTATTGTAAGATGGCTGTAAGACAATACATGTAGCATTGTAGAAAAGAAAGGTGGGAGCCATTTTTAGTCAAAGGCAAATAATTTCACAGCTAAATAAAAGGTATGATTGTCCTTTAACAATTTGTTTCAAAAGTTTTCTACTGCATTGTGCATATCTCGCCACTATGGCAATTCGCTCTTTACAAAAGTAATGTAAGTACATATCTACAATCATTAGTGGGGGAAATAAAGAAATGTAGAAAAAAGATGAGAAAGAAAAATTGGGAAACATTAACAAACTAGGACTCTGCTGAAGTTCATTATCTTTAAAGGTTTTGTTCTACAGATCAAGGACTGGTGAAAAAAGGGAACAGGAAACAGCTGAATCCACTGTCTGTGATGAAAGCATGGAAATGGTTGGATTCATGTCTTAGAATTGGTATTTGGAGTTTCCAACAAAAAAAGCAGGAGCAGTACATGGTATATTGCTATAATTATAATTTAAGATAGGAGAGAGACTATATCAAAGCAGACAACAGTGTAGATCAAGCAAACCCTAATAGTAACTAACAGAGGAGGATGCTGATAGCCTGATGGAACATAAAACCTTAACAGAATGCTTGTAATTACAGTAATATCACCACCCAGGATACAATATCCTTTACCTGGATGAGGTTGTTGAAAGAGCATTGCTTTGCAATAGTTAATGTAGAAACTTCCTTAAAATGGAGACCTTAATCTTTTAAAATACCTTCATAATATAAAAGTTGGGTTGGATAATGCATTCTAGGAAGGTTTGTTAATGGCCCCAACTACCAAGTCTCTGCACATGTAAGTATACATTTTAGTAGTAAATGTGGGACAGGTTGGAGGAAGAGGGTGGGAAATAGGGCAGATTTACTACTAACAGGGATGGGATTAAGGAGGAATAAAAAGGGTTTAAGGAGGGTCAGAGAGGATCTAGAG
Organism: Pleurodeles waltl; assembly: GCF_031143425.1. Classification (NCBI taxonomy): domain Eukaryota; kingdom Metazoa; phylum Chordata; class Amphibia; order Caudata; family Salamandridae; genus Pleurodeles; species Pleurodeles waltl. The sequence continues at coordinate 969,862,174 of NC_090449.1, read as the reverse complement.
AGGGATGTCGGTCATCCACACAAGAGTGATCTAATTTCATTACTCCGGGGGTGAATACATGTAACTTACACTTTTGTATTAAGTGTCAATATTCACACTTTGTGAATACCAAAGGTAATAAACTTAGAATTGCAAACTTAGTTAAAAGTGTAACTTACGTTTGTGAACCAGGCCCACAATGTTTAAATGGCTAATAAAAGGTACCACTTCAGATCTGGTCAGATAATTCCACCTCACAAATATCACATATTGACCTCACCTCCAAGACAAGTAAAACAGAAACCCAGCCATATCTGACATCGCATAAAGGCATGTGTAAGAAATTGGGGTATTAGTTGAGGGAGGCTGAGTACCCCACAGAGCAGACCTCTCAATGCAACCCACCTACACACACATGTGTATATCATTATGCTTTTAATGCCACCACCACATTATATTATAAGATGGGTTTTAAAGGCTTATACTTCACATCTGACCCTGACTCATGCATGTTCTTCTTTCACCTTAATGACCCTGGGTTGTTGTCTAATCTACCACCTGCAACATCTATTTCTGCTCCAGGCAGTGCACCACAAACTGGATGGGCCCTTTTGGCTTCCAGGGTAGCTGTATGTATATTGACACAAGTCATTTTGTCCACCCTGGTCAATATGTAATGCAATTTTTTTATTATATCATACTTCATCTTATAACATTTTCCGTACACTTGGCATTTTAAGAGAAACATCAAAATATTATCATCATGTATGGCGCAGCATAGCTTACTCCTCTAAGTATGACTCTTTTTTCTGTCAGCCTCTATCATAGAATAGACCCTAGTGTCCACTGTGAGAACAATAGTGCTGATAACACCAGAGGGCATTCTGTCAGCAGCAACTAGTGCATCCATCATCCAACAGCCAAGTAAGTCAGGGAACCCCTGAGTGTTACTTCTAGATCTTATTACGGTTCCTTTCAACAACTTATTTTTTGATATATTTTTTATTTTTTATAAGACGCCGAATTCTATTGTTTCCATTTGTGTTTATTTTTTTCCTTTCATGTATTTAACTCTAATTTGTCAGGATTTATGGTGATGAGCACTTTCATAGTTTGACAATTATCATTCAGCGTAATTCTTCTCTCGACAGCTGCCCTATCTGTAAATACATTGTCAACACCAACTATGAGGACAGTAGTTCAGCGGATCACATCACAGAGTTTATCCAGAAATGAAACAACCATAGATTGAGCTCGTGAGTTGACATTGTAGCGATATAATAATGCCATGCATGACCATTCCTTAACCTCATATATTCATTTCTGTTCAGATGTTAATAAGTGTATTTCATGTACATCAGATGTTTAATTCTTATTCTTGAAGGTACTAAGAACATTGCTTGGAAAGAATCAAACCCTCCTCCAAGCATCAATTGTAGCAGCCAACACTACAAATGAAAATGAGGAGGAGGAGAAGGAGCTGGTGAAGGATGAAGAGGAACAGAATAAGAGAGAGAACATTGTTGCACGACACAGGACATTTGCAAGAAGGCATCTTTATGGCTCGACAGCAGTCTTCCTTCTAGATCACTTCTGATGAGTGGCAGTCTCCAGTCATTAGCTAAACAGTCATGAATGTCTGTACCACCTACGTAAGACTCATCTCCATACAGCCCTCTACCAACAGGTACCTCTGTAGAATCTCCAACACTCTATTCCATGGAGGTGTAGCTTTGGTCTTTTCTCATTGATCAGAGGGAGAGAACACACCTCACAAGGAATAGGTTTCCCCATCCATCATTCCCTCCCACAACCACCCATATGGTGCCCAACACTATGATGGTAAACCTGTAGTCCATATCAGATGGCCACATATGGGGAGTTGGCATGACCATGTGTTGTTCCAAGTAAGGCAGTATACAACTTAACAAAGCAGTCTGTGGCATTGCAGACAGCTTGTACACTGATGGAGTACCAGCAGTGACTGTTGAAAAAAAGTGTGCTTTGTGAAGTGTCATGTGGGTGGGGTCAATAGCACTTATGACATAAGGGAAGTATATGAAGACATAAAGTTCATGGCCACCCTTTTTCTTACCTCCAGGGACTGTGATTAAATGATAAACTGCCACTGCTGATGCATCTCAGTACATGATGAAAACTTTTAGACTGGCTTGCCTATGAGATGCCAACACTGTCAGGAGTAACCCTTTGAAAAGATCCCATGGCCAAGAAGTGAAGTGCATGCAGAATTATGACATAGGCAGTGTTATATCTGTTATCCTTAAAGTGGTTTTCCTTTATGTAATATGTGAGGTCATAAGCAGTGCATTCTGGGGGTATAGTTATCTCAGGTAACTCTAATTGCTTCATTTCAATGGTTTTGTGCATGTGAATCTCAGCATAACTGTAACAGTCCTGTAACCTTTGTTTTTTTTCAGTGGATTTCTATGGACCTTTAATGTTATTTCCTAATTATAATGGCCCTGTAACCTTTGTTTTTTTCAGTGAATTTCTATGGACTTTTAATGTTATTTCCTATCTATAATGTACTGTACTCTTTGTTTTTTTAGTGAATTGTTTACATTTTATTTACTAACTGTAAACTGTAAAATTTCAGAATGGGTTACATTTGGTGACTGGGTGTGAGAGTGTCTGCATGAGTCGGTGACTGGGTGTGTGAGTGGTTATGAGTCTGTGTGAGTGGGTTTGTGAATAGCTATGTAGGTATATGAGTGAGTTTGTAAGTGGCTGTTTGGGATAGTGAACAGGTGTGTGAGTGGTTGTATGGGTCTGTGAGGGTGTGTGTGAGTGGGTTTGTGAGTGGCGGTATAGGCCTGTGAGTGGGTCTGTGAGTGGTGTATTAGTCTGTACGGTGGGTGGAGAAAGAGGGCAGAGTCTCTGATGAGCTTTCAGCAATCCCACGGTGTGGAGCTTACTGGTAGTAACGTGAGGGCTTCTTGGCCTGTGGGGCTTACTGGTAGTAACAGGAGGGCTTCTTGGCTCCCAATGACCTGCAGAATCCATGGGGGATTCATCCACCAACCAGTAGTGTGCCAGGATGTGCATTTGCAGAGTACTTGAGAAAAGGGGCCTGGCCTCTGACGAGCTCTTAGCAATACCACTGTATTTGACTTATAGTTGGTAGCAGGAGGGGGTCTTAGCCCCCAACAACCCTCAGCCGCCATGGAGGCTTCATACCCGAATAAGTAGTGCCCCAGGAGGTGTGTTTGCAGACTAGTTGAGAAAGGGGGGCCTCCTAGGAGCTCTCAGCAATCAAGTGGTGTGGGACCTACTCTTTATTCGGTCTAAGCTTAGACCATTAAAGTGCAATAAAAACATCAATACATAAGGAATATAGCTCGTGACAAATAGTAAAAGGAGATACAGTCATAGGTTTCCTTATAATCTAGAGGAAATAATTAAAAAAAGAAACAAAAAATGTCTTCCTACCGTGTTGCTTCTGTGCCAGCTTGGATATCATTCATCATCACATTTTTGGCCAGCTCGGATTAAAAACTGTTAAATTTCCACTCTTATCTATATAAAGTGCAAAATGCTTGTAAACAGTAATACATATATAAGTACATAATAACAACCAAGTCCTATCATATTAAAACAGTATTAATACTAATAAACTAAAATACAGTGTGTAATTATCCTAAAGATAAAAAAAATAAAAAAAATACACATTTTCTGGCCAAGTCTGTTCATAAAAGGGAGTAATTCAAATACTAACAATAAAAAGTGCAATGTGCTATAGTACTGTAAATGAAATGATGCTATATTTCTCCAATGTCCCTAATACATGACTCAGCATTTAAAAACTACCATATTATATAAAAATAAATAAAAAAAAGGTCTATTTTAGAGCGCTGTCCATGTAATTCTTTGCCCAGGCCAGTCTCAAAAGCCTAACGCTGTGGTAATCCTATGGCGAATAGCCCAAGCTGCTGACAAATATTTAGTGACCGCGCTTACAACCAGCTTAGATTAATCATATTTACATATTCTATAGGCGTTGGCTCGGTCATATAATAGCAGAACTTTAGAAAGTGGTATGATCCATTTATCCCTTGGACTCCTATGTAGGGGACAGAAAAACAACACATGCTCGATTGATTCCTCACATGAGTTACAGTTTATACACTTGTTGGCCGTGGAACTATTCTTCGACCATCGGGCAGTAAAACAGTTGACTGGAAAAAAGTGCCATATCTAAACTGGAGGAATAAAGCACGGGCACGTGCAGGTATTGGGAGGTCAAGAAATTGCTCAGGCCTTGGTTCTTGTTTAATGAGCAAAAACTCTGATGCCAAACGACCCTCCCCATCACTGTGGACGATCTCATCATTGCCCGTCTCCCAATAACTCCATTTTACCAGTGTGGTAGCATTGGCTGGAATCGACTCCGGTCGTAATGGGGGAAACCCAATTCGTCCCAAGCCAATTTCATCTCCCTCAACCAACAGACCTTTTTCCACCTGTGTTGGAGTTTTGTAAGATCTTTGATTGCCTCTCTAAAGGGTTCCAGTTCTTCAGTTTTCCATATGCGGATCCAATATAATTGAGGCCTCAGACCCGCTCCATCTTTGATGCTATTTATTCCAAGATCGAGTCTGAGGGGAATCACCAGTGTATCCTTCCCCAGCCTAGTTATACATCTAATAAAATGATTTTCTTAAATTTGTAAGGCAACCAGCTGTCTATGGGAACCCCATAGCTCTGCTCCGTACAGGGCAGCAGCTCAAATTTGGACTATATATATTTCAGAAATGGGATTTAATGGGGGGCTCACTACAGCTCTCTCTTTTTGTCCCAAGGCCCCACCTCTTTGACATATGGTGTGAGCCCCTTTTCTGATGGCTGCATCCCAACTGCCCGAGTTTAGTAACCTAATCCCCAGGTAATCATACTCAATGACCCTTTCCAGAGGAGTAGAATTCATTAATATATTTACTTTAGTTCTTTTTTTCCGTACACTATATAGCATAAACTTGGTGTTCTTGACATTTACTTCCAAACCGTAATCTCTGCAGAACAAGTAGAATTGATCGACCAGATTTTGCATACCCATGGGTGTTTTAGCTAGCAGGATGGTATCATCCGCATAAAGCAGTCCTGGAATTTTCTTGCCTGCCAGCTTAGGTGAATCATTGTTACAATCAGTTAAATATTTAATACAGTTATTTATATATAAAAGGAAAAGGGTGGGGGCTAGAACACAACCTTGCCTAGCTCCTCTGTCGATAGCAACTGGATCTGTTAGTTCGCCATCCTTGCCACTCATAATTTGGGCAAAAGTGCTCTCATGAAGTCGAATAATAAGATTCAAAAGACCTTTAGGAACACCCATGTTCATTAATGTCAACCATAGTTTGTTCCTGGGTACCAAGTCAAAGGCCGCTCTAAGATCAACAAAGACCACACATAAATTCCCACCTCCAACATCCACAGTTTTCCATTTAATTGCTAAAAACCTCAGGACCTGGTCTACTGTACTGACCCTGTATCTAATCCCTGCCTGTAAGTCAGAGATAGCCCTATTCCTAGAAACCACTCTTCTAAATGAAACAGAATCTGCTTTGAAAAAAGTTTTTGAAGGTTGTCAAGTAGGCATATTGGAGGATAATTGGAGGGATCACAGGGTCTGCCTTTTTTTAAAAGAGGGACTATCTCAGCTCCCCTCCACGAGCAAGGGACGAGGGATCCTGCGGCAACTGCATTGCAGACCAAATTTAGGTAAGGGGCCCAGATATCGGGTCTTGATTTATAAAGGTCACCAGGTATTTTATCAAGGCCCGGGGCCTTTCCCCACTTCAAAGAGGCTATTGCTGCCTTAGTTTCTGCTAAAGTGAATTTGATTGGAGATACAACAGGATTCCTGATATCAACCAATTCCCTAGAGTTTATTTCATCTATCCCTGGATATAGTGACCCAAAATGTTTAACCCAAGCTACAGGGAGGATCAAAGTACCAGGCAGGGGCCGAGAGTCCCCACTATCATTTGAGATCAACTTCCAAAACTTGGAGGTATCATTGGCTCTTGCGGACTCCAAGAGAGCAGCCCACCGTGTTTCCTCCCAACTCCTACGAGCCTTGGTGAGTTCCTGTCTATAGCCCTTTCTTGACTGTCGTATAGGCTCTTTAATCCCCCTTCTCAGGTCTCTCAATAACTTGTGCTTTGCTTCCCTGCATGAGTGGTTAAACCACCTCTCAATACACTTATTCCCTGATTTGACAATGGTTTATTTAGTCAAATATTTTTTAAAGGAATTACATAATTCTATATGTGCTGCCAAAAGCCCATCACCATCCCCAGGAAAATGGAGCATGTGCTCTATTTGATCTACTAATAGGCTATATATTGATGTAAGAGAACCTAACGAAGAATTAACGACCTCCCATTTGACATTATGGGGGTCATTCTAACTCTGGCGGGCGGCGGAGGCCGCCCGCTAGAGTTCCCCCTCCAGAACACCGCTCCGCGGTCCGAAGACCGCAGCGTTGATTCTGTGTTTCCCGCTGGGCTGGCGGGCGACCGCCAGAAGGCCGCCAGCCAGCCCAGCGGGAAACCCCTTCCCACGAGGAAGCCGGCTCCGAATGGAGCCGGCGGAGTGGGAAGGTGCGACGGGTGCAGTTGCACCCGTCGCGAATTTCAGTGTCTGCTAAGCAGACACTGAAATTCTTTGTCGGGCCCTCTTATGGGGGCCCCTGCAGTGCCCATGCCACTGGCATGGGCACTGCAGGGGTCCCCAGGGGCCCCACGACACCCCATACCGCCATCCTGTTCCTGGCGGGCGAACCGCCAGGAACAGGATGGCGGTATGGGGTGTCGGAATCCCCATGGCTGTGCAGCAAGCTGCGCCGCCATGGAGGATTCCTGAGGTCAGCGGAAAACCGGCGGGAGACCGCCGGTTTTTCCTTTCTGACCGCGGCCAAACCGCTGCGGTCAGAATGCCCTTGAGAGCACCGCCAGGCTGTTGGCGGTGCTCTCGTGGTCGTTGACCCTGGCGGTCAATGACCGCCAGGGTCAGAATGACCCCCTATGTTTGTTGTTTGTCGTAACAAGCTGTTGCATGTAATCCTTAGAATAAGGGGCTTCTAATGTAGGCAACAGACCCCTGGTGAATAAAATGAGCTGCTCATTGTCGCTTTCTTCATGTTCTAATACCACCATATCGACCATGTGTCCCCACAAACAAATGTCCAGTAGGAAATAATCGGTGTGGCTCCTATAAGCACCACGCCTGAAGGCGGTACAGGGTTTGGCATCTGAGCGAGAGCGACCATTACAGGCCCAGAGACCATATGCAAGTGTAGTATCAACAATTTGGTAGGCTGTTCTGCTCATTCTAGGGCATTTGTTCGATGCAAGAATCGGGATACCCCAATAGGTATCCTCTTCTTCATAAAGCTCTTGGGCCACAGCGTAAGGCTCAAAAGTGGCATTAAAATCCCCTGCAACATAGTGGGTTGAGGATTTACTAGATAAAATGTTGTGCAGGGCAGTGGGTTGAGGATTTACTAGATAAAATGTTGTCCAGGGCAGTCAAAGCATCGGACTCACAGTTATTGCCCACACTCCTACCATAAATATTTACTAAAAAGAGAGGTTTTTCCTTATGGGTCGATAATATTAAACCTTGCAGGTCGGCACAGCCCATATCCACTTCTTCGACCTGACACTTAAGGGAGCAACTAAGCCATATAAGTAGCCCACCCGAGGGTCTCCCAGAGGTCACCTTATGGGCTGGGACCCAATAGCTTTTGAAACCAGATCTGTACTTGGGCTCGGAAGCCCATGTCTCTTGAAATAAACATATCTTGTGCTCATCTATAAAATGACCCCATTCTGGATTTTGCATTTTGTGCTCAAGCCCGGCTATATTCCAGCAAAGGACTGTAGCAGACACGTCATCTTGAGCTTGTAGTGCATCTACTAAGGTTTGTGATACAATAGATGGGTTACTCCTAAAGTTCTTGTTGCCCATGGTCTCCATAGCTAAACTGCTCTCCTTGGCTCCTCCAGCTTCTCTATCACCTGTAATATCTCTCACCCCTTTAAATTCGAAGTCAATTAGATTCCGGCTGATTGCCGGGGTACATATTTCTTTCTGGATTGATGGTGTGATTTGTGTGGGGCCCCTAGAGTCCACGTCTACAATCAGTTCTTCTCCTGAGCTACTTACTCTAGTTCCCCTTGGTTCATTCTCTCAGGTATAATATGTTCCCTAGTAATTGGTCTAGACCCCAGGGTCCCTAGGGTACCTTGTGTAGGTCTGTCTTTATGTCAATCCACATCCGACAGAAAAGATGGTGGGAACCTGCATTCTGGCTGAAGTGCATACTGGTAACAAGGGGGGCCTCTGGAAGCAAATGTCAACTCACTTGGAACAGATTTAGCTACAGGGGGATAAAAGACTGAGGGGGTGATTCTGATTCTGGCGGGCGGCGGAGGCCGCCCGCCAGAATTCCGCCCCCATTATACCGTTCCGCGGTCAGAAGACCGCGGAGGGTATTATGAGTTTTTCCCTGGGCTGGCGGGCGGTCTCCAAAAGACCGCCCGCCAGCCCAGGGAAAAACTCCCTTCCCACGAGGATGCCGGCTCGTAATCGAGCCGGTGGAGTGGGAAGGTGCGACGGGTGCAGTGGCACCCGTCGCGTATTTCAGTGTCTGCAAGGCAGACACTGAAATACTTTGCGGGGCCCTCTTATGGGGGCCCCTGCCGTGCCCATGCCATTGGCATGGGCACAGCAGGGGCCCCCAGGGGCCCCGCGACCCCCCCCTACCGCCATCCTGTTCATGGCGGCTTTCCCGCCATGAACAGGATGGCGGTAGGGGGGGGCAGAATCCTCATGGCGGCGGAGCGCGCTCCGCCGCCATGAAGGATTCCCCCGAGCAGCGGTAAGTCGGCGGGAGCCCGCCGACTTGCCGCTTCTGACCGCAGCTGAACCGCCGCGGTCAGAATGCTCGTGGGAGCACCGCCAGCCTGTTGGCGGTGCTCCCGTGGTCGGTGGCCCTGGCGGCCACCGGCCGCCAGGGTCAGAATGACCCCCTGAAAGTCTACACAGAGAAACATCTCCAGCTAGGGGACTGGATCTATTTGAATCTAAGGAGAGCTGTTGGACCAGAGCAGGTGAGTCAAAGTTAATAACAATGCAATCCCCCTTTTCAATCTTATTCAACTGGCTGACCCATCCCACCCTCCTCACCATTAGTATTGAGGGTACCATCGAGAATGCAAATCTAACATTGACATGCAGCAAATGTATGACCTTATTTTTCAGCTCAGTGTAGGTTTCCAGACTATGGCCCTCATTCCAACCCTGGCGGTCATGGACTGCCAGGGTGGAGGGACACGGAAGCACCGCCAACAGGCTGGCGGTGCTTCCAGGGCCATTCTGACCGCGGCGGTAAAGCCGCGGTCAGAAAAGGGGATCCAGCGGTTTCCCGCCGGATTTCCCCTGGCCCGGAGAATCCTCCATGGCAGCGCCGCCATGGGGATTCCGACCCCCTTCCCGCCAGCCTGTTTCTGGCGGTAACAGGATTGCGGGAACGGGTGTCGTGGGGCCCCTGGGGGCCCCTGCACTGCCCATGCCAGGGCCCCATTAAGATTTTCACTGTCTGCATTCGGAGCCGGCTTCATTGTTGCAGGGTCTTTCCCGGTGGGCCGGCGGGCGCCCTTTTGGCGGTCGCCCGCCGGCCCAGCGGGAAAGTCGAAATGACCCCCGCGGTCTTTTGACCGTGGAGCGGTCTTTCGAGGGGGTAACTTTGGCGGGCGGCGTCCGCCGCCCGCCAAAGTCAGAATGACCCCCTATTTGTTCGAAGTCTGGGAACATTAGTAATGACGAGAACATATGGACAGTATTCCGGGGGCAAATGTAAAACTCTTAGCTGTCCCCTGTAATTATCTAGACTAGCTCTGCTGGCCACCGAGTCCATCTCTAAGTGGCCTGGTTGTTGATACTCGTGAGCTTGGTAAACGTTGTGGATTTTAATCTCTGTATTGATTAAGGGAGCTACTCCTCCAGTTCCCCTGGTAATGATGACATTGTCCTTAGTACATTTGTCTACTGAGATGATATCTGACCTGGCATTCTGACTCGCCTCTGATTGACAAGAATAGTCACAGTGAACCTTGGGAGGCATGAGGCCCTCAATCAAGTGTAGGGGAGTTCTGACATCCATGTTGCGAGGTTGCTCCAAAGATAAAGGGTGACAGTGAGATTGTAAATCAACTTGCAGGGGGGTGTCAGGCACATGAGGCTTGATAAACCCTCCTAATTTCTCCTCAATAGCTTGTAAACGGATTTCAATGGGATGCAACCTCTTAGTGAGCTCTTCCCTTATGTGCTCCATTATGCACTCAAGCGTCAGTTCACCAGCAGTTTTTCCTTGAGATTCTGTGGACCCATCGTTCCCAGAATCAGGAACTGAGTTAGTAGAGTTCGTAATACGAGCTCCTTTGTGCCTAGGATTGGCCTCACCACGCTTTCTTTTTCCTTTTGGAATAGGCTCTAATTCAGATACAGTCGCACCAACTGAAGGGCCCGGAGTCAGCAGGGCAGGTTCTATAGCATCATCTGTAATCACAAGGGTGGTCTCCCAGGCACTTTTTGCGTAGGTGACTAATGGAGGAGCCAAGGCTGGCTGTATGTCCTGGGACTGCAGGGGGTGTAGGCACTGTATAAAGATCTGGGGTAAGGAAGGGGATAGAGAGGTGGGAGCTGAGGATGCTGAGACGGATAGGCATCGCACAGCCAACTCTATCTCTTTCTCTAAGGCACCAACTGCTTTTTGTAGAAAACCATCAAGGGTTTTGTTGGTATTGAGGTTTTCTTGGGGTGCCACCCCCTTCCGTCTGCCCATCTCTCACTCTCATATACTCTCTCTTCACACCTCTCTATACTCTCCTCTTTTATACACCCTCTTATACACTCTAGACCCCGCCTCTTCTTCCTCCAGAGTACCCACGAGGGCACTACTGTCTCTCGCCTCACCTGCAGTGGTCTCAGAATCTTCAGACCACACTGCTTTGTTTCCTTATCCAGTTCGGCAGGACCCCAGGGCATAAATTCAAGAGGGGTGGCCCAGCCCAGCCTCTAACGGTCGCTGACGGGCGAAGGACGGGCCCATCATTTGCCCGGGCTTCGCCCGGGCGTGACCCGCGCGGCAGTGTTTAATTTGCACTTAAGTGCGCTCACGAGGGGCTGGCTCCTTCCCCTTGCCTCCACTCCTTTCTGGGACACAGAGTCCCCTGCTGCTGTCTCCAAATCGTGCGACCCGATCGGCGGTGTTCAATCTGCGCTTAAGGGCGCTCACGGGGCTGGCTCCTCCCCCTTGCCTCCACTCCTTTCTGGGACACAGAGTCCCCTGCTGCCGTCTCCAAATCGCGCAACCCGTGCAGCGGTGATCAATCTGCGCTTAAGGTCACTCACGGGGATCAGGCTCCTCCCCCTTGCCTCCATCCTTTCTGGGACACAGAGTCCCCTGCTGCCGTCTCCAAATTGCGCGACCCGCGCGGCGGTGTTCAATCTGCGCGTAAGGGTGCTCACGGGGGCTGGCTCCTCCCCCTTGCCTCCCCTCCTTTCTGGGACACAGAGGGGGTCATTACGACCCTGGCGGCCGGCGGTATGTTGGCGGTAACACCGTCAACAGGCTGGCGGTGTTCCGCCAGCAATTATGACCGTGGCGGAATTGCCACGGCCATACCGCCGGCCCCTCCATTATACCGCCAGGATTCCGCCTGGCGGTCATAATCCCCAGGGCAGCGGTGCAAGCACCGCTGCCCTGGGGATTATGAGTCCCCGACCGCCGGCCTGTCCGTGGCGGTACACACCGCCATTGAAAGGCCGGCGGTAAGGGGACTTGGGGTGCCCCTGGGGCCCCTGCACTGCCCATGCACTTGGCATGGGCAGTGCAGGGGCCCCCAGGCATAGCCCCGTTGCGTATTTCACTGCCCGAATTTCGGGCAGTGAAATGCGCGACGGGTGCTACTGCACCCGCTGCACATCAGCATTGCCGCCGGCTCTATTACGAGCCGGCTGCAATGTTGATGTGACATTTCCGCTGGGCCAGTGGACGGTAACACTGTTACCGTCCGCTGGCCCAGCGGAAATGTCATAATAGGGAGACATGAATACCGCTGGCAATGGCGGTATTCTGTCTCCTGCGGCCTCGGCGGTCTTTCGAAAAGACCGCCGAGGTCATAATGACCCCCAGAGTCCCCTGCTGCCATCTCCAAATCTCACAACCCCGTGTGTGGGACTTACTGGTGGCAACAGAAGGGATTCTTGTCTCCCACTGACACTCAGCATCCAAGGGGACTTCATCCCCCAACCAGTAGTGTGCCAGCAGGCATGTTTTCTGAGTGCTTGAGAAAGGGACAGGGCCTCCAATGAGCTCTCAGCAATACCACTGTGTGGGACTTACTGGCACTAATGGGAGGGGTTCTTGGCCCCTAAAGACCCTCAGCAATGAAGAAAATGTCATTCCCCAATGTGTAGTGCACCAGGAGGCACGGCTGCAGATCTGATGCTACGATGAGCTCTCAACAATACCGCTGTGTGGGACTTACTGGTGGCAACAGAGGGGATTCTTGTCTCCCACTGACCCTCAGCATCCAAGGGGACTTCATCCCGCAACCAGTAAGGTGCCGGGAGGCATGTTTTTCAAGTGCTTGAGAAAGGGACAGGGCCTCCAATGAGCTCTCAGCAATAGCACTGTGTGGGACTAACTGGTGATAACAGGAGAGGTTCCTGGCCCCCAATGACCCTCAGCAGCCAAGAGGACTTCATCCCCCAACCAGTATGGTGTTAGGGGGTGCATTTTCAGAGTGGTAGATAAAGGGGGAGGGGTCTCCAAACAACTCTCAGCAATACCGCTGTGTGGGACTTACTGGTGGTAACAGGAAGGGTTCATATCCCCCAATGACCTTCAGCAGCCAAGGGGACTCCATCCCCCAACCAGTAGTATGCCAGGAGGTGTGTTTGCAAAGTGTTTGACAAAGGGGCGGGCCTCAGATGAGCTCTCAGCAATACCACTGTGTGGGGCTTACTGGTAGTAACAGAAGGGGTTCCGGACCCCCAACATTCCTCAGCAACCAAAAGGACTTCATCCCCAACAAGCAATGCACCAGGAGGTGTGTTTGCAGAGTGGTGGAGAAAGGAGGTGGGACCTCTGAGAAGCTCTCAGCAATACTGCTGTGTGGGACTTACTGGTGATAACAGAAGGGGTGCCTGACCCCCAAAGACCCTCAGCAGCTAAGAGAACTTAATCCCCTAATGTGTAGTGCACCAGTAGGTGCATTTATGGAATGGTGGAAAAAAGGGGGTGGGGCTTCCGACGAGTTCTCAGCCATATCTCTGTGTGGGACTTACTGGTTTTAACAAGAGAAGTTCTTAGTCCCCAACAACCCAGCAGCAGCCAAGGGGACTTGATCCTCCAACCAGTAGTGAGCCAGGAGCTATGTTTGCAGAGTGGTGGAGAAAGGGGGCATGTGTGGGACTTACTGGTGGTAACATCAGGAGTTCTTGGCCCCTAACGACTCTCAGCATCCAACGGGACTTCATCCCTCAACGAATATTGCTCCAGGAGGCATGTTTGCAGATTGGTGGAGAGAGGGGGGGGGGCCTCTGACGAGGTCTGAGCAATACCACTCTGTGGGACATACTGGTGGTAACAGGAGGGGTTCTTGGCCTCCAACGAAGCAGAGTCCCAAATGACTGCCAACACTTGCTGGTTAAAGTGTTGGCAGCCAATCAGATCTCAGCACGAGATCTCCTGGATCTGCAGTCCTAGATATCTATATTTTCTTTCCCTTTAATATCTCGAAAACTACTGAATGGATTTACACCAAATATCAAAAAGGGCACTTTCTGGACCAACAGTTATCTTTCTGCTAATGTTGGTGTAATTCTGTCCAGCGGTCTGGGCTGTACCTAAAGTCTCTATGGAAATTAACATGGGAAACACATTTTTTGACCCCCCTCCCCACTTGATATATCGCCCTGAAACTTTTCATGCACAACAAGACCCTAGAGGGCACTTATTTTGGAAAATATTGTAGAAATTCCTCAAACGGTGCTGAAGATATAGCCAAGTCAAAACATGTTTTTTTCTGTGGAAACTAGGTCCTAACTATAACTACCTACAGGGGACCGCCAGTAGGCAATGTATGGACAGGCAGATAGATAGATAAACAGATAGATAGATAGATAGATAGATAGATAGATAGATAGATAGATAGATAGATAGATAGATATGTGTGTACATATATGTATACACATATGTTTACACACTCACACATTCTGTAGAAAATACAATTCTTGAATTCCCAATAACCTTAGCACTGTTTCATGAAACTTCCAAAAACTTTTCAAAAATGATCTTTTGCGCCTATCTTCTTCATGGAAAGTGCTGAGTGTGGAGTTATAGTTAGTGTTGTCTAGTTAGCGAGCTGAAAAGCATCTATGAGGAGGTCTTCTACTTCTAATAATTTGAAGATGGTGGATACATTGCAAGTGAAAGTTAAATCTATATCTTTAGAATTTGTAACTTTTGTGTAGTTTTATTTTTGGTTTGTATAAGGATAAAAGTAGATAGTATGATCTTTAGCACCTTCAGACCTTGCTTATTTCAAGTAAATAGTCACTCGGACAAGTTTTGCATACAGTGTACACTGTGCTTAGTAGATCGTGTTTAATACTATGTGGAGGATTTAGTATGAGAGTTTTACTATCTGCAAACAGTGTAGCATAGAGTAAACTCTCTCAATTAAGTAAATAGTGTTATCATAACCCTTTTTCGACTCATATCCACTTTATTTATCAATGTAGGTTCAGTGACTGTCAGGGGTTTGATGAAGGTAAAGAATGTGCCTAATAGCACATTAGTTGTGTAACGGGGCTTGGGTTTCTGGGGGAACTCTTTTTTCCTGAACCGTTTTTTACAGATTAAACACCGTATGCAGAATATTTTAAGTACCTATAACAAAGGCCCTAAAGTAACTATAACTCGTGTCCCTGCCATGCCCAGTTTTCTCATGAGTAATTTTACAGCAAACATTGCAGTGATATTATCAATGATGTTATAAAAGATGACATGAGTGGTGTAATATCTGGGGGAATTAGCAGTGCATGGTGAGGGTTCGAGTTATAGTTACCTTAGGACACGAGTTATAGTTACTTGAAATAACTATAACAGGTGAATTTCAATGGTTTTGTATGTTTAAAACGTGAGCCTAACTATAACACCCCTGTAACCTTTGGCTTTTTAAGCAAATTTCTATGTTTTTTTAATTTTGTTTCCTAACTACAAGGTCCCTGTAACCTTTGTTTGTTTCAGTGGATTTCTATGTTTTTTTTAATGTAAGGTAATTTTAATTACTATACATTAATCCAACCACTGTCTTCAGCCATGCACAGTGGGGTTGGTGGCAGGAAATGGCCAGGCCCTGCGGCCAACCCCCTATAATCACTCAACCCAGCATCACCCATGGCCTTCAGCAGTACACCCCACGGCACTCACATGTTCATGAAGAGCACATCTCAAAAATTGGTGCAAAACACATTTGGGTGGGGTCCTTATAGTAAGCAGTCTACCTTCCTTGGAAAAGGGAAAACAAAATATCTAGTATCAGCAACAGATGACAAGGAAGAACCCACTTGTCACAGTGACTACATGGGATATTTGGCTCCTTCAAGGTTTACTATTAGTTTTTCACTGTGGAAATGCAGAGAAAACACACTTGCTTTGCCCTGGCCATGTGCACAAAGTTAAGATAATTAGTACTTTACAGAAGTGAAGCTTCAATTTGGGCACATGCTTTTGTTTATACCTGTAAATGCTTCCCTTTATTTTCTGAGGTTTATTTTCTGTGACATGAGGATCATGCCAGAATGAATCCTGCCCTGCATCTTTATCTAAGAGGCCAGCATTTTCTGCAGAATGTCTACCCAACTGGAGTACTTTCTACTGGCTAATTAGTAAGTGGTAACTCATTGAGTAAATGTATAGTGCATCTCCTACTCTACAGCTGTGTAAAGGACCCTGAGATAACGTCTCCAGTTTCCGTGTGTGTCTATACCTTTGCTAAGGTGATTGTTCCTCGAGAGACTTTATCAGATAACTCCTGAAGGTGGAACTGCAGAGAAAACACATTTGGATGATTTGTACTTTACAGAAGTAAGGCCCATATTTATACCTTTTTAGCGCCGCATTCGCGGCGCTTTTTGGCGCAGAAATGGCGCAAACTTGCAAAATACAATTGTATTTTGCAAGTTTGCGCCGCTTCTGCGCCAAAAAGCAGCGCCAATACGGCGCTACAAAAGTATAAATATGGGCCTAAGTGTTTCTTTTTTTGGCCATAGAAGGAACCGCTGTATGAACTTCAAGGCCCCTGTGGTCCCAGCCGGCTCTCTACCTTCTGCAGGAGACAGCAATGCTTCTGCAGTCAGGGAACTTCTGAAAATGCAGCTCTCTGCGTGCCAGAGCAATAGTTTCATGTTTTTCCATGCCCGCTAACATGTGATATTAGCAGGCAGGGAAAGAGAAAGAGATGAAAACTCTGCTTCCAGTGGGCAGGGACATTTTCACAGCTTCCGCTTGCTAGAAGTGGAGTGATAGAAATTCAGAAGTTATACTTAGAGTTCTTTCAAGTAACTATAACTCGCACTCTAAGGTAACAATAACTCACACCCCCTGCCATGCACAATTATCTGTTCAATCATTTTACTGCAGATGTTACAGTGACATTATCAATGATGTTATCAAAGATGTCATATGTGCTGGAATTTCTGGGGTAATTAGCAGTGCATGACGAGGCCGTGAGTTATAGCTACCTTAGGACATGAGTTATAGTTACTTGAAAAAACTCTAACTATAACTGCTGATTTTTTTTGGTTTTGTATGAGTAAACACACAAGGGCGTGTGAAGGTCAGACTGGTTTGTGAGTGGGTCTGTTAGTGGATGTATGAGTTTCTGAGTCGGTCTGTGAATGGGTGCCTGAGCATCTGAGTGGGTGCATCAGTGTCTGAGTGGGTCTGTCAGTGGTTGCGTCAGTGTCTGAGTGGGTCTGTGAGTGGGTGCATGAGGGTCTGAGTTTGTCTGTGAGTTAGTGTGTGAGTGTCTGAGTGGGTCTGTGACTGGGTGTCTAAGGGTCTGAGTGGGTGTGTCATTGTCTGATTGGGTCTGTCAGTGGGTGCATCAGTGTCTAAGTGCATCTGAGAGTGGGTGCACGAGGATCTGAGTGGGTTTGTGAGTAGGTGCATGAGGGTCTGAGTGGGTCGGTGAGTAGGTGCATAAGTGTCTAAGTGGGTGTGTCAGTAGCTGAGTGTGTCTATGAGTGGGTGCTTGAGGGTATGAGTGGGCTTGTCAATAGGTGCATGAGTGTCTGCGTGGGTCTGTGAGTGGGTGCGTGAGGGAACGAGTTGGTCTGTGAGTGGGTGTGTCAGTATCTGAGTGGGTCTGTGAGGGGGTGCATCAGTGTCTGAGTGTATCTGAGAGGGGGTGCATGAAGGTCTTAGAGGTGGCATGAGTGTCTGGGTGGTCTGTGAGTGGGTGTGTGAGGGTCTATGTGGGTCGGTGAGTAGGTGCATCAGTGGCTGAGTGGGTGAGTGGGTGCATCAGTATCTGAGTGGGTCTATGAGTGGTTGTATGAGGGTCTGAGTGGGTTTGTGAGTGGGTGCATGAGTGTCTGGATCTGAAAGTAGGTGTGGGAGTCTATGAGTGGGTCTGAGAGGGTGCATGAGTCTCTGAGTGGGTGTGTGAGTGGGCGCATGAGTGAATTAGTGCATGAATGAGACTGTCAACGGAAAAAAATTGTTTTCGCTTATTCGTGATTATTCTCGATTAATCTTGTTTAGTGGTGAATATCACACATGGTGAAGAAAAATCATTTTAAACCCATAATTTGACCCTCAAGCACCCTTATACCACACTCCTGGGTCATGCTACCTCCACCCTTATGCTACTTTTCATTTTATTTTTCAGCCCCAGGGACAGTGTCCTGTTACCTAAAACTTTCTGTTCAGGTGGTGCTCAGCCAATTTCAGTGCTTCTATTTGCGCAAGCACTCATGAAAATTCACAAATATTTGCAAATTATTCGAACAACCACAGATATACAAATTTAGATTTCTTTTAATATCTCAAAAACTACTGAACGGATTTACACCAAATAAGCAAAAGCGTAGTATACGTACCGAAAGCTAGTTTTTTTGCCAAATTTGGTATAGTTCCGTCCAGCGGTTCGGGCTATACTCGCGTCTCAAGTTCCTATGGGAATTAACATAGGAAACCCAACTTTTTTGCCCCCCCTTTTTCTTGCCCCCCACTTGATGGATCACCCTGAAACTTTCTGTGCATGACAAGGGTCACCAGGGCACTTTTTTGAAAATGTCATGAAGATTAGTCAAACGGTACCAAAGATACAGGCAAGTCAAAAAACTCTTCTTCTATGAAAACTAGGTACTAACTATAACTACCTACTGGCGACCCCCAGTAGGTAATATGTATATATATATATATATATAAATACATATTCTATAGAAAAAGCATGTCTGCCTTTTTAATAACTTTGGTGCCGTTTGATGAATCTTCACAAAAAGTTCCAAAAAACAATGGACCAGTTGCTCTCTGGAAAGTTTTAGGGAGATCTGTCAACCAGGCGCTGAGAAAAAGTGGGGGTCCCAAAGCACTTTTTCCCTATTTATTTTTCCGTAGGGATTTTGAATAGCGATAGCCCCGAAACAACTGGACAGGATTGCACCAAATTTGGCGCAAAGTTAGGTCTTGGTCCAGAAAGAGACCTTTTTGTTATTTGGTGCAAATCTGTTCAGTAGTTTTAGAAAAATTAAAGGAAATTTAAATGTGTATATATACGGACGTGAAGGATTTGTGACACCTACTGGTCTCGTGCTGGGATCTGATTGACTGATAGCACTTCAACAAGTAAGTGTCAGAAATGTCGAGACTTGGCTTCAGTGAAGTCCCACAGAAAAGGTTACCAGAGGAATCCCACTAGGGCTAAAAAAGCATTTTTTTTAACTATACAGCTGGAGTTGCGGCAGATCCCCGGACCTGCCGGAAATTTTTTTCATTAAGCGTCTTTTTTAAGACCCCGGGTGGGCCAAGTCCTGGGGGCATTGTTTATTTCTAACGGAGGGGGGTATATATATATAACAGTATGCCTGCCAAATTGTCACTTTTAACCGTCTTCGTACCTACTATGTTTTGTTATTCAAGTGTATTAAGGTTTGAGGAGGGCAGTATAAAGAGAGTGAATTCACAATCGTAACAATTTACGATGGTTTGATGTTGTCTGAGCTCTAGTTGGATTGCATATACTGTGATTGATATTTCAGTGCATTGGCCAGTTCAATTTTGTCCATTGTCGGTCCATTCAACTCTGCTTCTGTTGCAAGAGAAATTTAACAATTACTCATCTCATGATTTGAGATGGAAAATATGTGCCTTGCCTCTGCAACATGATTTCAATATAAAGGATTCCCCACAATTTAATACATCAATATAATTAACAATTGTGTTTGCTAACATTCTCCTCTTGATTTTCCAATCTGAACCTCAGGAATTATTTTTAGATATTTTTTGGTTTTACATAAACAGTGATCAATGCAGATGCACTAAACACTCAAGGACAAACATGTTCCCATCAAGGTTTTCTCCTGCTCCACCTCTCACTCCATAGAATCCAGCTCTCTAGTGGGCTATATTCTGGAAGATCCATTTCCCACACCCCTTCATTCCTAAGAGCATGTGTCAGTTGCAGGGATCTAAACCACTGGGCATCGGTTAGGGGTTAATGGGTATTCTAGCTGTAGTTCTTCAAATGATTTAAATTACCCCCACTAGTGCATCTTCCATTTTTTCCATCTTTGAAAGCCTGTCAGTTTGCCAATTTCAGTCAATAATTCTCCCTTTCTGTCGGAGTGGCTTAGATGAGCGTCCCCCTTTCAGCCCATGGCACCAGTAGCATCGTTCCAAGCCCTCAAGGTAGTCTTTCAGCTTCGGAAAATGTTTCCTATCTTGTGTCCCACAGATGTAGTGCCTATGGGTTCCTACTCCTATGGCTACTTTGTCTATTCTGTATGCTGATTTGCTATGTGCGCTGTGTCCCCTGTCATTGATTACGTATAACTGAATAGCCTTATTGTATGCACTCATGTCAGGGATCACAATGCCTCCATTGTAGACAGACTTACACAGGGTTTTAAGAGCTATTTTCTGAGTGCCCCTGTCACAGAGCAGTGTGTAGAGCATTTTATATGATTTGTCAAAGTATTTATCGGTAATGCAAGAGGGGATGTTTTGCAGTATGTAGAACAGCTCATTTTGTAAATGGCAGCCCTGCCATGATCATCAAAGGACGTTTGCGCCACCACTCATTGTCTTCAAGAATCTGTCCAACTTTAGTTCCAGAAATGGCTTGTGATCTGTTGTTATATTGCTACCTAGGCATTTGAACCCTTTCTTCATGAGACCAAAGTCACCTCTCATGTACATCTAGGAGGTATTGAACATGGACAGACCACTGAGATTGACAGCTCTGGGTTTATTAAGTACACCATGGCATCATTGGGCTATAACATTTTTTTTCTGGGTGTTCTAAAATCTGGGGAAAGCCCAATTGTCCACTCTGCAGCACACACAGCAGGGCAGCGGCTCCTGCTCCAGACACAGTGCAAACAAGAGGGCGACAGTGAATGTCCCTGTCTTGTGCCTCTCCTTAAGGCAAATGTTTCTGAGAGAGACCTGCTTACCCTGACCACCTCTGTGGGTGCTTTGTAGAGAAGGGACATCTATGTAGAGAACTTGGGCTGAAGTCTGAACTGCTTCAGGGTCCTGAACAGGTAGTACCAGTCTAAGGAGTCCAAAGCTTTCTTAGCATCTAACAACATTATCGCTGTGGGTTTGTTGTAATTCTTAAGTCTATCCAGTCATAACTGTAAACGTCTATGGTTCAGTCTCATGGCTCACCTCAACATGAACTACATTTGCTTGGCATACACCACTTTGGATATCACTTCAGCCAATTTGTTCACCTGGATCTTGTCTAGGATCTTACTTTCAATATTCAATGGCAAAATTAACCTTTCTGAGGAACATAAATTGGGTGTGTTGACTTTCTTAGGCATGCTACAATAATGACGTGGTTGAGGTCTGGAGATATGCTCCATTCCTCTTTCAAAACCCCAAACAAGTTCAGCAAATGTGGTATGAGGATATTGGCTAATGGCTTGTATAACTGCAACAGGAGGCCATTGGTGCTCAGTTTATTCACTGTCTGCATAGTTTTCACTGCCTCCCCTACTTCCTTTGTCATCAAATCAGCTCCAACAGCATCTCTAACGACTGTGTCTAAGACAGGAATGCCCCCCCCCCACACCCCAGAAACTCCACTCTTTCTAGATCTGTACGGTCTCTCCAGGCCATATAGAACCTTTGATAGTACCTTGCAAATATTAGGGCAATGTCCTCGTCTGAGCAGGTGACCTCCCCCATGTATGACACCACTTCGGCCACCCACCTTGCCTCCTCTTCTTTCGATCCTAGCCATGTGAAGAGGTAACCTGCTTTATGTCCCACGTCGTAAAGGTTCCTCTGACTCCCTAAGTAGTGTTGGCGGGCTGCCTGCATTACCTGATTGTGATACTGTTCTCTTGTCACCGCCAGGAGTAGATGGGATGCTGTGTCTCCAGTATCCACCAAGGTCCGTCCAGCTGGAGGAGACAACACTCCATTTCATGCTTCCTCTCCTCCCTGTGTTTCTTTTTTATGCCTTTTATGGTCTGGTCGTTATCTCTAATTACTCCAGGAACAAGGCCTGAACGTTAAAAGAACATGTGAAGAACATATTTTTGAGAAGACAAGTTCACCCATTAAGTCAAACTGTTTGAAGGAGTCCATATAGGAATTTATGTTCCCGCATGTATAGCATTTTTGGTTTGACTTGCTAGCAGGTTCTGAATGAAGCTTCAGGCTCCCTTCCTTTCTAATCTCTAAAAATTAAATGAGGTGACAAGGACAACTTTGACTGATTCTATTTCAGGAAGGAAACAAATAAGCTTGGTGGGCTATTGTGGTTAGAAAGGCTGGAATCTCCACTGATTTCTATAGGGCCTCAGAAATATGCCTTATATTCGTAATCACCCCTATTGTATGTGTCCAGCTACTGGTGTTCAAACAAACATAATTGACTTATAAATTGGTACACTGTAGTCTTCTAACTTATATTAACACTGACAAATATATGAAATACTTTGCAGGAAAAAACCCACAAAAGTATTTTTTCTGGCTGGTTCTCCAAGGAATATTTTCTTATTGAGGAACTTCCACCTTCAAGAGATGTTTTGTGAAGATGATAAACATCACAACTTCCTGAAATGTCATCTTTACAAATGTTCAGGTTGAATTGAACTTTGCAACATTTTCAGGATTAACTCGAGGAATAAAGGTGACAGATGATTGTTGTTCATGCATTCATGAATTAGAGAATCACCACTACTCTCCAATCTGTGTTTCCCCCTTACACCATTCATAATTTGCAAGAAACTACTAAGGCAGATATCATGATCAATGTTTAGCTGTTCAATAAAAGTGATTTCTGAGTGCCACCTTTATGTTTGTGAAAGCAGTCGGTGATTTAATTGAAGTGGGAAAGTTTCCTTCTGAAATACAAGGCTAAGCAACTATGGACAGCACTCAAAAACTAAAACTCAGTATTTGTTTGGAGTTCTGTTTGGTTTATGGATGAGTGATTGGGTTTGTAGATAGTTTTTTGGGTGTGAGTTTGAATGGGTAAAGGAATGGAATGATGGATTGGTTGTGTGTGCCTAATAATGAAAATGGTGTAAGTTGTCAGTAGCGTTGATCACCCATTAAAATTATATGAGAAATCGTCAGTTAAAAAAAGAAAACATTGGGTCCTTTGCATTATACTTCAATTCATTACAAGTAATGAATTGAAATACTGACATTTTTTGTTTCCCAGGAGTGTGTTATGTATGTTCTAAGACAAGGAAAATTAAACTTCTTGGATAGTTAGTGGTCCTTTATGGGGCCTGTTTCCTGTCTGGAATATCAAATCAAAACATAACACTTTCAGTTATCACAAATTGATGCCTGATGTGATATGTTGGAGGCCAATACGAAAGCGTTCTGCCGAGTGTAATGTAGTTCTGCCCTCTGCTGTGATACAATGCTGGCCGATAATATATGGGTCCGGATTTACAAGATGCACCACTTTTCTTGCGCCCCCCTGCACTCCCTAATGACACTAAGGCCCTCATTCTGACCTTGGCGGGCGGCGGAGGCCGCCCGCCAAAGTCCCGCCGTCAGGTTACCGTTCCGCGGTCGAAAGACCGCGGCGGTAATTCTGACTTTCCCGCTGGGCTGGCGGGCGGTCTCGTTCAGACCGCCAGCCAGCCCAGCGGGAAAGACGCTTCCACGATGAAGCCGGCTCGGAATCGAGCCGGCGGAGTGGAAGCTGTGCGACGGGTGCAGTTGCACCCGTCGCGTATTTCACTGTCTGCGCAGCAGACAGTGAAATACATGTAGGGGCCCTCTTACGGGGGCCCCTGCAATGCCCATGCCAGTGGCATGGGCACTGCAGGGGCCCCCAGGGGCCCCGCGACCCCCCCTACCGCCATCCGGATCTCGGCGGTCCGACCGCCGGGATCTGGATGGCGGTAGGGGGGGTCAGAATCCCCGCGGCGGTGCAGCAAGCTGCGCCGCCGCGGAGGATTCAATGGGGCCGCGGTACACTGGCGGGACCCCGCCAGTGGTGCCGGTCCGACCGCGGCTTTACCGCCGCGGTCGGAATCCCCATTGAAGCACCGCCGGCTTGTCGGCGGTGCTCCCGCGGTCCTCCGCCCTGGCGGTCAAAGACCGCCAGGGTCAGAATGAGGGCCTATGTGTGTGCCATATTTACAATACTGTACACCATGGCATGTGTTAGGACAAAAGCGTCATAATTTATGACTCCATTGTGGTACTTTGCAGGATTAGCGGCATAAATTGTGGTGCTAAACCTACAAAATAAAGGGAGGCCCATTGAAAGTAATAAGCATGTCGTTTTAATGGCTGCTCTGTACAGGCTTTAAAAGTAACACAAAAAATGGCTCAGTAAAATGTTATAAATTTCAATGCACAATTTTTTACGGGCCTCCCAGCTCCCCAACACCCCCCCCCCCCTGAAAACATTATGCCTGGCACAAAGTGTTAAAGGTGTTACAAAGTGGTGCAATCCAAGCATTGCTCCACTTTGTAAATATGGTGGAAAATGGCCACCTTAACACCACATTAGCATAAAAAAATGATGCTAATGTGGCCTTAAGAGGCACTTGGGCCTTGTAAATCTGGCCCCTAGTTCTGCCCAATCAGATGTAGTAGCCCTCATTTGGAGTTGGCTGCTAATGTCAATCTGAATACAAAAGTTGTTTTCACCCAATCTGACAATCCGAGTCCGGCAATAGTTTCCCAGATACACACATTGACTTATTTGTGTGGAGTAAATTGTGTTTGGAAATGATCTCCAAATTCCAAGTTTCCCAAGCAAAACAAGGAAAGTCTATGATTCCACCAGGCGGTAAAATCAAAACAGTGTAAAATCTTGTGAGTTAAAAATTCAAGTTGCATATTGGGTTTTAGTGGGGGAGTGGCATTTCAACTTTCTGTATCCAAAAGTGAGGCAGACTAATGTGACCAAAAAGCACACTACGCTGCCCAACATCAAGGTGTGCAAACCAATCACAAAACACGCTGCCCATTAATGCGCAGAACTCAGGGACGGAGTGGTCCAAAAATAGACCCTGGCAGCAATATGAAAGTGGCCCCACTATTGAACCGGATAGCTAAAAATGTGTCCCACCTTTGCAAATCAGGCCAAGTTTGAAATTGTAAAGAGGCTGTGTGGGTTTTTTGCATTTTACAGGAGACTCATCCAAGTGTGTTTGCTGCAGGTAATGTTTATTGTAACTTTTGGGAAATCAACAGATTGCTTCTCCATAAAAAATTTCCACAAACTGCTGTCAGAAACAACCCACTCACTGATCACTCAGACCAGACCATTGGCTGCTGCCTGATTGCCCTGTAGGCAGGGCGGCTCCTCCATTAGAGCAGAAGAGCATTTCCCCCATCACCAGCAGCGTCAGCTGCAAAACCTTTAACGGAAAGGATAATAAACTTTGCAGGGCCACAAGGGTGACTCACCACTTCCCCTCACTGCATGTATGTTTCGCCGGCTATCTTGGGCTGGCCAAACACACATGTGTAGTAGGCTCTATCCAGGCCAGCAACACAGTTGCTGGGCTGGAGAGAGCCTGCACAGGCTCCCAGTCTGCCTGGGAGAGCCCTGGCTCGGCTCTCCCAGCCATCCTGATGCTGCTTTGAACAGCGTCAGGATTGGCCGTTGGGCAGGCTGGGAGCATGTGCCTGCAGCCTGAAATGATGAAGGGACAGAGGATAGGGGCACAATGGACGAGGTAAGTGCTTTTGTTTTTATTTTTATTTTTATTTAATTTTTATTTATACTCCCATGTGTGCCGCCCCGCTCCTTCTCGTTGTGAGCCGTGACTGCCTATAGGTGCCCAAAGCTTGCAGTGCAGATAAACATCGCTGTACAGAATACAAAAGTAGGGAGTCCTAAATCCACCTCATGCCTCTTTAATCCTCTATCAGGCACTCCTTGAGCCTTCATCTCTCTCTTGCAGTGTCCAGCTTTCTCACTCCGTGCCGGTTTTGCTGCCTTTCTCTTCAACTGTCTTTCTGATTTCTGTGTTTTTTCCTCTCTTGCTCTCCTAAATTTCAGATGCAGAGGAATAAGTGCCAGACCGCAAAAAAAGTGCTAGTGGCCTCCACTGTCAATCAGGAACCACTTTTCATTTTTCATTTTTAAACGCATCCCGTTTTCCTTTAAGGAAAACAGCTGCATTAAAAAAAAAAAAGATTGCTTTATTGTAAAGCAATCACAGACATGGTGGTCTGGTGAGACCAGCAGGCCACCATCCCTGTGATTGTAGCCATTCGCAATGGGTCGCAATTTGCGACCTACCTCATGAATATTAATTAGGTAGGTCCACTTGCGAGCCCTTGCGAATCGCAGTATGAAACTCCTGGAGTTTCATACATTCCAATAGCGATTACTTCATTGCAATTCCCTAAAAATTGCAATTAGGTAATCGCTATTGTGAAGAATGATACATCTGGCCCCTCATGAATATTTGTAAATTAACGTTGCACTGACAATTGATGTTGCCTGATCACCTGTCTAAGATTTTGTATCCATATACAATCTGAAAGTCAGGAACTGAGCAGAAATGTGTAATGAGTAGCTGATGCCATACCGCTGTCAATCTGACAGGTCTTTGGTCATAGGGGATACACATAGTCCCACATGTTAACCATTACAGAATGTATTCCCAAAGGCATTTGCCCCAAGTGGCCTGGGCACAGCTGAGAACACCCACATAGTCAATAGTCATGGACCCCATCATTTGGATAACTAATAAGGTTAATCAATACCAAAGCCTAAATCTCACCCCAAACTACACCACCTATATCCTACAACTAACATACTCTATGCTACCTAACCCACTAAAACTATAGACAATGCTGACTGGGGAAAGGAAAGTCCTGGGAGTGGTTAGTGGCCAAATCTACAGCTTCCCCTTTATGAACTTAAGAAGTTTGTAGTTCCAGGCATTGTCTGCCTCAAGTCTTGCCAACCTATCCTAGACGTCGGCCAGATCTCGTCACATTTTCAGCCCAAAGGTGGAGCCAGTGGCAGATGGTGGTGGCTGTTGCAGTGCTGCTGGTGTAAGATGTGCAGTGGATGTTGAGGATGCAGGACCTGATGGAGCACCACGGACTGTGGGTGCACAAGACACTCCTTTTTTGAGGTGTTTGCAGGCTGTTCAGCTGGTACACCATGTGGGAAAGCCTTCCATGACCCGATGACTTCTCAGTGAGGTACCTCCTAGACATCTTCTGGTAACCAGCCAGGATCATGCAGATGTGCCCGAACCATTCAACACATTTTTCAATATGGTGTTTCTGGGCTGGAGTCATTGTGGCAACTAAAACATGAGGATAACATGTCATCAGTAACTCTGTTGGGAAGAGGAAGAACAAGCATGTGTTGTAAGCAGCATTTTCTGATGACACATGTTGTCTACCAGTAACCCAACAACAAGGGCAAGACCCAAGTCTATACATATCTGCCTAACAAGCATCTACGGTATTTTGTACAGATCATGGGGATAATGGCTCTCCAAAGTTGTACACTAGGGCCAAGATTTGAGATGGTGTAAGGCCTCCTTGCACCACATTAGTGTCATAATCAATATGACACTAAAAAGGCACAACAAGGCCATATGGTCAGCAGAATATCAACAAAGTGGTGCAATCGGTGTATTGTGCCACCTTGTAATCCCT